>NC_090928.1:235666617-235969647 GCF_040938575.1 Ambystoma mexicanum | reverse complement strand
ATTATCTGTGATGATATTGTTCAGACTATGAGAATCTCGATAACAAATGATAACGTACATGACTTCATTGAACTCAGTGTGGTATTTCATTATCTAGCTGAGACTTTGCCTCTGCTGGATTTTAGGGCATCACCACTGCTATGTTCAAGAATCCAGTTGTTTGGTCCTTTGACTATTAATTCATGTTATACCCTTTCAATGGAACGGAATAGTAATGTTGCAGTGACTAAGGGTCAAAATTCTCAACTAATTGTACTAGCTGATGGACCTTCAAAGCAGATTTGACAACAATCATTCTTCGCTGTCCCTAGCTGTATTTCGATAACTAGCCAGGATGATCTTGTAGGGGTGAATCTTTTTTTTTTTCTTTTTTTTTTACTTTGTTTATATTGAAGAAATTGTTACAGCTTCATTGCACAGTTACATCTTGGATAAACAGTACTTAATTCAGCATTTTGTCAAACTTTGTCTTTGTGACTAAACATTTTAAAACAGTACATATCAGCTTAAACTTTCCCAATGAATGGTTCAGGCATGTACGTTCAAGGTAGAGGATTACTAGTTATTACATGTTGGTACAAATCAGGTATGAGTGTTTAGAGGGATGGTAGTATTGTATCTGCCATAGCTGCACCCAGTTCTATTGCTGAATGGGAACAACTTGGGCCTCTCATCGTTGCGTGGAAAACGTTTTTCTACACCTGGGGGTTTAGTAATCGTGTTGGCCTCCCCTATTTTCCTCCTCTTTTTTATTTCCAATCCCCTTACTTCCTTCTAATCAAGGTGTTCGTTCAACATCTGTCCCCAATCCATCCATCTGTCCTCATCTTCCTAAATCGTGGTCTGCCCTTTCAGTATCTCCATCTCTGCCACCCTCCATCGGTGTGCATCCTTTATACATAATTGTATAGATGGCCCCCTCAGGTTTTTCCATGAGATTGCTATCCTGCATTTGGCCAATAAAAATAAGAAGGCTACTATTTTCTTTTTTTCGTTCTGGCATGCTTGCCTCCTGGTAGGTGAATGTGCTACGTGCCCAAGAGTTAGATTTGGCCACCACTTCCTCCCAAAAAGCCACAATTTTCAGGCAATCCCAGACCATATGTCAGAATCCCACTGAGGCCTCTGTGCATCGCGGGTGAGTATGTGGGTATCGTGTGTTGATCATATGGAGTCTAGGTGGTGTCATGTACACTCTATGTATGAAGTTGTACTGTATAAGCCTGAATCTGGCATTTCCCAATACCTTCCGAGTCTGTTCCCATATACTGAACCATTGTTCTTTGGGGATCTCCTTTCTGTATATCCCTTTCCCATTTTGCCTTGATCCCTAGTTCTGGGCTGTGTTTCTGTTCTCCAATCTGCTGGTATAAGGTTGAGATCAGTCCCTTACTGTCTCCTATGTTTAATATTAGTTGCAATAGTGGATTATGGTCTGGTTCCTCCGGAGTTCCCGCCCAGAGGGTGGCCAATTGCTTCACTATTCGGGCATGACTCAAAAAGCCCCCCCAGGCATTCCATAACGTTAATGCCAATCTTGGAACGATAACAGTTTCCCATCCTCCTAGAAATCCTCCAGTTTAGTGCACCTATTCTGCCTTAGTCTGGATGAATCAAGGTTTGTCATTATTTCCCGTATCACTGGGTCAAAGCTCAGTGGTAGGTCTGGGCTATATAGCTGGGGGCAGTGTATTTTCCCTGGTGTTTGTTTCCAAATTTCTCTTGGTACAGCATATATTGCGTTCTTCCCAATGCTTGCCTTCGAGTCCCACCACAATTCTATGCCCCTCCTATGTGACGGGAAATCCCCCAGTAGTCGTCTTAAGTCCCCTTCTGGCTTGTCCCCCCAGTTACGTAACGTTTTAAATTGAGCCGATACAAAGTAATTTTCAAAGTCGGGTAAGGTGAGTCCCCCTTCTGTATATGGCCTACGTAGGCTGGTCAATGCCACTCGTCTGCAATGCGAGCCCCATAATAGCTCCCCTATTTTTGTGTCCAGCATTTTGAAAAACATTTTCTTGATCTTGTATGGTATGTTAATAAAATAATACAGCAGTCTGGGAAACACTACCATTTTGCATAAGGCAATTTTCCCCGTCAAGGAGAGTGGCAGGGATTTCCAGAAATCTACTGAATCTCCGATGCCTGACAAAGCCCTCCCGGTATTGAACATGAATGTCTCCTCCATTTCATGAAAGATTGTAACCCCTATATAGCGAAATGATTCCAGATCCCAGCAAATCCCCCACTGTGGGAGTAGATTTACGGGTCGTGTGCATAGGGATCCCAATGGAAGTACCAGGGATTTTTCTCTGTTTGTATGGTAACCTGACAATTTTCTGAAATTGGCTAGTATCTCAAGTATCACTGGGACATTCACCATGGGGTTGCTGACATATATCAATGCATTGTCCGCATATAGGGATATATTATGCATAATACCTCAAACCCTGATCCCCGTCTCGGGTATATATTTCCTAAAGTATCCCGCCAAAGGTTCTAGCACTAGGGCGAACAGTATTGGTGATACCGGACATCCCTGCCTAGTTCCTCTCTCTAGTGTCCACTTCTCGGATATCCAATCGCCTGTTTTGACTCTAGCTTGGGGGTGTGAATATAATAACTGAATCCATCACAATATTTGAGGTCCCATCCCAACTTCCCTCAGCACTCTAAAGAGCTATGGCCACTCTACAGAATCAAAGGCATTGGTGGCATCTAGTGCCATCAAGACAATTCCTTCCGCTGTGTGCTGGACAAGTTCCATTACAAAATGCAATCTCCTGATGTTCGAGGTATTTCGCCCTCCAATGAAATCACACTGATCCCAATGTACTATATTTGGAATTTTCCCCTATTATTTGGGATCCTTACAGGGTTTTAGTAGAACTGTTATTAAAGCTTCCCTCATCGATTCAGGAAGGATGCCCTGAGTAAATTCCTCCTTGTGTACCCTCTTTAGCACTGGCAGTAAGATAGCTGCGTATTCTAGGTATTATTCCAATGGGGGCCCATAGGTGCCCAGTGATTTACCCTTCTGCAATGATCGCAGTGCTCGAACCATGTCCTCTGTTTCTATTGGGGTTTCCAGTGCCTCTCTTTGTGATTCCGTCAGTTTGGGTATTTGTGCTATTTCTAACAGGTCTGATGCCTCATCTTCCGAAAACATTCCATACTCTGTGGGCGGGTGCTGTTCCACCCGCCAGGTCTGACCCTGGTGGGGAGGACGGCATTTGCACGCAGAGTCATACTGTGCCGGTACGGTAACAACGGTGCCGGTAGGCTTACTGGCACTGTTGTTACCAGAACGGCACAGCCGTAATGAGATCTAATGGTTCTTGACACATGTTCTGAGTGGTAATTCGCTCTGCCAAATCTGAGCCCACCGCCTTCCCTGCTCCAAAGTTCCTAATCAATATTTATGAGTCTCTTATTTTTTTGATAGAGTCTTTCTCACCCTACTACCTTGGATATGCATACCCGTCTTATTGATACTTTTAAGAGCTTCCCACATGATGCCTACCTTTTCCACTGAGCCCTCGTTCCTCTCTAAGAAATAGATAATCTCTTCCCTGAGTGTCTTGTTAAACACCCCGTGCAGCAGTGACTCCACGTTCAGTTTCCAGGTCGCTATTGTCGGACGGTGAGGTCTCACTTGCAATATCGTAACCAGGGGGCCATGGTTTGATAGCACCTTTCCTAAACATTCAGTCTAGGAGAATTTATGGGCATTCTCTGTGCCTGTAAATAATTGGTCCAAGCTAGAGTGTGTGCTGTGTACTGGTGAGTAGAAAGAATACCCTCTGTCATCACCATGTGACCCTCTCCATAATTCCTGCAAGTCCAGTTCCGACACTATTCTGTTAAGAGATTGTGTCAAGCATGCTCGCTGGTAGACCCCTGTTCTGGTCTGGTCTTTGTCTGGGTCTAGATAGCTATTGAAACCCCCTGCCCAAATACAAATATCTGCTCTGTCTCCTCCCATGAATTCCCCTATCTGTTGGAAGTATACCTCACTATCAGAGTTAGGTGCATAAGAGTTCAATATGCAGATCCTCTCTCCTTCTAAACTGCCCAACATTTTAAGCGTGCACCCTTCTGAGTCCCC
Organism: Ambystoma mexicanum; assembly: GCF_040938575.1. Lineage (NCBI taxonomy): Eukaryota > Metazoa > Chordata > Amphibia > Caudata > Ambystomatidae > Ambystoma > Ambystoma mexicanum. The sequence continues at coordinate 235,965,539 of NC_090928.1, read as the reverse complement.
TTTGGATATTTCCAGCTGCAATGGTTTCTTTGCATCCACCCAGATCAGCACCCCCCTGGAATATTTTGAATATGTCGATCTCACCAATATTCCCCCCCACCTTTTGTGCAGATCTGTGAGGCCGGTATCCAAATAATGGGTCTCCTGTAATAGTGCCATCTGAACTCCGTATCGGCGCAAAAACTGCAAGACTCTAGAGCATTTAGACCTTTTGCCCAAGACACGTACCTATATTTATTGACATTTAAGTCATCTTGTACATGGCCTCCCCTAGTTCTTCCCCCTTCTTGGTGTGGCAGTTCATTTCCTCTTGTGCCCCCTGCAGTGTTTGTCTGTTATCCAACTATGCCTTCCTCTGAGATAAATAGATGTTGTAACTGTAACTATGCAGTAGAATTGCACTGTAATTCCCCTATATATCTTCTCTCTCCCAAACTCCCTCCCCTCCTTCCCTGTTCCCGTCCTCCCAGCTCTTCAGTACCCAAACATTTCCCTTAGAGTAAAAGTTTCCTACTTTACACTGTGGTAGATGTCTGCCACTGGAGATCCTTTAAAGAGCTGTGGTGTGACTGCTTTTCCTTTCCGCCCTGCTATAAGTGGTTACAAGACCAACTGGACTTCAGTCTGAGGTGTGGCTTCAGTATTCACGGAGTCTCCATTTCTTTCAGTCAAAGTACCGCTGCTGTCTCTGTACTTCCTGCGTGAAGTCCGGAAATATCAAGATCCACGCATTATCCTTTTGTATGTTACCAAGTTTCCTTGCCTCCTGTAGGATCTCATCTCGGTCCCGGAAGTTGAGTAGCTTGGCTATTATTGCTCTGGGCGGTGCCCCTGGAGGTGGTGGACATCCAGGGACCCTATATGCTCTCTCAACTGTAAACAGCTTGGAAAGGCTGCAGGGCTTTCGAGTGTCTAGTACAAACCTTTCTACGTATAGTTCCAAACTGTCACCCTCTTCTCTCTCGGGCACCCCTATCATATGGATGTTGCACCTTCTGAAGCGTCCTTCCGCATCCTCTGCTCTATATTCGAGGGTCCTTGTTGCCCCTACCAGGCCTTTGATCTGGTTCCTCATGGATTCCACCACATCTTCCAGGTCGCTTATTCATTGTTCTGCCAATACCACTCTATCATTCACCTTCCCAAGGTCGGCTCGCACCAGTGTCACATCCACCCCAACTTCTGAATCTTGATTTGAAGTGCCTTCCTGTGTATTGTATGGCCGTCATGAGGTTATCCAGTGTCACCCCACCTGATTCTGCTGGTGTGCCCGGATCACCTTCCTGCTGGTCCTGGGTTTGTTTGGATGTTTTGGGTTTGGTTCCCACATATGCCTCCATCCTTTGTTGTCCCTTCACCATCATGCAAGGCGGTTGTGGGTTTGTGTTGAAGAGGTGCACCGGGTACTTCCTCCAGTTGATCATCTGCTAGTAGTCTGGTTGTGGCTTCTTTTTCTGTTTCCCACAGGATAAATCAGTCTGATCAGGGCCCCGATTCCTGGTCCTGTGGTTTGCGCTGCTCTCTGTTTCTCTTATACGTCTTGTTTAGTTTGTGCCGTGCCCCCTGTTTCTCAGGTGCTTAATTGTCCCCTCTCCTGCGGTGGCGAAATACTTCCAGTGTTAATGCTCAATTGAATTATAGGGACATGTCCGCTTGTGTTCTAAATTCAGATTTCCCTCCCGTTTCACTGTCCCTCACTGCTTGCCTAGTATCACTGGTGACACGCTGGAGGTCCTACTGCCACCTGCGGTTTCACCTCTTGCACCGATCTCCTTCCGGGGTGGTCTGTTTAACAGATATTTGTTTCCTTGATTTTTGCCGCTCTCAGCCCTTGTGTCAGAGCTTTATACTGTGCGGTCCTCTTCGTCCGTGCTACTTGGTACCTTTTCGCCCCCACAGGTCTCATGCTCCCTCTCTGGTGTAACGAGTGTCAGGGTGATAGGCGTTAGTCCGGTTATATTGGATCCTGTTCCGACTGCCAATGTCTTCCCTCACCTCTGGTGTCTGCAGTGTTACCCCGTCAGTTCTTTTCGGAAGGTTTGACCAAGATGGCGGCCGGCTCCCAGCTTGTTTTGTTTGGGTGCTCTGTCAGATGATTCCCTATTCCTTTTTCCTTTTGAAGTGATTCATCTCATGGAGACAGTCTTCTGCCACTATTTATGTGGAACTCCCGTCACTTTTCAGCCGTTTTCAGGATCTTTTCCTCCAGGATTACGAACACCACAGCAAAGGAACTGAGATTTAGGTCCTCATCCTCATGCTGCTCAACAACGCCCGGGCGAGGTGGGGTGAATCTTTTAAAAATATTGTAGTGGAATGTAGCAGGACTACAGTCAAAGCTACCAAACCCAGACTTTGATCTTTTCATGGAATGCATTAATATCATCTCATTGCAAGAAACATGTGTTTCCTCTCCTATAGCTAGATCAAGCTTATCTTGTTTCATTAATCCAGCAATTAAAGGAGGCAGAGGATTTCCTAGTGGGGGCCTCATAACCTGGATCAAGCTTGATTTAAATGCTAGAGGGGAGCAAAAGACAACTGGTAATCCAGATATCCAAATTATTAAAATAGTTTTGCCATATGACTTTCTTATCTTACCTTTTAATGCTTGTATTTGTCATGATGCCTACCTCCAAGGAGCCAGGTCCGACCCAGCAACCACAGAGGCAGGCATCATTTCCCCCAGGGAAGTGCCAGCGGGCCCAAGTGTTCTGACTTGAGTGTCGTGTAGACCGATGAGTCCTCTGTCCCCAAGTGACGCACAGGGGAACTTAATAGAAACCCGCTGTGCGACCTTTGAGGCCACAGGTGGGAGATGTCTTCCCAGATCCACGGAGCCTCTGGAACACCGATGCTGCTGTCGAGAAGGAACGGGGTTAAGTACCAGGCAATCACAACACAGTCAGATAAACAAAAGGATCTAAAATGTCTTACCTATCTGGTGTAAGGGTAACCCAGGTAACCTAGTAGAGAGGCTCGAGGCTCAGTTGATGCGGCGGTCCCTGGAATGGTAGAACCGCAGGTTAGCGTGGATGAAGGGCTAGCCACCTGTAGGAGAGAGGGCTTGACTTGAATCCCAAGAAGGGAAAGGGCGTAGAAGTTCAGCAAGGTAACCAGGGATGATCCAAAGGCAAGTCGAGGTGAAGTCCAAAATCCGGCAACAGGTCAACAGTTCCAAGCAAAGGTACAAAAGGGGTGTCCGAGGGAGTCCAAGGTAGAGTTCCGTGATCAAGATAGCAAGGAGCAAGTAGTAACGCCAAACAGGGTCTGAAGCCAGCTGAGAAGCAATGAGTGTTCTGTCTCTCAGACCTTTATACTGTGTGTCTGGGAGTCATGTGACGTCTCTGGATCATGTGACGTCCAACAAGGACACGTGACTCTGGATCACGTGACCGACGTGGTGACGTAACACCGCCCCTTCTGCCATACGCTCTCCAAGGCAATTGCCAATGCAGAAAGGGCTGCAATCGAGCCCGTACACCAAAGCTGGTACGGGGTTTCCGGTTCTTTGGGTTAACCGAATCACCTGAGCCTGGAACCGTGGGAGGGGATGGTGGAGATATGTGAGCAGTGTTCTGATGTGTAGCGAACTGGTGTGCAGAGGATCGTCTAACATAGCCCCCCCCCAACGGCCCACGACCCCGTGGGCTGGACGGATGATCCTTATGGAAGCGGGTCACCAGCCGAGGGGCGTTCAGATCCAAGGCGGAAACCCATGAACGCTCCTCCGGGCCGTAACCCTTCCAATCCACCAGATATTGGAGCCTACCCCTAAACCATCGGGACCCTAAAATGGCCGACACCTCAAAGACATCAGGAGAGGACAGGGACACCGGTGCAACAGGGGTACGAAGGCGGACAGAATCGGGGCAAGGCTTGAGGAGGGACACATAGAAGACAGGATGGATACGCCAAGAACTAGGAAGCACCAGACGAAAAGCCACCGGATTCGCAACCTGTGAGACCACATACGGGCCGACAAAACGAGGTAGCAGTTTCCGGCAACCCACTAGGCGAAGGTGACGTGACGACAACCAGACCCTAGAACCCACCACCAGAGGGGGAGCAGCCAGACGTTTGCCATCCACACGGGCCTTCATGGCAGTCTTCGCTTCCGTGAGATGCACCACAGTACTAGCATGTACAGAAGACAGATCCCTAAGACACGTCGTGGCCGCAGGATTCGAAGAACCGGAAGCATCAGGGACTGGCAAGACCTTGGGATGTTGGCCGTAGAGGGCATAGAAAGGAGAATAACCTGTAGCTGAATGAGCCGCGTTATTGTACGCGAACTCAGCAAGCCGCAAAGCGGCCAACCAGGAGGTCTGATGTTGCAATATAAGGCAGCGAAGATACTGCTCCATAGATTGATTCGTCCTTTCGGTCTGCCCATCGGTCTCAGGATGATATGCCGAAGAATACCTGGTATCAATGCCCAACAATTTAGTCAACGACCTCCAAAACCGAGAGGTGAACTGTGATCCTCGATCGGATATAATGACCGAAGGGAGGCCGAATAACATGAACACATGTTCAAAAAACAAGTCCGCCAAGACCGGGGCCGAAGGAATACCTTTACAAGGGACAAAACGAGCCATTTTTGTAAACGTGTCCACCACTACCCAGATGGAGTCAAAGCCTCGTGATTTGGGGAGATCGGTAACGAAATCCATAGTCAGTGTATGCCAAGGCTTGGGAGGAACTGGAAGTGGAAGTAGCAACCCAACCGGTCGGCCTCTCCGATGTTTAGCCTGAGCACACACTGCACATGAATTGACATAGCAGTCTACATCGCGCCTCATAGAGGGCCACCAACACCAGCGCTTGAGAAGATCTAAAGTGCGCTCTTGACCGGGATGGGCATTAAAAGGGGCATCATGAGACCACTCAAGGGCCAGATTACGAGTGTCAGGTGTGGGAAGGAATAGACGTTCATGTACGAAAGGCAACCCATCAGAAAACACGGGGTCCCATTCTCGCAACTGGTCGGAGTGATTGCTAGTCCAAGATCGGACCGAGTCTAATAACGACAATGAAGGTGTACAAAGACAAATCACATGACTCTTTCCGAGAACAGTGTCAGGAAAGGTTGGCAACACGACCCCCCCTGGGGAACGTGACAAGGCATCTGCTTTTCCATGTGCAGTGCCAGGACGATGCATGATACGAAAATCAAAAGAGGAAAAGAAAAGATGCCATCGGACCTGTCTGCTATTAATGCACTTCAATGAGGCCAGATCCTGCAAATTCCGGTGATCTGAGTAAACCGTGATGGGATGTTTGGCCCCCAGAAGATGATGGCGCCAAACACGAAAGGCATCCATGACAGCCAAGAGTTCTTTCTCCGTAACAGTGTAATGAGTCTCAGTACTGGAGAACTTACGGGAATGGTATGCCACTGGATGTAATTTGCCTGTTGTAGGACACGTTTGTGACAATACCGCACCAAGAGCAAAAGAAGAGGCATCTGCCTCTACTATGAACGGAAGATCAGGATTGGGGTGCTGGAGTACCGGTGCGGTAGTGAAAGCAGTTTTCAGAGCCTCAAAAGCCTCCTGATGTTCCCCGTGCCAATGGTAGGGTACCTGAGGACTAGTCAGAGCCGTGAGCGGCGCAACAATTGTGGAAAAAGAAGAAATGAAACGTCTATAAAAGTTAGCGAATCCCAAAAAGGCCTGCAAGGACTTGAGTGTTTGGGGTACTGGCCAATCTAATACTGCTTTGACCTTAGATTAGTTCATGGATAACGCCCCAGGGGTGATATGGAAACCCAGAAACTCAACAGAAGTTTTATGGAACTGACATTTCTCAGGTTTGGCAAATAAGGAATGTTCTCTCAAACGGGATAGTACTTCTCGAACATGCTTTACATGGTTATCAAGATCACGAGAAAAGATTAAGATGTCGTCCAAATACACAACCATGTAAACGTCCAGAATATCCCTGAATATGTCATTCATGAATCGTTGGAATGTGGCTGGGGCATTACATAGGCCAAAAGGCATGACTAAATATTCGTACAAGCCGTAACGAGTACAGAAAGCCGTTTTCCACTCGTCTCCCTCGCGAACGCGTACCAAATTGTATGCGCCACGTAGGTCAAGCTTGGTGAAAACGGAAGCATGAGTTAAATGGTCCAGAAGTGGGGTGATTAACGGGATTGGATATCTATCCTTTTTTGTGATAGCGTTAAGACGCCGATAATCCACACAAGGGCGTAAATCCCCCTCCTTCTTGGGTACAAAGAATATGGGACTTGCTGCTGGTGAAGTGGAGGGACGGATGTGTCCTAAACGTAAGGCATTCTGTACATACTCTTTCAATGCTTGTTCCTCCGAAGGGGACAAAGAATAGATCCTGCCCGAAGGGATAGCGGAATCAGAAAGTAATTCGAATGGGCAGTCATATGGTCTATGTGGAGGAAGTACCTCGGAAGAGCCCCGATCGAAAACCGATTCAAATGCATTGTACTCAGGAGGAATCCCAGACACCAACCCCCCAACAGTATGCGAATGAACAATCTCTGGATCATCAACAGTGAGTTGAGCTAATGCTCCTAAGGCCCGAGAAGGTGTGTCAGAGGCTTGATGGACCGGGAGACAGTAATTCTGACAGACTTCGGACTCGAAGAGTACAGTGCCTGACTGCCAATTGATCAGTGGGTTATGTTCACGTAACCATGGAATACCTAGTATGATACCAAATTGGGGTGTGGTAATTAAATCAAAACATATGGTTTCTGTGTGTGTTTCTTGTATGTTCAACAAGAGGGGTGCAGTTTGGTGTCTAACAGGACCAGAAACCAATGCAGAGCCGTCTACGGCTTGGACATGTTCCGGTCGTGTTTTTACCACTAAAGGTAGGTTGAGGGAATGGGCCAAATCGATATCTATGTAATTACCAGTGGCACCTGAATCAATGATGATATTGACTGCATGAAGAAGGCCTGTAGAGGGACATAGAGTAGCCTTTACAGAGACGGGTTGGACACGAGCAAAGGCAAGAGAGGTACCCGGAGATGATGACGGGACACTCGACCTGTTCTTCGGATCTAAGGTCGAGCCATCCGAAAAAACCTGGCTCTTCTTGGGACGTCGAGGGCACTCTTTCACAATATGCCCAGTAGTGCCACAATAAAAGCATGCATTGTCCACCCTTCTACGTTCCCTCTCTGATGTTGTGATAGGACTACGTAAACCTCCCACTTGCATAGGTTCTTCTGTACTGGAAGCAGGAGTGCTAGCAAGAGTAGGATGGGAGGAGACCCCCAATTCAGCTCTACGCTCTGATCGTCGTGCATCTACCTGCAAGACGAGATCAACCAATTCCTGATACTGAGTAGGCATAGAAGGGATCACTGATAAAGCATCTTTCATGGTATTACTCAACCCCCTATAAAAGACCACCGCCCGCTTGTTTTCTGGCCATGATGTTTCTGCAACTAGCTGATTGAAACGGGTGATGTATTCTATCAAAGTCCTTCTACCCTGAGTCAGTTCCAAAAACTCCAAATCCCTAGACTGCGCCTTGTGTCGAGTATCGAATACTCGGGACATTTCTAGAACCAACAAATCAAAGTCGTAAAGGACTGGGCTATTATTCTCTAGCAGGGGATTAGCCCAAGCGGCAGCCGTTCCGGCTAAATGGGAGAGGGCGAAGGCGGCTTTAGTAGTGGCAGTAGGAAAAGCCAAAGGTCTGCATAAGAAGTGTAACTTGCACTGATTAACAAAGGTTCTGAATTTCTTGGGGTCACCTTGATAGCGTTCCGGAGCAGCCAGGGGGGAAGGAGATGAGAGGATCATTGGAGTTGGGACTGTAGAAGTAGCCAAGGGAGGGGGTATAGTGAAGGAGCTGACATCTCCAAACTCAGGGTCTGCAGGAAGGGAATGCTGAACACTTTGTATGGAATCCAACCTTTGGTGGATCACTGTGTTCGCGGCTGCCATATCTGCCCTTAATATTGTAATTGCCTGGACTAAAGCAGCTATGGGCTCTTCCGTGGATCCCTGCATCGTCAAACACGACTATACGGCTTCTCAGTCTGTTCTGACTAGAGTGTCGTGTAGACCGATGAGTCCTCTGTCCCCAAGTGACGCACAGGGAAACTTAATAGAAACCCGCTGTGCGACCTTTGAGGCCACAGGTGGGAGATGTCTTCCCAGATCCACGGAGCCTCTGGAACACCGATGCTGCTGTCGAGAAGGAACGGGGTTAAGTACCAGGCAATCACAACACAGTCAGATAAACAAAAGGATCTAAAATGTCTTACCTATCTGGTGTAAGGGTAACCCAGGTAACCTAGTAGAGAGGCTCGAGGCTCAGTTGATGCGGCGGTCCCTGGAATGGTAGAACCGCAGGTTAGCGTGGATGAAGGGCTAGCCACCTGTAGGAGAGAGGGCTTGACTTGAATCCCAAGAAGGGAAAGGGCGTAGAAGTTCAGCAAGGTAACCAGGGATGATCCAAAGGCAAGTCGAGGTGAAGTCCAAAATCCGGCAACAGGTCAACAGTTCCAAGCAAAGGTACAAAAGGGGTGTCCGAAGGAGTCCGAGGTAGAGTTCCGTGATCAAGATAGCAAGGAGCAAGTAGTAACGCCAAACAGGGTCTGAAGCCAGCTGAGAAGCAATGAGTGTTCTGTCTCTCAGACCTTTATACTGTGTGTCTGGGAGTCATGTGACGTCTCTGGATCATGTGACGTCCAACAAGGACACGTGACTCTGGATCACGTGACCGACGTGGTGACGTAACACCGCCCCTTCTGCCATACGCTCTCCAAGGCAATTGCCAATGCAGAAAGGGCTGCAATCGAGCCCGTACACCAAAGCTGGTATGGGGTTTCCGGTTCTTTGGGTTAACCGAATCACCTGAGCCTGGAACCGTGGGAGGGGATGGTGGAGATATGTGAGCAGTGTTCTGATGTGTAGCGAACTGGTGTGCAGAGGATCGTCTAACACCAAGCTGGGGCCCTTTGGACACAGTCCTGGCGCCTTAGGCGCCAGGCTCATGTTGGACCCCTGTCCTGGCGCCTTAGGCGCCAGGCTCATAAAGCTAGGCATGTGTTCAAGTGTTTTAATGTGCACTTACCTGATGCAGACCATGCTGCTACATCCAGGCCCTCTTGAGGCCTGAATGGAACTACTTTACCTGTGGGGCTACTTTCCCTGGGTGTGGTCGGGGAAGGATACATACCTGATCGGTGGAAGGATACATACCTGGAACTTCTTCCAAAGCTATTTAAACCACACCCGATCAGCAACTCACGCTTCGCGTTGTTCTGCTCCTCGCAGCTGGACGCTCACCGTGTCAGCTCCTGCTTCTGGACTTCAGCCACGCCTGTCAGCATCCTGGGTCACCTGCTAAGAGAGAATTGGAGAGAAAGAAGACCTTACCTCCTAAAGCAGCATCACGGAGACATCACACCGACAATCCTGAAAGGGAAGACATCATTTTAAAAGCATTTCGCTTCGATCGCTGCAGCGCTGCATTTCACTCACCTTTCCTGGGCACCTCCATCTTCAGCAGCGATCATCCAGATCCGCAGCCACTTCCCAGAGCCTAGAGAGAAAAAGACAAGAACACAAGGTGAGAGAAGGAAGGGAATAGGAAAAGCCAGTTTCCTTCTAAGACTTACCTGTTGGGTAATTCCCATTTCATTTCGGGTCCTGCCGCTTCCTGGCATTCCGGACCCCGGCTCCTATGGGGAAAAAAGACAAAGACATTGAATGAGCGAATGCAAAGACATTACCCGAACGCTCATCCAGAACTTACCTGTCATTTACTGGAACTGCACGTTTCACTTCGGGTCGGCGCCATATCTCCGGCATTCCGAACCCCGGCCCCTAAGGGGAAAAAGACATAAGCGTTAGCGCTTGCTGCAATAAGACAATGAACACTATTATTAAGCTTGAACTTTTGAACTTGCTACAGAACTCTTACAGCGCCTTACCTGAATAGTCAAGCTTATTTGAACTCCCATCAAACCTCAATCCAGTGAAGTAACTGGGTTTCAACGCGCCCCTGCATCAGAAGCAGGATGGAGAGCTCATCCTTCCTGACCCTAAGGTGAGACTTCACGGGGAATCGAGGAAGGGTATTGTGGAGGGTTGGAAGGGAGTGGGAGGCTTGAGCATTATTCCGTCAGTAGGTAATACTCCCTTTTCACGCACAGGGGAATATTCCTGCGAGCCAGTGAGTCCATCTTCAGAGTCCTGCGCTTCACCATTGAAGAAGCATCAGCACTCAAAGCCAGACCTGCGCCTCCGTGGGAATCAGGTGAGCGTGACAGTATTAGACAGTTTTATTGCTAATTCTTCTGAAGTTGTTAGAATTTTGGATTGATAATTTTCAAAGCTGAAACACTGGAGTCTCTTGTATAGTGATTATCCTTCTGGGTGATTTTAATGCCCAGTTGAAACCCTTGAATTCCATTAAGGGTGTTTTAGTCAAGGAGAATGATATGTGGGGAATCCCTAAAATGTATATTTCTACTTTTAAGAAATATCATGGGTAAGCCACTATCCTGAGAACCCTGAAAAGGGCTTTTGCTCTGGCAATGGCTGCATTTCTGGGGATTTCCCCGCCATCCGCGATGTTTATGCTAACAAGTCATATTGAGTATTGCTTGATTGACTTATTTAAGAAAGTCCATGTTGTCTGAAGGGACGAAAGTGACCATGACCCAATAATGACGACCCTGAATATCCGAGTCCATAATGTCAGTGGTACGTATCCTCCTCTACCCATTCATTCAACCATTGATAAACGTAAATTGAAATGGTCACCCATGAACGCAAAACTTTTCTTCACAGAGATATACGGAGATATATGGTAGAATCCTTACCTTGCTGAATGAGTATCTTTCTCTCGATCTGCTTAGTGGCATGGATGGTACATCTTTTTATGAGAAATTAGTAGCTATTTTTAACCCGGTCATTACCCGCTCATGTTTTAATTAGTCAAATAAATCCTGTGTAACACAGTCATAGTATGATGGCGACTGCAGTAAAGCTAAGAGTGATTTTTTGATCAGTTTAAAAATGAATATAGAGGTGAGGTCACAATTCGTTAAAGAGTTAAGATCTACATATCATACTATGATTACTATACAAAAATAAAAAGCCACTAATCCGGTATGGCATAACCTTAAACTGACAATTAATGATCACAGTCAATCAAGTATCTGGAAAATAGTTACACACAGGAATGTCAATGGCTCTTTATGTCCGACATCGCTTTTACCAGAAACTATTTGATTTAAACACTTTAGTGATGTTTAAAGCATGCCCCATCTAAGAACTATAATGATGATAGTGCCCTTATCCCTGAATCTGTTAATTCACTCCATTTGGTGTTTTCAATGGAAGAAGCTGAAATGGCCCTAAACTTGCAGCATTCAGATAAAGCACCTAGGCTGAACACTCTAACTATTGATTTATTAACAAAAGACCCATAATATGGATTATCCCCCTATATCCCTCCTCAACTTCCTGGGGAAAATATACGCGAAAATCCTTGCAACTAGGCTTAATCTGTGGGCCACTGAAAAAATATAGTTCTATTCCACTCTATGCTGGCTTCCACAAAAGAATGGTAACTAGCGAACAATCTTTCAGACTGGCCCTAATTATTCACAAATATGTGATGCAAAAACATGTCTCATTCTATATGGTGTTTATTGAACTCCAAGCAGTGTTCGATAATGTTAGGCGGGATCTATTGTGGCCATCCTTAGCAAGCCATTGTATTCCTCAGTAGCTTCTATACGGTATTACCCAAATTGACCTTTTACAATTGACCTTTTGCCCTAATTGACCTAATAATAGTGGTCCTAATTGACCTTCTGCACAATTGACCTTTACCTTTATTTTACTTTTTATATATATGTGTGGGGTGGGTTTGGGGTAATAAATAATATAATGGGATTGGGTAGGGGGTTGCAGGGTTTTTTAGATTGAGTGGGGGTCTTCAGGGGGTTCCCCCAGCATATATGTCCTCATTGACCTTCATTTCATGATCAATTGTGCAGAAGGTTAATTCTCCCGCGATCAATTGTGAAAAGGTCAATTAGTATACATCCCTTCTATACACCATTGAGTCTCTTTATTCAGAAAATCAGGCAGTTGTTAGATGGGGACCAGTGGGACAAAAAACAAACACTTTCATCCTAGATAAAGGTGTGCGACAAGGCTGAGTCATGGTTCCCTTATTGTTGTTCCTGTTCAACAGTGACATTAATGAATCCTTGCTAAACTCCTCAGTTGACACCCCACTTATCACTCTGAAAGGTTAAGTATTCTTTTATTCGCTGATTATGCCTTTCTTGTATCTACCTCACCCCTTTGGCTCAAGGAAAGCTCTTAACTTATGTTCTGAATTTTGCACTTCCAAAGAACTTCTAATAAATGAAAAAAAACAAGGTCATGACTTGTAATTGGAATGTCCCACCCACTATTAACATAAAGCTAAATAATGTAATGATAGAACAAGTGATACATTTTGACTATCTAGGGGTTTCCTTCAATAATAAAGAATCATGGAGCAACCAGTAAGTCCAATCTGACATTACACTAAAGAGATGCTCAGGAGCAACAATTAGCTTTTCTCCAAAAATTGGAGGGAAAGTTATAGAGCCAACCCTTTGTATTGAGATTCTCTTATAGGACCCAGGCTTTTTTTTGCCCTCTATGGAGCTGAACTATGGAGCCACTTGTGTGTAGACATCCTGGTTATTGGTGAAAACTAATTTCTTAAGAAACTTCTTTCCTTGCCACTGTGGACTCATAATACTCTGCTCAAACTAGAACTAGGTGTGATGGGAGTCAGTCATGCTATCAGGATCAAACCAGTACTTTTTTGGCTCAAGATTTGGTGCAAGGATGAACTCACTGTGTATAAGGTGTAAGGGTGCCGATTTACGAGTCTGACATAGTGGTGACATGGTGATTGCCAAAGACTTTTATTTAGGCAAAAATAAAGAGGAAACCTATATCTCCTTAACTCTAAGAGGGGTTTCCTTGCTTCTAATAAGGAACTAAGGAATCGTGGTGACATGGTGATTGCCAAAGACTTTTATTTAGGCAAAAATAAAGAGGAAACCTATATCTCCTTAACTCTAAGAGGGGTTTCCTTGCTTCTAATAAGGAACTAAGGAATCGGTCAGAATGTCCAAGTAAATAAAAAGAGTCCACTGTCATGTCAAATTGCCTACTCCTATCCCTCACACTTGTAACTAATAAGAAAAAGAGAAGCCAATCTTCTTGGTCCAGAAGAATGACTCCCTTCTTCTGGACAATGAGGCACAGTTCCAATCGAAGGGTGAATTTTGCCTGTGAGAATGACTCCCATCTCTAGGTCTCAGTTCCTTTCCGCGGAAACAAACACAGTTCCAGCTTGTGGTGCTGTAAGGGTTCAGTTCCAATGCAAAAGAAAAAGTTCCATCTCAAACATCGTTGCTTATTGATCATAGTAGAGCTTCACTAGGGGGTGCCTGGGGAATGACTCCATTCCACTGGCCTTTCTCTGGTTGGTTTCATAATAACCAATCATCATAAAAGACACCAGGAGGTATTGCTTCCTTCTCCTGGGGTCTCTTGATTTCACAGTTCACAAAGGGTAGGCGGAATGACTCCCTTCCCCTAGGCCATTCTTATACTTTAGTGTGCAGTTCACAATTGTTCAAAAAGGCGGGGTGGAATGGCTCCCTTCACCCAAGCCCTTCTCAGACTTATACAATTGACAGTTCAATATCAGCTGGGGTAATGCCTCCCTTCACCTGGCTTGCTTTGCTCTTCAAAAGTTCAGAATTGGGAGTCCTCTTCCCATCCCATCAAGCATCTGGCATCTATGACCACTCCTCAGAGACAGAGACGGGAGAAAAGCAGGCGCCCAGGAGTTTTCTCGGCAGTCTTTATTAGTTGTAGTTACAAGACACTCTCTGAAAAAACACTCAAAGACATTTTGCCTTCAACCTGCTTATATAGGCCATTTGGATGATGCGACATCCTTATGCAAATCGCTACTTTGGTCAGAGTATGCTTCTGATAGGTCCTCTTAGTCGGAGATAAAACCTCACTTTAATATGATTGGGTGGCTTATCTGGTGTACGCCAAGCTCACATTGGCATAGCTGGCATCGACAATTTTCTCTGACGCACAAAACCGATAAGCTTATTTTTGACTTGGCTGGACACATTTATGACAATTCACAACTCCTGCCAAACACCTTCATCATTAATTTTGTCTGCTCTTCCTGCCAAGTTCCATTTTTGGCTAACAAACCCAATTATCTCACTGCGAGAGGCTGCCAAAGACTATCTAATGTATCAGTCTCTGTTGCTTGTCTGCATGAGTCAGGGTTTTTCACACCTGGCTTAAATCTAGACACCATTTTGTACTTGAGTCATCCATTTTGAAATATATCTATGTCTGATACTGAATCTCTTCTACAGAGAGCTAATATTTATTTATTTATTTAAGCATATCTCACTTTGTATCCCTTATTCATGATATATCTTTATACACTTATGGTATGTGTGTGATATTTAAAGCACCCTTCACTTCCTGGGTCATTCTAACCCAAAGATGCACTGTGCCATGCGCACCTTTTACCTTAAATAAAGGCACTATAATCCTGATTTCTGCAATAACAGAACCATATGATCTGCCTATCATGTTACCTATACTCCGTTGAGGGGGGAGGAGTTGGCACCTCCTATATATTTCCCCCTCTGGTCAATATTCCAGTGTTCGATATTTGACCACTATATCCAGTATCCACCCTCCCCCATATGCAGTGCACCTATGCATCCCTATCTCAGTCAGCCCCTCAATGTAATGCTCTATCTCAAAATGGGAGGTATCATAAAAAGACACTTCTAAAGAATCAACAGTGTCTTCAACCATATTGTATTCTCTTAATCTAAGATATATGTATCTCTTTTCTATCAAAAGACCATAGCATATGCTTCACCCTCTTTTATTCTTTGTATGTACGTAACCCCAAATAATAATATTGTTTTGCTTCTGTCCGTTTCTCACCCCTGTTACCCAATTAAATATTAAAATAACATGCACAACAAGTGATTTCAGCCACCACGAGAATCGGGAGAGATCATTTGATTTAGGAAATTTGTTCATTACTTGAGGGACCCCACCAGCCCATGTTCTACTGTTCCTTCCACATGAATAATTTTACTATTCATATACATTTTCTTCTTCCACCTACCCCACAACACTTCCTTGGTCCCTGCCCTCTCTCCATGCACATTCAGTTTCATCTTGAACTTATTCATCTTCTATCTGCACATCTTCCACCCAGTTCTTTATTCTCCTTATTCCAAGTCCAAGGACTTCCGCAATTCAGTCCATACTTTATTTTATTTGTTTTCTGGGCTGCTTTGAAGCAAGTTCAAGGGCCCCTTAATTCATAGGCTAGACTTTTTGGATTCACTGTTTGGTGACCACAGAGGACTCGAACCCTCAATCTTCTGATTCTCATAAGATAGTCAGTTCAGAGACATTATATTGTTTCTGGGGAACACAAGGATGAGGGAGTTTCATAAAGAAAATTCTTCAATTTTAGTTGCAACTGGGCATCTGGCTGGGTCCCTCAAAACCCCTTTTATGACAATATGGGTTTTTCTCCCTGCTCGCAGGATCAGTTGCCGTCAATCACCTGGAGTGCAGGTAACTCCTGTCCATCTGTAATATAAAAACTGGATGAGTTTCTTGTAGAATAAGTACATTTTTATCATCAGTACTGCCTCCTCAAACCTAAACCTTATAATAACCATGTCCTTTTCCTTTAAGCACTCCTACCTCCTAAAAACAATTGCTACTGAATTTTCTCTTTTTCTAATATAATAGAATGGCTGCTTCTCTCTCTTTCCTGCATATCTTAGAGTCACCTATGATTCATATATACTGGGTGATATATGGGCGTGGCTACGACATGAGACCATAAAGCACATACATATTTGCTTTTTCCTTTAATTTCCACATTTTTCACAGGCTTTTATTCCAAATCTTTTTATAGTGTGCTTATTTTCTAAGAGACAAAGGAAACATTTTCTCTATGGTTGTGTCATTCTTCACATCAGTGGAGTTTACATGTTCTCAATCTTCATGATAAAAATAATAAAAGACAAAACAAACAACATAACAAATTCAAAAAGAAATTTAAAAAAAAGTATGTGGTCTTCTTCAGTCGTTCCCCTTCTTTCTTCTTGGCGTATCTGTAGCTGGCATGGTTTCTTTCTCCCTGTAGAAACCAAAATAGAGGCAAAGTCATGATAAACAGGCAAAGCAATCAGTTGTTTCCTTAAAATAGGCATTTGTTTTTCTTTTAACATTATGTTGCTGAGGTCATCTCTTGGTATCCTCAGCCCAATAAAATGCAGGTTTGTTTTCCTGAAAAATAAAATGATGGTGCAATTTTAGTTTCTTTTGACTTGTCATACGTGTAGTGACAGGCCAGTTTTATTTTCATCTCTTCTGCTATGCTGAAAAGTTTCTCTGTACTTTTGAAGTCCCCCTCCTGATGGCGCGGGAACACGGTCTCTTCTTTCTTGGCTGTATTTATTCTGTTAAGATACAATGGAAAATGTTGTTGCTCTTCCTACACTAATCTTAGCTACCCGTGGTATTTGGAAACAAGCACTGATTCTATTAAGTGCATGCAAGTGTGGCATATAGGCAAACACTGTTTTGCCTATCCTTAAAGTTTCATGCATTTGCCAAATGTATATATTTGGCAGTCCTTGTCATCAGGATTACAAAAAGGTTACTCCACCTTTTATCTAAATGTCTTCTTCATTCTCTTCATTAGATATGGCTATACTCGTATATATGTACTATTCTGTGCTCACACCTGTTTAGACCCTTTTTTGGAGAAAATGCTATCTATTTAAAAAGACTGTGGGCCTCATTACAAGTTTGCCGGTCCGGAAACAGCAGTGCCGGTAAGCTTACCGGCACCGTTTTTTCCAGACTGACAAACTATGAGTCTGCTGACGGGTGTCGTTTTGCCCACCAGGTCTGACCCTGGCGAGCGGAACAGCACCCGCCAGCAGTCTTTGACGGAAGCACTGACACTGCTGTGCACAGTGCCGATGCTTCCATCCTCCACATTCCAATTGCCGCCGCCTGACTTACCGCACCGCCGGGGCTGTAATGCTACGGTTTTCCGGCAAGTCAGGCAGCGGTAATTCATCACGAGTCCTGCAGCAGCCTGCTGGTTTTACTAGCACGGCTACCGCCAGACTCGTAATGAGGCCCTGTATCCTTTACTATCTTTTTTATGTACTCACCTGGGTCTTCATACTCCTAATAATGATCAATAAGGTTAGTGTGTCAACTGGTACTTACCTATTCTTTCTCTACTTGTAAACTAGTACTTACTTTTGTCATAATGTTACTTCCCTTTATATCGCTACACTCCACTAAGGCCATATAGACATTCTTCCAGTGCTCCAAAAATGACAATTTATTTCATCTGTGTTACATAAATTAACCTCTTCATATAAGCATAAACAATGTTGTTGTTACTTATTCTCATGTGTTCTTTTGTGCAATTCTACTAAAAGTTCTCTCATATCGTTAGATCAATCTTGGCCAGCCATACCTTCTTGGCCTTTCATTAATCACATTTTATTTTTTATTAAATATACTATACTGATCAATTTAAACAAGCACCATCCATTGCTGCTCATTGTTTGAAAATCTGAATATTTTATCCACACCTTCCTCCATCACCCTTGTCTCACAATGTTATTTGTACCTTTAATTACACCTTCTACCAATGTGCTTTTGTTGCTTTAATATCCATTCATTCATCAGTTTTTTATTTACTTATTTATTTATTTAACCCTATGGATTGACGTCAATCTTTTGGTTAGGAACTTCTTCACCGCTTTTCATTGTTATTTCATATTAATTAGTCTAAACACAACACAAACTCTTATACTTTGCATATTATAATCCCTTACATGTGTGCACTTTTATTTTGTTCCCCTATGTACATTTTTCCTCCACTGTCTTAGTTGATGTATTGCCTTCTTTTTTTTTACCCTTTCTGGGAATTTGATGCACACTCTCCTACCTGGCCTTGCCATAGGAATCCTTACCACTCTTATATGAAGCTTTATAGTGTGTACCCTTCCTATCTCTTCTTGAGCCTGTAAATTCAAGGTATCCCTAGCTCTCTTCTATTTATAGTTTCTAAAAAATCCAGCTACTCTTATATTGCATTTCAGCAAGACATAATGTTCCTAACTGGTATTCCTAATGTAAAGCAAAAGCATCCTATATGTGTGTGTGTTTTCTCATTGCAGTATTGAATTCCTTCTCTGACTACCTAAATGTGTTTTTATGTGAATTGAACCTGTGATCCATTCATTGCCTGTACTTCTACAAGATTGTGTATGTGTGTGCATGTGCATGCATGCGTGTGTGCATGCATGTGTGGGTGTGTATGTGTGTGCATGTGTGTGTGTCCCTCCCCCTCTCTTTATAAGCATATCATGACAGGGATTCTAACCTAATTATCTCTATTTTTCTCCAAACTTATAAAAAATGTCTTCTTTGTTCACATCTCCAAATTCTACTTCTCCCAATAAATCAATTTATCATGCACAATAGTAATCTATATCGTGCTCAATAATTGTACCAAGTCTTCTTTGTTTTTCCTTGTCAGCTCCCAGACTGCTTATACTTATTCATAAATATGTGTCATTTAAACAAATCCTGCAAAAGCCCTAAATAATGCACTCCTTATTCATAATAGTCATACTAATATGGGTGAGCGCTCTATAAAAAATACTCCTTTAACTTAATGGCACACTCCTTTATATGTTCAGGCCTTACAAATACTAGTTTGATTTATTGTGTGTCTTCATAACTAATCCCTAAACTAGGGTATGTTATCTCCTAGTTATTTACTGAGATCTCTCCTCAATAAAACGTGTTAATTTATTATAAAATATATCATGCTTCTTTATCTATATGGTGTGTAACCTTAGTCTTGGTGCGTTTGAGAGTACTTCCTCTCATTACTTACTGCTTCCCCATTCTAAATACAAATGTTTGCATCAATACATGCACTTTTAACGTTATTGCTGAATAAGGTGTTTTATCTTCTTTATTCTTGCTATTCCCTATAAATATTCACTGTGTTTAATGTAGTATCATTTTCTATTGTGTTAATCTACTTTTTAATGTCATTTACACTCATAATTATATTTTTATTTGCAGCTCATGTTTTCACAAATTGTGTGATTTTAGTCACATCTTTTTTCTTTTTTTTGTGCCTTTATGCTGTGCAGTGGGGGAGACGCTGTCCCCCCCCTTGAAGCTTGTCTGATTTTCAGTGACTTTGGTGCATATGCTTGAGTCTGCATGTATAATATCCTTATGACTCTGTATTGTACTATGGTGCATATCCCATTCCTCCTATTTCTGTCCTTAATTACCAGATTCTCACTGTTCTGGTTATTTATAGCACTCTCCTGTGCTTTCATTTGCAATCTCTATCTTCCTTTTGCTCTCCCAATAATTTTGTGTCCCTTTCCCCTTCTCTCCTTTTATAATCACTTTCCCATTTCCTTTTGTTGACATACTTCCTTGCCTTCTGTTAAAAATTCCAAAGAAAATAAACTGTGTGCAACTGCTCTTCCTTTTAGTAGCACACTGAAACATTTTAGCGAAGCACCTTTCCTCTTTTCTCAATTACTTTCCATTAATCGTCTAGATTTTTTTTTAATAGTTCCTTTCCAGTGCCTTTTCCTCATTTATGCCATTGGCCTATGCATGCTTTAGGATATATTCTCTTTTAAAATGTCCCATTTATCACTAATAAAAAAAATACCTATTTTGCTCAAAATAAAATTAACAAATCAGGGGTACTCTAGTGTGCCTAACAGAAAAAGTATCTAACATTTACTCCAAAATAACTAACAACCCTTTAAAATGGGAAGTGACTTGTGTGATTTTAAACAGTAACCTAATGGGACCACCCTAGTTCACATATGTGCAATGACTGGGGACAATTTCTAGTATAAAACAGTAAACTCACAATATGGTTCAGTCACATATAGTTTCCTTGGCAAAACAACAATCTTTCAAAATATATACCTTTGCTTAACTAAACAACCATGGGCTTAACTATCCACAGTGTCATATCATTCAATCAAGTGCTTCTCTAGCACCTGGTTTCAACAAAACATGCATGAACACAAGGGAAATTTTTTCTCAAAACCTACTCAATTGTCAATTTCTTTAACTGGTGTTTGTCATTTGGAGCTACAGCTGAGTTCCCTACTCAGAAATCACAGGCATTACATGTGTGCATTACAAACATCATTAAAAAAGAAAGACAATTCAATGAGTTCTGGTTCAAGGCTATATTTCCATAAGGGTGTGAGTCAGCCCTGGCTCACTTACAACCTTTGTACATAAAATATGAATATTTCAAAACTGCACAAATAAATCACTACCTTTATTCTATGCATGCTCATACATGCATCAGCTCTGGCTCTACTCATTCCCACTCATTGTGATCATATTTTCATGAATTTGCATTTATTATTCTGTTTCAATGTTAATATACATACATCATTTCACTAAGCTCCCCATGATTTTGCTAGTGTTTTATTTTTATTTTTTTAAAATATTTTTATTAGCATATAGCTTCAAGAGAAGCTTTTTACCATTTACAATTCAAATTTTTTTTAAATTCAGTGACAGTAAAAACACATAATACAACCAATAAGAAAAAAAAGAAGAGAAAAAAAGAAAAAATATAAAAAGGAAGATAAGAAAAAATTCAAGGAAAAAAAACACAAGCCAAGGAGAGTTAATAGCTCTTACCGTCCCAAACTCAGTACAAAACGCTGCACGAAAATGTACTCCTTTGTCAAACTAAATTCACTTCTTTCCTTCCAGCTTTTGGAAAATGATTGATACCATCTCTAACAAAGCAAAAGTTACAGATAACCTTGAACCCTGTAACAATTGAAGCCAAATGTCTTTTTTGGTTAGAGTTCGATTGGTCACAAAAAATGTGCCTAATAGAGTACATCGAATATCTGAAACGACTTGACAACTCATAATAAGATGGCACAGCGTTTCCATTTTCTGACCACAAAGCCTACATTTGTAGTCTCTCTTACCTTTCGGCTTCATGTCTTCAAGAATTTCTTTGGTGGAAAAGATGTTAAGACGCAGTCTTAGAAATTGTCGTTGCTGCACAGCCGAAGAAAACGTACTCAAGTACATCGGAGTTGAACCACGCTTGTATTGCTATGCAATATTTGCCATAAAGTTTGGACGACTGTGCGGACTAAGACGACTCAATCCAGTCATACTCATACAAACGTTTTTTCACATAGTCTGGATTTTCAATGAGTAGCTTCTCTGTAGTGTCGATTGAGTCCAACACATTTAGTACTCCACTCAGCAAGTAATTTCTCTTTCCCTGTTGTTAGCGCCTGAGCCAACAGCCCAAAACCACTATCAGGTGGAGGCAATAAGCATTTGCGATAAAAAGATAGTGTTTTCCAACCGACGTAGGTGATGAGAGAGGTCAGTCCAAACTCTTTCCTTATCACCATCGGCATGCAATTAGGAAGGTCAAGTACGGCTCTCCAGAAGAGACCCTCTAGGATTTGCCAGAGCTTCCAACTCAACTGAAGGGAAAACTCAGCACCATAGGTCATAATGGGAACTACCTTCATCGTATAAAAGCATTGCAGGGGAACCAGTGTACATTTGCAATATCTACATTTGATCAATCTTGCCTGGGCTATTAACATCTTCAATTTGCGCCTCAGCACTGCTTCTCTTGGGGCTTCACTGGAGCTTGCGTTAATTGGTATACCCAGGTAGAGCATTTCAGTAGTCTCTCGAATCGGGTCACCATTTATGTACCAACCCTTAAACTTTAGAGATTAGCTCCTTACCTTCCCAAGAATAAGCACCGCTGATTTGGCAGCATTAACTCTCAGGTCATTAGAGGACAGGAAAGATGCCAAGGCATCCAATTGGTGCTGTAACCCGATCGGGGTTTCATCCAGAAGAATAACGTCATCTGCATACAACAATCTATTCAATGGGATGCCCGCAATACATGGTGGAAAGCACCTAATATCGGTAAAAGCATCACCCATGTCAGAGATGTACAATTTAAAGATGGCTGGGGCTAGACGACACCTTTCATTGAAGCCCACTCCTGTTTTAATGGGGTTTGTCTTATCCCCCCTTTCATTTAGTTTGATCTGAATACTAGCATTGGTATGGAGAGCCTCCATTTCCTCACGTAAATCAGCAGGACAACCCCAGGCCTTTAACTTCAACCAGAGTTTCTCTCTATTAACAGAGTCAAAGGCCTGTGACAGGTCCACTGATGCAAGAGATATATTTTACTTTCTTTTTTTTGGCTCTTAATTTCAGGTAATTGATTAGAAAAAAGTTCAGTGATGTTCAAATTCCTTTTTCAAACCCAGCTTGCCAGCCATCCATCCCTATGTTTGGAGTCCCAACTCCAGTCCGTAAGATGATTCAAAATCAAGGCAGAAAAAAGCTTCCCAATAACATCCAAGAGGGTGATAGGTCTGCAGTTTGTTGCTACAGACCTATCTCCCTTCTCGAAGATTGGTACAATAATAGATTTTGTCCATGAGGCCGGGATGGTACATTTTGCTTTCACCAAGAGAAATAGGTGGTGTAAAAAAAGTTGCCCATTCCTCTGGGTGCTGTTTTAATGTCAAATTTGTAAGGCCATCCAGACCTGCGGCTCTAGAATTACTGGAGGTTCCAATTAAGGCAAGGATGCCCTCCTTTTCAGTTTCAAACTCCCAACTTGAACAAGGGTTCTCTACGGCCTTCTTAGCATGGGAAATGGGCTTTGAGAAAAGCGAGGGGAAGTGATCCACCCAGTCCTTCGCTGAAATAGGATTGGTAATGAGACTCTGCTGAGGGCCATCCAACATGTTAAAAATTTGCCAAATTTCCCTCGAATTTTTAGATGCGACCAATTGCAGCATATATTCCGCATTTGATTGCATTAGGGAATATCTATGTTGCTTCAACCAATTATTATGCGCAGTCCCAGTTTTCTTGACAACTGCATGTCATATCAAGGAAGGATTTTTCTTGTGCGCTCTTTGTATTCGCTGTAGTTCCTTCTTTCTGGTATCGACTTCATGGTCGAAGTTATATTTATGGCAGAATCCCTTAGATCTACCTGGACCAATTATTTCACTATAAATGGCCAAAGACTGCGTGTAGTCAATGTCTTCCGGCCGACCATTATCCCTTAGGTCTCCTAATAGTTTTGATTGATGAGCACTCGATAATCTCAGTCTATTCCTACCTGCCAGTACTTCCAGGCGATCCCCTTCTGGAGTGATCTTTATATATACGCCGGTAAGATAGCTCAGCGGGTTGAGCGCTCGCTGCTGCAATCTGAGTGTGATCTGCAGGTCGCAGGTTCGAATCCCGGCAAGGCCAACTCAGCCTTTCATCCTTCCAAGGTCGATAAATGAGTACCAATTTCAGTTGGGTGATATTGTATGTAAATATGTGCTCTGTAAAGCGTTTGGATTAAGGCGCTATATAAATAACTTATCATTATCATTATATTAGTACCCAGTTGGAGACATAGTTTCATCATATTGTGGTCATTTTGGGGGGTTTCAATGACCGACAAGGCCGCTACACTCGATTGGAAATTGTTGGAGGCGAGGATGTAGTCCAAAATATTGGATTCAGTCCCTCTCCTCCAAGTGGGGTTTGGCGGTCTGTCCCCCGGTGTTATGCCATTTAATAAAGAGATGTTCCTCTGTTGGAACCCCTTCCAAAATAATAGCCCTTGTTTTTCCCATTCTTGCGAATTGCTCGTTTAGTGATTTATAAGAACACCACGATTATTAAAACAGTGAATGTTTAAATCCCCACATAGAATTACAATCAGATTAGAATTGTCAATCATTGCGGCATCAACCTCATCCAACAGCTGGTCCATAAAATGATTAGCTGCTTGGTCATTACAGTGCCAGTACAGATTACACAGAAGAATTGACCTCATGACGTCCTCCTCACCAGTTCGATATTCCAATAGATGGACTTGTATTAGTGATGAGATGTTCTTTGTGCATGCTACTCTTAATCCACAACTCTCCCTGATTGCAGTCAGTAGACCTGCCATCGGTCTACCCTTTGGTCCCTTTGTTGCCGAGTTCACAAGCACAACAAAGCCCTGAAGGGTAGGTTGAGCATGTAGCCACGTCTCCAGAAGGCAAATTAAATCAAAGTCTCCCCATTGAACACTGCCTTCTCCTAGCAAATGTCTGAAGCCCCGCGTGTTCCAGCAACCCAAGTGAACATAGGACGGGGTTTTATTACTTTCCGTGCCCTGGCATTATGATCTTCGAGCCAATGTACTGGCCAACCAATCCCAGTTGTCCCCATCCTTGTTCTCTAGGGTCCCCCGTGTTGAACAAGAAAAACTCACACTAGTGTTTTATAAAAGATATTGGGGGTCATTCTGAGTTGGGCGATAAGGGATTACCGGCACCGGTAAGGAACCGGTGCCGGTAATCCGTTACCGCCCAATTCCGAGGTCCCTTAGTGGGACCCGTAAGGAACGTGTGGTCTGACCACACGTCCCTTACGGGTCCCGCTAAGGGACCAGGGTGCTAATAACGGGCTTGCTAGTCGCGAGCCCGTTATTAGCGCCCTCCCCATTCCCATTGAGCCCTATGGGGGATCAAATGGGAATGGGGAATAGTTTGTTCAATGGGGATTTACCGGTCCCTCCAGCGTCGGAATGCACCGGTAAGTCCCCATTGAACAAGACCGGTGCCGGGCCCGGTATTGGAGGCAGCCATGGCACAAATAGCGCCATGGCTACCTCCAATCTCAAAATGAGGCCCAATGTCACTCCTACTAAACCAAAACAACATATTCCTCTTTCTCTGTGCAAAACTGGTTCATAGCTGCTTTAACTCACAGGGCTATCTCTGTTTTTTCTACAACTATTAATCACTTCCTGGCTCTGTGTCAGCCCTTATCTTTAGCTTTGAACAGGGGCCTTGGCTCTCTTCAAAGGCACCATAATTTTAAAACATAAATCTCACTCTACATGATGCGCTTGGCTTCACGTTGTCCTTTCTAAAATGAATATATTTCTATCTTCTGTTTACTTTTTAGAGCATGCCATGTACAAACTGTCTTTATTTATACAAGAAATTAAATCACTGTCGGTTTAACTCACAACTCAGCTTTAAGGAATGGTTTTCAACTGTGCACTTTCCTAACCAGAAAAAGGTGCTAGCAGATCTCCCCCCATTGTCCATCTTAATCAATCTTCATTTATGTCTTCCACTTGTCGGAATTTTACTGTTCAAAGCATTTGAATCTGTCAAGAGCCTTATCTTTGTGGGTATATCATTTGTACTTGTCTTTAACCCTTTACTCGATTTCACTTTCTTGTTTAAAAAGTGTAGTGGAGAGTCACAACTGACTGCCTTTTCACTTTTAACATTTTAAAACAGCAAATATGAGCAACCGCCATCAATCGCTGCTCAAGCCTCTAATTTCAATAGCCTATCTATTCTTTTGATTGGCGCCAATCACTTTACAATGCTCAATCACTGTTGCTCCTCAACTTTTTCACTTATTTCACAACTTTTATCACTCTACTATTTTTACTCAACAAACAACATATAAACTAGTAAACATTTACACATCAAAAAACACAGTGATCACCTTTTTTACTCTTGCCTCTAATTAAATACCCTGTCACAGGGTTTAAAATGTCACCTCATGCGAACCTGTTCGCAAGTTACGTATTTTACTCCCATTGGAGTGTGAGACGTTTTCTTCTAGACTCCCATGAGTCAGGACTCTTTCTAGGCGCTACTATCTCTTCACACAATAAATCCCATTACTTAAAATGACCACAATCCCATCCCCTTCATATGTACATGATCATGTTTGTATTCATTTTCTGTTGCCTCTGTCTCTTATTATACACACCATAATTCAAAGATGCCAGGTGTGCTATGCTGGCGGTCAGGAGGAGACGCCCCTGACAGAAATGAGACCATACTACAGTTTTGTCACTCACAATATCATCTTGTTTAGGCATCTCCCCCGGTCCGCCAGAACATCACCATGAAGCCTGGGTCCTTGTCCCTGAATCTTCTGAAAGACTGTAGGGACCCATGTTTGGGCACCACATGAACTAGGGGGCCTCTTCCCATTCCATCAAGCATCTGGCATCTATGAACACTCTTAAGAGACAGAAGAAAATCAGGCGCCCGAGAGTTTTCTCAGCAGTCTTTATTAGTTGTAGTTACAAGACACTCTCTGAAAAAACACTCAAAGACATTTTGCCTTCAACCAGCTTATATAGGCCATTTGGATGATGCAGCATCCTTATGCAAATGACTACTTTGGTCACAGTATGCTTCTGATAGGTCCTCTTAGTCAGAGAAAAAACCTCACTTTAATACAATTGTGTGGTTTATCTGGTGTACTCCAAGCCCACATTAGCATTGCTGGCATCCACAATTTTCTCTGACGCACAAAACTGATAAGCTTATTTTAGACTTGGCTGGACACATTTATGACAATTTGCAACTCCTGCCAACACCTTCATCATTAATTGTATCTGCTTTTCCTGGCAAGTTCAATGTTTGGCTAACAAGCCCAATCCTCTCACTGTGAGATGCTGCCAAAGACTCTCTAATATATCAGCCTCGGTTGGTGTCTGCATGTGTCAGGGATTGTCACACCTGGCTTAAAACTAGACATCATTTTGTACTTGAGTCATCCATATTGAAATATATCTTTGTCTGATACTGAATTAATTCTACAGGGAGCTATTTTGTATTTATTTATTTATTTAAGCATCTCTCACTCTGTATCCCTTATTCATGATATATCTTTAGACACTTATGGTATGTGTGTGATATTTAAAGCACCCTTCACTTCCTGGGTAATTATAACCCAAATATGCACAGTGCCATGTGTACCTTTTACCTTAAATAAAGGCACTATAATCCAGATTTCTGCAATAATAGAACCATTTGATCTGCCTATCATGTTATCGATACTCAGTTGAGGGGGGAGGGGTTGGCACCTCCTATACAATTCACAACTCACATGAGCTGTCAATCTTATGAGTGCGGTCCAAGACCTGTATATTCCTCTTGACTTGGTACAGTAGTCCTGGTTCACTATCCTGCCAGGTACTGTGACTATGAAGATGATTTGGTTTGAGCTTCATTAAAGGATGCGGGTCCCAGACCCATGGATTTCTCTCCTCTTAGTGCTGCAGTTCCTTTTCGCAAGAGGTCTTAGCTTTTCCCCCAGGGGCTTCCCTTATGCCCCAGTATCATGGTTCCAGCATCTGCCAGTGTCCTGTGGTACCCCTTTCAACCACCCCGGTATCGCTGGTACGTTTAGGGTCTCTACTGTCTTGGCCCAGTCAGTCTCGGGGTTCACCGCCCTCTATTTCAGGCTTCTCGCTCTTCCGGTGTACTGCGGGCATGTCTTCCTGCGACCGCGCTGTCCTTTTGCTTGGCTTTCCTGAATGTTTGCTGCTCTGCTTCACCAGATGGTCCATCCATGCCGGACCAGGTAAGAACCTCTACACCTGCCCAGTCAGCTTTCCTGCAGCTGCTTCGGTTCGGTCCGAACCTTTACCACTGTCGCGATTCCTCTAGGGAGGTCCTATCTCTCCTTCCTGGTTTCTGCCCCAACCTTCCTGGTTTCTGTCCTATCAATCCTTCCTGGTTTCAGGTTGTGGGAAAAACTAGACTGTTCATTCATGTTCTCATGAGTGCTCTCTAAATCTCTGCACTGCTTCCTCATCCTAGTGCTGACCTTTAGGTCTTCCAGTGAGTTAATTGGTCTCTCCCTTGTCTCAGTACTTAAGGCATTCCTGTCCCTTGAGGAGTTCACACTCCTCCTTGTCCCAGTACTTTCTATACTGATGGTATGACAAAAGTATATAGGAACACTAGGGAAAGTGTTGGTGGAAGGGGGTAGGAAGGTGTGTTAGGGTTAGGTGGGCTATGAGGATACCATGTTCTCCCAAGGTCGTCACTAATCACATAGGGGCTTCCCTCCCTATGAGATCCACCTGCTGATTACCACCTCCAGGTGGACTATCGGGTAGCAAACTCACCTACCTGACCTCATGGGAAGGGGCTTCACCTAGGGGAGAGGTGACGACATCTAGGGATTCATCACATACCCTTCCCCTTCCTTAGGAGGTGGCTTCCCCATCAGGTTTCAAAGAAGGGTTGTAGTGGAGGTAATCCAGTACCAGATATTTTGGTATCCTATTTTTTCTTACCAGTTTTCATTTCTTTTTTCCTTCACCCTGGATGGTTTCTCATGTGGACAGGGACCTCATATAGCCCTAAGGATCTTACTTGAAACACTATCCGGGCTATTCATGATACCTAGTGGGAAAACTGGGGTTGATTACTCCCTAGGACGATTTGTATTTGTATTTTGTATATTTGTATAGCGCATCTGGCCCAAAGGCATCTGGGCGCATAATTTGTAATGGTAGCTGTGGCCTCTGTCACCCAGATTAACTTCCCAAAGATGGTTATAGGGACTGTCACAAAAAGGTAACATTCTGTGTGTACATGGATGCAGCAAATTTCATCTGCATGGGTCTCTTTCCATTCTCAAGGTATTAATTCGGGTCTGATGGCACACTTTGTACTCCCGCTCTCTAATTAGGCCCACAGTTGTTTTTGTTGGATGGTAACGGGTACCCGTATATGGTGTTATCTTTCACATATAGGAATCAGGTTTAATTTTTCCTATTTCTATTTTTCTTCCCATTAGCTAGAGATTTACCTGGATTTTTCTTACTGGGCTGGGCATAGAGGATACTAGTACAGGATGGGTTGGCCCTTGATTCCTTAACTCCCCCCTCCTGATGTTGGTCTTTTAACGAGGGTATGGTGAGGACACCAAACTCATTTAAAGAGCAATACCTCTCAAAATGACCAGACTCCCCACAAGAGAAACATATCTCATCTCAGGTAGGAGAAAGGGGGTATAGAGGCAAGTCTCCATCTTCACCACCTCCTATGAGAATATTGGTATATTGTTCACTATCCTGTGATCTAGTGGGTGCCGCTAACTCCTGGGAATTCTGAGGGGGTTTTAATAGGACAGATGGTTCTGGCATGCTATCTTTATCAAGGTGAGAACTATCCCCCTTCTCTCCTCTGGATGTTATGGGGTGATTGTCCCGGGAGGGGGACACGAAGACTGTCAGCCCTATCACAAGTTTGGCGGTAACCCTTAAATGTGCCGGTAATGCTATTACAGCCGCATTTAAGGGTCTGCCAAATCATGGGTTTGGCTGCATTTACCCCTAGCTCTGAGCTGGGGGTAAATGCGCTAGGAAGTTGCCGATTTTCGTCGCAATTACTGTGCGGTAATACCGTTGACGGTAGGTGTGCTGAAAATTCTCCATTGGGCCCAATGAGGAATTCTTATAGTGCCGGGGGGTTTGGTGGTAACGCTATTAGCCCTGGCGGTATATCGCTCAACTCATGATGAGGCCCAGTATGTTCAAAAGTCTCACATTTTTCTATCTTTAGTGGGAAGGGTATTTCACAAGAAGGTGTGGAATCGAGAAAGCTGTTACTTTACTTGGCTGTTATCCTAACTTGGATTTGACCGTTTCGGAGGGTTGGCTGGCATATCTCTAACAGTTGTTCAGGTGTTCTAACCTTCTCAGTGTAAAGAGTGGTATTCTCATTTCCTCCAAGTACCATAATATTGTCACCCCTGTTGGAGGACATTGAGGCTTTGGGCTCCAGAATGTCAAGGTTTTCTATTTCCAGTGGGGGAAAAAACTTTCCAAAGATGTCAGGATACTGGAAAGGTTGGCCTTCGCTCACGAGGACACACCCTTAGCCTGATCATAATCAAAGTTAGAGTGTAGCTCAGCCTCGCCTTCTGATTGATGAAAAAAAAATTCTTAAGCCCTACTCTCCCCTGGTTGATTCTCAGGGTGATCTTCCACTTCCCCTATATGGTACTGGCTGGATGAAAGCTCCCAGAGGGTCTCATATATTAAGCGTCCCATCACCTTGCCCCTTTCAATCTTAGCTGGGCTCACTGATAAAATCAAGAGGGCAACCCTAATTTCCTCTTTATAGGACTGGATGGGTAGTAATTGTATTTCTCTTTTTTGGTCACTTTTTCCAGCAGGCATATTATAGGTGACAAAACTGATGGGGAGGTTCATCTGTAGATCTAGAGAGATGATAATCTTATCTCTGGCAAGAATCAGATACTTTTGGGGACACAAAAGATGATAACTATTTCCCTCTCCGGCTTTCCGACTGGAAGAATGGGCCGGGAGGTCAATGGATAAAATATTACTCCCATTCCAGAGCCCAGGGTTTTGTGGATTACACTGGTACCCAGCTTGATGATAATATCCCGGCTACTGGGGAGGTCGAATCCCTGGTACTCAGTGGGAGTTATTTAGCGATTGGCGCCCTGTCATTTAGCCTTGCCAACTTTAGGGTCCTCCAGTGTTTGTAAACCAGGTCAGATTCCACTACTGACACCATATTTAAGGGTGCAGAAGTACGAGTCAGACACAGTGGTGGTATGTGACTGGCAAAGGCTTTTATTCTTGCAAAAATAAAGAGAAAACCTATCTCTTCTATCTATTAGTGTGAAGGCAAAGAACCTACATTGAGTGAAGAAGTGATGAAGTGATGAAGTAAACAGTGGATACTGTTCAGCTTGATTCCAGGAAAATAGAAGTCCAGCTTTACTAACCCGAACAGCACGAGGGCGCAATGAATGTCCAAGAAAACACAGTCCAAAAAGGCAACAGCAGGGGAAGGAGCCAAGCATTGGGACACAGTAGCAGGGCAATCCGAAGTATGTTGCCAGAGTACGATCCAGAAGTCTGAAAACCAGGAGTTCAAGAATATCAGGAAGCGCGACTCAACAGGAAGGTAAGCACCAGCGGTTAAGGAGCACTAGGGCAGCGTTTCTCTACCGCTCATAGTAGCTGAAAAGCGGGGAACTCAAGGGGAACGTTGCGTGCAAGCCACGTGACCGCCCTACACTCGGGGAAGCTGGGAAATGCAGTTTTTCTTGCATTGGCGTTGCGATAGATGCCACTGCAGTCTCCAAGTCCTCCGGGAAGCAAATTGGAGTGAAGGTGAAACGACTCGGGTCACGACAATCGCACATAGCACATTTGATAATACAATTGAAACTCCTGGGTTTCAATTACTTGAGCCCCGAGTATTGGCTTACCCCATGTTTTACTGCTGGTCAAAAACAAATAACGAAAACCCTCTGTCAAGCTCACATGCATTCTGGAGATTACATCTGCTATCTGTGATACTTATCAGACCATAAAAACTATGGCCGGCTGCCTCAGCTGAGTTGACCATCGCTAAGGTCGTAGTTACTTATTTAACCATCCTCTGGCTTTGGAAACTGCAGAAGCAGTTTCCTAAAGTCAACCCATGACTATTTTGTTTTAACCTGTTTATTAAAAGCCCACTTCAAGTAGATTCATAAATCCCCTTTATATGTTTTCTCAGTGTGCATGCATATTTGGTAAATATCATGGTAAATACCATCTTTCCTTTACAGCGTATTCTTGCCAAACAGGCCCCCTTTCTAGCATGCACATTATAAGAACTCCTTATTGCCCGCTTCTGGGCACTCGATATTATATTATGTCTCAATCGCGTTTATATTTTATTTGGCGGTTTTAACATTTTAACTTTCCGCGCATGTGCAAATCTAATATGAATCGGTTCTAATAAAAAAAGTAGCACTAAAAGTAACATATCCCATCCATAATTAACTACACTGAATACATACAAAATTGCAACATCGCACCCAGTTCGCTGCACCCCCGACATCAATATGGTGCGCGCAACATGAACCCATCATGCTCGTGGGCACCCTTCCTGACCACCCCACCATTCCCCCCTTTAGTTAATACTTTAACTAACAAATCATAATCATCTTTCTGGGGAATAACCCTATAACCATCCCTCATACCGGTCCCAATATGGGCATACTCCTCCTCTGGACAATTCCCATGTCTACAATCTACCCACTGCTCCACACAATTGTCACAACTTGGTGGAGGACACAAAACAGCTTCAGTCTGAGTACTGAAGCCTGAGGGTATTCTCACTCCTAAAACTGCTGGATTCTCTTCTCAGGTGGCCAGGGAAAGGCCATCGCTCTTGGATCCCAACACTGGGAGCAGAGAAGTGACGGAGGATCACCTGGATGGAGGCTCCTTAGAGTTTGGGAGTGTGGTACCCTTAGGGGAGACATGATACCCCCTTTCCCTAATGATGACCTATCTAACCCTTCCCCAACCTTTAGGGGCTACTATGAGACTGCTCACCTCATTTTCCCCACCTCATTTTCCCACATTTTACTGTTAAAGTAATGGGACAAGGAAGAGGAGACTGAGGGTAAACACTAGACCTTCCTTTCATCACTCTGGTACGGGGATGAAGAAGATGCCTGCAGAGAGTCAGGCATGGCCCTTTAATAATTGTCAGGAAAACCACAGTAAAGACACACACCTGCAACCTATTAACTGGTTGCAGGTGTATAAAATGAGAGTCAGAGAAAGAGGCAGAGAGTGCAATAGGGAGACTGCATGGGAGAGACCAGCAGAAGAACCCCTATGTATGGAGGCAGGTGTGGTGGGACCAGTACAGGAACCAGGTCACTGTCAGAGACCCCAAAGAACTTGTGTGGCCCAAGGCAAGTGGTCTGTGTCGTGGCACAGGTGTGGGAGCCTCCAATGCAGAGCGCAGACAGCAGGAGCTGCGGAGAAGCCTAGAGAGAGAGGATGCCATCTGCTTTGTGAGAGAAGCCTCTCTGGGTGCTGGCATGCAGGAAAGACAGAACAGCAAACGAGCAGGGCTTGCATCAGAAGGCTCACCGACCTACCGGAAAGAGAAAAGCTGCGAGGGCTGTCGGAGGGAACTGCCATCAGCCGGTGAGTGTCACGAGGAACACTTGGCCACTGAGGCGCTCTGAGCAGACAGGAATTGGTAACAGTCTTTGAAACAAGTACAATATATGCCTATTGAATCCCGAACTGAGCAGAAAATAGAAACTACATATTAAGAATGCATTTTAAATACCGAACTGCATATAAACTTACAACTGAGCATAACAAATCTATCGTATTTACTGAACTGAATGGAAACGTCAAATAAAGCCTAACAAATACATTCTAAACACTGAACTGAATGAAAGGTGAAATTATACATAACAGAAGTATATTGAATACTGAACTGAATGAAACCCTGAAATTAGATGTCTTGAATACCCGAGTGTTTTAAAAACTGTATGAACAAAGAAAACCTTGAAGAACATTTAAAGTGCCCATGTGAAAATAAACTATAGGAGAAGGGCATAAGTGTGAAAGAGTGCCACAGAAAGTGGGATAGGAATACAACCCTACAAAGGTGAACTTTTGTCAATTAATGCAATGCACAAGGCCACAGATTGGCAAGAGGTGCGTGATACATGGTGGCAAAATCAAGAGGTTGACAAGGAGAAACCAAAGAAGTGTCAACATGCACATTAAGCCAAGAGGCCAACAAAGTAGACTTGAGTGAAAGTGACTTAGTACACAGGGGCAGGAGCTGATGAACCTGTGTAGCCCAGAAGCTAGGGACCCTGGTTGCGCGACCTGTAATGGGTGAGCCTTGTGGTCTGACAACTGCGCCTAGACCAGTGAGCCCTGAATGAGTATGAAACAAGCCAAGGAGAAATATTGTGAACAAACTGGTGAAGCTAACCAGAAGGAGGATCAAGTTCACCTCAAGTTTTGTTGCACTTTTGAAAACGACTAAAATAAACTTGGCAGCAGTGAAGTCTTGGGGAAGGGCACTGTGAGACTTGAGGAACTGTACATGGTATCTTGAGGACAAAGCCTCAAGACCCCTTTTACTTTTTGAACTATGTTGCTTGGAATTTGGGGAAGGGAACCCCAAGGATTATTTGGAACTGTGTTGCTTGAGACTTTTTGTGGAACTTTCTTACACTTGGGGAAGGGAAGCTAAAAGAAAGCTGAAAGCTGTAAGAAGCTCAGACTTTGAGTTAAGCACTGTTTATTTTGTTAGTAACATCCCTATACATTGTTTAGCTTTAGTTGTGAGGACAAGAATAGGTTTTGGACACAGACAAACTTTTAAATTGAACTCTTTGACTCAGACTTTCCTTAGTTTTATTCAGGTTGGGAAATCCCACCTATGTATAGGGCAAGTTAGGCCTTCAACCATCCTGAAATTTAAGTTCATAAATCTCTTTTGTTTAAACTTTAAGGGCCTCATCATGAGTAGGGCGGTAGCCCTTAAATCCGGTGGTAACGGTATTAGCACCGCCAATACTGATCCACCGGATCACAAGTTGGCGCAAATATTGCTGGACCCAAAACATACCAGCGCTATTACAGCCGGTGCTATTACAGCCGGTGCTATTACAGCTACCGCTAATAGCACCGTCAACACAAAGCGCAGTTACAGCAGTATCAGAAGTGCATGCATTAGGGTATTAGCGCCGAATGCTGGCGCTAATACAGCTGAGAATTACCCCCAGCCTCCAGCTGGAGGTAAATTAACCCAGGTATCAAGCCACAGGTGAACACAATACACACCAGAGGGCTATATATGACCCACCCCGGCCGCAAACACTGTTTCCAACACCATTCTTCCATTCTTTGCTGCAAGCTGGGACAGGCAGCTGCTCATGCTGCGCCTGGACCTTGAGATGCAGGACAACCATGCCGGGGCACAGGGTGTATATCGGGGGGGGGAATGAGGAGGTGGAGGAGAGCAGCCCCAGCACGGTGAGCACACATCCCCATGGTCAGGCCATCACCCTGGACCCTCAGTGACACACAGTTGGTAACTGAGTATCGCCTGGACAGGGAGACCATCGCTGTGCTGCTGGCCACAATACATTAAGGCATTGGGAGCAGGATTAACATCTGTACAGCTGTGCCCCCACTGGTGAAGATGGTGGCAGTACTGCAGTTCCTGGGGATGGGCATCTTCCAGCCCTCTGTGGCCATGATGCATGGCACAGTCAATATTCATCGCAGTCCTGGGCCAGATGCTGGATGCCCTTCTGCGCCATGTCAACCAACACATTGTGCTGCCCACCACACAGGCTGTATGAGGGCACTATACCGATTTCTCTAACCATACCTTTTGAAGGCATCATTTAGTAAGGCACAGACAACAGGATCAAGATTGGTTCTTAAAAAGGTGTTATTTAACTTAAAAGTCAGGATGGAGTAAGGCCTAACTTGCCCTATGCAAAGGTGGGATTTCGCTAACTAAAGAAAACTAAGGATAGTCTGCATCAGGAAGTCCAACTCAAAAGTCTGTCTGTGTCCAAAACCTATACTTGCCCTCACAACTAACTGAATAACATGTGTAGGGATGTCAGCATCAAAATGAATAGTGTTCAAAACAAAGTTCAGAGCGTCTTCCAGCTCCTGTATTGTAAACAGCTTCCCCTGCCTCAAGTTAAAAATAGTTCACAAGGTATTGGGGTTCTCTTCCCAGAGATTTCAAATCCTTCATCTTTTCAAAACAACATCAGTTCAAATCTTCCAGCTTTTCAAAATAACACAATTTCTTGGGACACTTCCCATCTCTTTTGTCATCAGTACTTTTCACTGGAGCACCAAAATAGTTATGTTTCTTGACTTCAGAATCACATGAGACTGTTGCAAAACACAAGCTTCTTTATGGAAACTTTCATTGGCTCTTTCCATAAAGGGGGCGTTCGGTATAAGTGCAGTTGTCAGACCACTCGGTCCACCCAATATAGGTCACGAAACCGATAGACCTATGCACTTTGTTACACTTTCTGTCTTCTCGCTCTTGCCAATACAGGTTTCCTCTTAACCGGCAGTTCCTTGAACTCTCTTTAGCTTCGTTCATTACTTGGTTTCTTCTCTCATACCCTTATTGGTATTCCCTTGGCTTTGCCAACACTTTTATATCAAACACTTAATTCCATGGTATCTGCTGCTTACACCACCGTGCTTTCATTCCATTCACAAGTACTCATAACTTGCCTTTGCTCTGTGTGGCATTCAAAAGTGTTTGTAACATCATTCTATTCGTCCAGTATTCAAAAGCCCCTGATTTGGCATTCCAAACTGCTTATAAAAACTTTCAGTTCATTCGGTATTTGAAAGCACTTGCTTCGGCATTCAAAAGTGCTCATAACAATGTTCTATTTGTTTGCTATTCAAGAAGCGTTTGTTTCAAGTTCTGGAGTGCTCCGGTATGAATGTTCCGTTTCCATTCACCAGCTTCATGCGACAGCTCCTGTTAGCTTCTTTCCATTCCTCATTCTGTTTTCAGTCTCCAATACCTCTGCTCTTCCCTTGCAGAGGTCATAGAGAGCACTGCTCTCTCTCCTGGAGACCCGCCCCGACTGGAGTGCTTAGGCGCCCCACAGCTCCTGCTGCTTGCGCCCGAAACAGAGGGCTTGCAGGACCTTTAGACCCTCTTGCGACATGGCGTTCCTTTCCCCTGCTCAACACAGCTTCCAGCACCCATGTCTACTGCTCCTGTCTCTTCAGCCTGCTTCACTACAGCCAGCTTCTCTCCAGCCGGCTTTCTCCAACCTGCTGTCCTAGTCAGCGTTTCCAGTCGTGTAATGGGAAAATTGAAACACTTTCCCCCGCTATTGTTATGGCAATGATGGAAGAAAATGCAACCCAAGCCAAGATGGCTGCGTTACATCTCCATTACGGGGATGACAGCACGCAGTGACGTATCCAGGACGTACCTACAACAACCAGTTACTTAATGGAGAAACAAGTCCAGTTTGGCGCGTCACAACATTGCTCTTCCTCATTGCAACGGCGCTCTGTTCCCCATTTCCTTCCTATGGGTTCTGTCTCCTGGTAAACCTCGCAGGACCTATTGTTTTCATTGCCTTCCTGGTTCCTTTCTGCCTTTCTTGCTTTGCTCCATTGCCTACAGCATCCTGATTCCCTCCCTGCCCCCTCCTTCCTGTCTTTCCTTGAGACTGCTCTGGATTCTTACCTTGCTTGTCTGTCAGTGGTTTCCACTAAATTGGACAATTCGCTGGCAGCAGTGAATTTTCCTCCATTCCCATTCCGGGAAGTTGTATTGTTTCCAGTCTCTACCACGCCTTGGCTAATTGGACATCTGCCACTACAAAGGACCAATTTGTTTCAACTTTGGAGGATTTTTCATCCCTTTCAGGGATTTTTCCTACCATTCGGATCGATCTTTCCAGCAGCCCCTCTTGCTTTTGTTTCTAATATCAGAGAGCAGAGTGGCTACAAGAAAAGACAGGCCTTACCTCCACTCGACCTCCACCAGAAAGTCTCCCCAAGTAAGGCCTGTAGCTGACAGGTTGCAACGCCAGCGGGAGCGAAAGAATTGAGCAAGTACAAGAATTGTAGCAGTGGTACAAGGATTAACGCTGAAAGTTAAAAACCTCAAAACCGAGAATGCTGTCCTTAGACAGGCAATGGCCACCAGAGAAATCATTGTAGAGAGTCGTCAGCCACATGGTGCCACCGTAGAACAATACCAAGGTGACCCAAAGGAGTACACAGAGTTTATAGATCCATGTACAGTGGCATTTGCCTTTAGAGAGGCGTCTTTTCCCGACGCTTGTTCTAAGGTCGGGTTTCTAATTTCTCACTTATCTGGTTGTGCTTTGGCATGGGACATGCCT
This sequence comes from Ambystoma mexicanum, assembly GCF_040938575.1. NCBI lineage: Eukaryota > Metazoa > Chordata > Amphibia > Caudata > Ambystomatidae > Ambystoma > Ambystoma mexicanum. The sequence continues at coordinate 235,927,746 of NC_090928.1, read as the reverse complement.
TTGGTTACAGCAGGGAACCCCATATTGGACCACTATCAGGCTTTTTTGGCGGCCTTTGCTGTGATTTTTGACAGGCCAGAATTAACCTAAACCAAACACGACACGTTGGATTTTGACCAAGCAACACAAGACATCCTTACGTATCCTACCCACTTCAGACAGTTGGCTCAACAGACAACCTGGCCAGGTGAGGCCTGTTTTATGTTATATCACAGAGGATTATCAGAAGAGCTAAAAGATGAGCTATTAAGGGTTCTGAGACCAGCTACTTTTGACGAGCTGGTAAAGCTTGTCATCCAGATGGACTACCGGTTTCAGGAACAGAGACAAGAAAGAAAGAAACATTGAATTCCACAATCTCTTCCTGTGATTCCAGACAGTGGCCCTCATTACAAGCTTGTCGGTCCAGAAACAACAGAGCTGGTAAGCTTACTGGCACCGTTGTTTCTGGACCAACAAACTACGAGTCTGCGGCCGGGTGCCATACCACCTGCCAGGGCAGACCTGGCAGGTGGAATGGCACCCGGCCACAGACTTTCGCGGAAGCACCAGCACCGTTATTAACAGTGCTTGTGCTTCCGTGGTCCCCATTCCCATTGAGTCCAATGGAACTCAATGGGAATGGAGATTTACAATTACTGGACCCTGACTTACCGGACCGCTGGGGTTGTAATGCCCCGGTGTTTCTGGCAAGTCAGGAGCAGGTAAATCATTACGGGTCTGGCGGCTACCTGCCAGTTTTACCAGCACAGTTACCGCCGGATTTGTAATGAGCGCCAGTATCTAAATCGACACAGGGAAAATAACTAATGCAAATCGCAGTCACTAGACGCCCTTTGACTGACGAAAAAAGAAGAAGAAAACTTCAGAAACGACTATGTATGAATTGTGGATCTTCAGAACATCTTGCACGATTGTGTCCTCTGGTCCCCCTCATAGGGTGGGAAGCATCAGCTCCTGTACATAGGAGGGATGTTAGTCCGGGAGACTCCACTCAGTCCCAAGATGTTGCGTATGTCGCTGTGTGCTGAAAAAGTGGCAAGCCCTCTATTGATTATTAAAATCATCCTTCGTTACCCTCCTGCACTCACGATTGAAACCACAGTGATGGTGGACTCGTGTGCAGTGGGGCTGTCTATGGATAAAACCTGGGCACAAAAGATGGGAATTTCCTGTGCACAAAAAGAACTACCCGTACCCGTGGAAGGAGTGGATGGAAGGCCCCTGAGCAGTGGGCTCATTACAGAAGCTACCATCACAGGTGTAATGCTTATTGAACAACACACAGAACACGTGTCATTGATCTCATTACCGCAGCACATTCCCCTGTAATATTGGGGATCACAACCCTTATATCAATTGGAAAGCTAGAACCATGTTTCTGGGTTCAGAACAATGTATAGCAACACGTTTTGAAAACCGCAAGGGAACCATGGTTATGTCTGAAGAACCCATTAGAAAACACTATTGAGGTCTCATACTTGCCAATCTGATCCCTGCTAAGTACATGCAATTCCAAGAGGTATTTCAAAACTAGACAGAAAAGACCTTGCCTCCCCACAGACCGGGCGAATGTTGTATAGATCCTCTGTTCTATTCAGCCAGATGTTCATCTTATCCCCAGCTGAGAAGGACGTGTTACAGATTTATTTGGATGAAAACTTGAAGAATGGTCTCATCACAGAGTCAAAATCCCCTGGTAGGGGCATCATTATTCTTTATCCCAAAAAAGAGACAACTGAGCTACGTCCTTGAATCAATTATAGAGGGTTAAACCAAGTTACAGTAAAGGACAAATTCCCACTTCTGCTCATCCCTGACATCCTCGAGGCAATAAGATCCGCCCATATATAATCACCAAGCTGGATTTACGTGGTGCCTACCATTTGGCGAGAATCCGTGCTGGGGATGAGAAGAAAACTGATTTTTGAACTCCCTTTGGGTATTTCCAGTATCAGGTTATGACCTTTGGTTTGGCCAATGTCCCTGCAGTATTTCAATGCTTTATGGATTTCATATTTGCAGATCTAATTCTTCACTCAGTCGTTGTCTATTTAGATGATATCTTGATATTTTCCAGGAATCTGGCCGACCATTACCATCATGTCTGTGAAGTGCTCTGCCGACTTCATGAAAACAGTTTAAAAGCAAAAACAGAGAAGTGCCTTTTTGAGGTATCCTCAGTGTCCTACCTTGGATACATTTTGTCAGACCAAGGTATCAAATGGATCCCAAGAAGGTCATAGCATTACGACTTATGAAGCCTCCAAAGTCTCTTAAAGAATTTATGAGATTTTTAGGCCTGGTAAACTTTTATTGTAAGTTTATTCCGGTTTTCTCTACCGTGGTATTGTCTCTGACTAGTCTTTTTGCAATTACGACACCAGGTGGGTGGCAGAAAGGGGCTGACACAAAAATGCAGTTCTCAAGAAAGTAAAGCTCATTTATACACCACACATGATAGACATTTACTCAATACCGAAGCACAGCAATCGTGAGCAAAAAATGAGGGAGGCATATATTTTAGGATGTCTGGTGGGAATAGAGGAGAGAATTTGGTCCAGAGGGGCATTGTGCATGCCGGTGTGCAGGGGGGCTAACACTAGGGGAGTTTGATTCTATGATCTGTGGCATTTAATCTATTTTCACAATTAAAAGGTAGTTGATTCTGTCACTTTTTTCCTGAATTGCTGGCATCTTCTTGTCAGGTGAGGGATTCTTACAATGCTTTACTACTTCAAAGGGGGCTTTGCTGCTGCTGGAGGCTGCCATCATGAATGTGAAGTAGTAAGCAGCTTTGGCCTCAGTGATCAGAATCCTACAGTTGACCCTGACCCTTAATCACATTGGTAGACTTTAGCTACGGTGCCCCCTCACAGCTTGTTCCTAGAGGAGGTTCCCTTTGGTGTGTGCCAAGTTTCGCACTATTACTACATTTTGGGTCCTGAGGTCTCATTACGAGTCCGACGGTAGCCGTGCTGGTAAAACAGGCAGGCTGGCCGCCGGACTCGTGATTTTTCCGGCGCCTGGCTTCCTGGAATTGCTGGTGCATTACGACCCCAGCGTTCCGGGAAGTGAGGCACTGGAAAAATGGTATTCCCCATTCCCATTGAGCCCTATAGGACTCAATGGGAATGGGGATGATGGTAGCACTGGCACTGTTCATAATGGTGCTACCGTTGAAGTCTGCGAGCGTGTGCTGTCGCGCCCGCAAGGTTAGACCTGGCGGGCGGGAGGACATCCGGCCCACAAACTTGTACTCTGCCGGTCCGGTAACAACGGTGCCGGTAAGCCTACCAGCACCGTTGTTACCAGACCGGCAGGGTCGTAATGACTCGCCTGGTCTCTCACGAAAGACTTTTTGGTTGTCTACTTAATTAATTGGTTATACAAGATTTTTTCTGTGTTTATCTGTTTATGAATTAGACACATCTGTTTTCTAATTGATGCTGCTTCTCTCAATGCTTTGTAAATTTGAACATTGGCCTGAGTGTTATGTTTGGTGATCCATGAATTTATTTGTGTCAGTACTACTTCCCGGCACTTGCACCGTGTCAGAACTATTATAACACTTTTTTATCAACCTTTTTTCTTCCGATTCATCTAATTTGTAGGTTTTTCCAATTAAATTCACATGGATTCAGAATTGTCTGATATTTCCCTATGATAATGTGGTTGATGATGCTTCCATTAATTGCGCTATTTAATTGTGACTTAAATTGTTGATTTTGAATTTCTAAGTGTAGTTACTGAACAGGAACAATCCTCATGTAGTTTAAGGTGCTAGTGCCCCGGTTCCTGTTTTGTAGGTGTACCCCACCCTTTTTTTTGTAGTTGGCAACAAAAGTTGGTGGGGTTACGGTTTTTGCACCACCCTTTTTCTAGGGCATGCTCTCATTGAATGTTTGCTGGAGGTGAGCTTTGCAGCATACCAAGTGGCAGATCGTCTGGTCTTAGCTTAGCTGGTTTTTAGGGGAGCATGATTGTCCACCCGTTTCATTGAAGAGTTGTTGAAGAATGATAGGAGGTCCAAGGCATTGCCTGTGGCAGAGAATTCGGCAAAGTTGGCGTCTAGCTCATTCACCAGAAAGGTTTTGAATGAGCGGCTCTCAGTGAGGAGGTTTTTAGCCTGACCTTTGTGACCAATGTTCGAGTGGGTGAATGACAGTGGAATGGAGGTGTGGTCAGACCTGTTGAGTGAGATTGGGTCTCCACAGGTGATGGGGGAATGATGTAAAAACGAGGTCTAGGTTTTGCCTTTGTTGTGTGTGGTGGAGAGCACAATTTGCTTAAGGTCCATGGATACGATCAGTGTTAATAGCATTCTTGGAGTGTGGTTGTCAGTGTGAGACCCTCTGATGCTAAAATCTCACAGAAAGACATTATTAGTGTGTGCTAATTTTGCAGAGGAGAGTAAGTTGGAGATGTTGTCAATGAAAGAGTCACTTTGCAAGGTGGCTTGTAGATGAGGTGGAAGGTGATGGATTCCCTGTATGATAAAGGGAACCAGCAGGCCAGTTATTCGAATTAGCTTGTTCTGGGAGAGGGGTTGATGGAGCATGGGCAATCGCTCAGGTGGATGGTATGGTGATTGGTGCTTATAAAGCACAGACTAGTGCACTGAAAAGGCATGTAGGTGCTAAAAAGACTGAAAAGAAGCAACATGACCAGAGAAAAGCAGGAGAAGCTAGTGTGGGAATAAAACGTTTCAACTTCTGCCTGAACTCCAAATGCTTATCCAAAAAAACAGAGCTGGATCGGCAACGCATTACAGAATTTTGAAAAAGAGGACTGAGAGCGCACAACCCTCCCACATGACCAGAGTGAATTTCATAACAACAAGACAGCAAGCGGCAAAGGAGAGTAACAAACAAGTCTGTTTATAATGAACCGGTCCTTATAAAAGTAGGAGTACAGAGTGGCATGGCCAAGCGGTGGACAGAGCGGATGCGGTGGCCGTGAGATCCCGAGTCCTGAGGCTGAAAACTCTTTTTCCCAATGTGAAACCCCCACCCCCTCAGTGCCACAATGGAAGAGAAGGGAGGATGAATGGTCCATGAACCCCCCACCCCAAGATCCACCTTCTTTGGCGGTGCCCAGCATTGGATCTCCGGAGTTTCACCCCTACTCACCGCCACAGCCTGCATTGCCAAGATGGCGCCCTGCAGTGGGTGTCTCGATTGCTTAGGAGCAGAGGTGCTGTGAGCGAGATCGCTCTTCCGGAGCCGCTGGGAGGGCAGGCCAAGCCAAGCATCCAAATTGCGGCACAGAACGCAAGGACCCCCGCGGGGGCTGCAGACCTGTGAAATAGGTGTCAAACCCCCAGCGGCAGGATCAGGTCATGCAGCACGCCAGAGGATGGAATATCTGGTGCAAGGAGAGCGGCCACGCGAGTAGAGAGGAGAAGCGCGGCCCGTCCTCCACCTGTGGCCTAGACCACAATGGACCAGTGGGAAACAAGGGCCCACTCATCGATGAGCAGGCCCTGGAGCGGCCCGGGAGGGCAGAGGCTTGGTCTCCTGCCCCCCTCTTCCTGGCTCCCACTCCTTAGAGAGGGGTGTAACCTGAGGCCTCGAGGAGGGGGAGAGGAGTGAAAGACTGTGATGTGGTGCCGTGCTTGGCACCCTGCGGGGGGCCAGAATTGTGATTGAACTCGCCGATCTGACCCTCCAGATGGTGCAATCTCAATGGTTCCCAGGCCTTGCTGTTTTGGACAGTGTGCTCCCGCCATGAGGGGGTAACATGAGTAAACTGGAACATCCTCAAGCTGGCAGGTCTGGCATCATGCAGAGGAGCGGAGGGCCTTAAGCCTTAGCAGATGATCGGCAGGCCGGGATCAGCATAACCCTTATTAAGGCCTGTGAACAAGAGGCATTGTCAAAGACCTCTGAACACCGTGGTGGGGTTTTAAGGTGCAGCACTGCCCTGTGAAAGGCTGGAGTGGAGTTCAGCTGCGTCATCAGTGTGAATCCGGGAGGAGAAGAGGTCGAAAAGAAGACTTTGTGACATCCAGTCTCAGTCAAATTGAAAGCCCTCGGAAAGTGTTTTTGCTGGTGAGATCTTTGATTTATCAAGAGATGCTAGAGGCACACCAGTGTAGTAAGGACGTATCACTTTGCCCAGGCAACTATGGCGTCTGGTGGCAGCAAATCAAAAACTCTGGCTTCAGGAAACAATAAGCAACTACTGTCAGCTCAAGAGCGGGCTGCCAAGAAACCTCAACAGGTCAGGGCTCAGATCCACGCACCGGCCTCAATGCCGATGCCTGGGGCAACCCCTGGTTACACCAGCCATGAAGGAAGATATTCAAGCAATTAAACGATATCTCACGCAAGAAATCCAGGGGTGAATTGACAAGTTAGCAAGAATGGTCGAGAATCTACAAGCATGTACCTCTGGCATTGGATCCCGACTGGTGGAGCTGGAAGATCTAGCAGCGGAAAAAGCCCAAGAGCAGGCAGTAATATCGCAGCAGATAGAAACCCTGGAACAGCTACTCGAGGCGGTGGTAGTCTGATATGAAGATGCAGATAATCGCTTACAGCAAAATAATATCAGGATATGAGGGATCCCTAATCAGGTGCAAGATCCAGAGCTGCCTGCCCATGTCGAAGCCCTGCTCTGCTCCATATTGAATCTCCCGGAGAGTGAGGAGTTGGTCCTGGATTGCACACATAGGGTGTACACCACATTTCAAATAAAAAACGCCCTGTGCCAAGACGTCCTCACAAGAGTTCACTTCTTTGGTCGGAAGGAGCGGGTGATGAGAGAAGCCTGGAAACAGTAGTCAGTCCACTTTAGTGGTTCGAACCTGAAGCTGTTCCAGGACTTTTCGCAAGCCACTTTGTTTAGATGCAAAAAAATGAATGTGGTAACAGCCTGGTTGCAGGAGAGGAACATCCCATATAGGTGGGGATTCTCATGCAAACTACATTTCGAGATAAAGGGAGTGAAACACGTAGTGACGAAGGAGGAAGAGGTAGCAGCCCTGATGAAGGAGGACAATGGCAAACAAGAAGGAAGTCATGATGATCGAATTGACTCCTCTCAAACTCAGGAGAGGAAGAGACCCCGGCTTTGGGTCCACTTGGCAAAGGCAAAAAAAGGCTGAATGAACAAGATGAGTGGCCGGACAGTGTGCCCTGACCTGGATATCTGTCTCACCGGTTTGAGGTTTTGTCATAATCTACCCTGCGTAGGGGAGAGAGTTGTGGGGAGCAGGTTGAAAATTAATGCTGCATAACTTTGGGGGGAGATCTAAAGTTAAGTGTTACAAGTTTGCATTCTGTGTTCAATTATGTATGCTGACGGGAAAAAAGGCTATGGATTTAGCTGGGTGGGAGGTCCTGGGGGACTGGAGGGAAGGTTCAGGTGTGAGGGGGGTTGGAGGTCCCCAGGAGATTGGGAAATGCCCTCATGTAGGGGTATTATGTAATCTGGTCTCAAAGGACCCTTAGGGGGTTGTTTAATTTTGGTTTGTACGTTGTGATGTTGACAAGATAAAGTTTGATATACACCAGTGCTCAAGTGGAAATGGAATGGGAAGAGCTGGTTGACGAGTTTGACTTGTCACTGGTCCCAGGGTTTGCAGTTGCAGAGTTGATTCATCCAACTCGATAGGGTGACACCAACACTGTGGGTGGGTACATGGAATGTGTGGGGCCTTAATTCCCCCATGAAATGCTAAATCATTCTGGGACGCCTAGGAAGGCTGGTGTGGGATATGGCAATTTTACAAGAGACTTGCTTTCCCAAGACGACAAGAGACTCAAATGCAAGGAGTTCCCACAAGGGTATTTCAGTAGCGCAGGGGTTAAAAGAAAGGGAGTGGCCATTATGTTGAGGACGGGTCTTCCATTCAAAGTGGGAGCGGTTGAAGCGGACCCTGAGGGTATATAGCAATACAGGGCTTGTTAGAGGGATTCCCGTTGAAGGTGGTGGGAATCAAATGTATGGACCAAATGACAACCAGGACCACTTTGTGATCTGGTCCCGATTATTTGGGGATTTAAGGAGGGAGCAGTGATTACAGGAGGAGATTTCAATTGTGTGGTCAAACCGCACATGCATAGGACTTCCCCGGCAGATCTCTGAAATTTTAGGGCAATTATGAGCATGTTACGGAAATTAGATCTGATAGAGACATGGCGTTTTCACCACCAGAAGGAGCAGCACTACACATTTTTTTCGTCAGTACACAAATCTTTCTCCAGAATAGATTTGATTATGACCTCTACACCCCTCGTAAGCTATACGGGGGCTGTGGAAATAGAATCCACACAATACACTGACCATGCTGCAGTGGCGCTCTCCCTACGGGAACTCATTGTCATTCCCTCAGAGCGATCCCCATGGCAATTAAATAATGCAGCCTTCAGAGATATGGAGGTAAAGCGGGAAATGTGTGCGGTAATTGATAACTACTTTAGGGAAACGGACACTGGGGAGCTTGAAATGGGCCTTGTATGGGATGCAGTAAAGGCTGTGTTCTGAGGGGAACTCATAGGGAAAAAGGCACCCCTGACCTGAGCTAATGCCCTCATTAGAGAAACACTGGAGACTGAGCTTGTGACAGGGAAAATGAACATAAAAGGAGGAACACACTCCAATCCCTTAGAGCCCTTAGGTTTGCACGAGCCAAGATACAGGCCCTACAGGCAGGCGCAGTAGCTAACTCCCTACTACATGCCAAACAATATTACTACACTGGGGGGAAAAGGTGAACAAAACTTTAGTGGACAAATTGAAATTAGCACAGACACGCAACAGAATAGGAGCCCTGTGAAAACTAGGAGCGGATGCACAGCTGGGAGGATAAGGATAAAATACACATTATGGAATCATATTTCTCCAAATTCTTGGGAGAAAGCAGATCTGGGCTGTAGGTGGGCGGGGCTCTTTTGGATAAACTCCGACTTCCAAAGCTGTCGGAGGCAGATAAGGTTGCCCTGGAGAGCCCGATCACGGCCCTGGAAATCGAAGCTGTTATTAAAAATCTCCCGAATAATAAAGTCGCGGGTGCTGATGGGTTCCCCAATGCCTTTTACAATTGTTTTGGGGCTCAATTAATCACACAGATGGTGGAGCTTTTTAATTCCTTTGGGACAACCGAGCAGATGTCGGGCACAATGAGGGAATCATGGACCTTACTTATTTTAAAACCGTGAAAAGATCCGGGAGAGTGCACATCTTAGCCTTATTGCACTCCTTAACGTTGATGTAAAGCTCTAAACAAAAACATTGGCCAATAGACTAACGGAGATCTTGCTAAGATTAATTAATTAGGACCAGATAGGATTTATAAAAGGACGGGTGACCTTTGACAATGTCAGATGGTCACTGAAGCTGATTGACTTGGGAGTTCGTACTAGGCAGGACGCTGTAGTATTATCCCTGGACGCGAATAAGGCTTTTGACAGCTTGGCTTGGCCCTACCTGAGCGAGGTAATGGGTAACTATGGCTTTGGCACACAATTCTGCAAATGGGTTTTTGCCAGCTTTGTGGCACCCTCCACACGCGTAAGGGTAAATAGGACATGCACGGCTCCTATTGCCATTAAAAGTGGCACTAGACAGGGGTATTGCATGTCCCCATTGCTTTTCGCCCTAGCCATGGAACGCCTTGTGCAATCAATACGGGAGGATCAGGGCATCTCCAGAATCATATCAGGGACTGAGCAACACAAGATTGGGTTATATGCCGACAATGTTATTTTATACTTAATGGAGCCAGTGCAGTTGGTCCCCCGAGTACTGGAGGTCATAAAATAATTTGGCATGTGTTTCTGAATGTTTAGTGGGGAACCGGACAGAGCGTTGGAAGACCCACTTTCCTCCTTGCCCCTCAGCTGGCTATCAGACAAGATAAATACCTGGAGGTTCACATAACCTTGAGTCCCGACATGTTATATAAGGCAAATATCTTGGGTATATTTAAGGAATGTGAGGAAATCTGGGAAAGTATGAATATCAACAAATATCCTGGTTGGGGAGGGTGGCAGCTGTTAAGATGTCCCTCATTCCTATGCTACTATATGTGTTTCATGCCCCCCCGCCCCTCCAGTCAGAATACCAGTGAAGCACATAGCCCAATTACAGGGAACACTGCTTCAGTTTATTTGAGGAGGGAAGAGGCTCCGGGTGGGAAGGAAAGTGCTGTTATGCTCAGCATGCCAAGGGCGAGTGGGGATTCTCTCACTTAAGAGATATCTCACGGCGGCCCAAATTGGTCCCATATGCGACTTGGAAGCAGGAACTGGTAAGAAATAGGTAAACCTGGAAAGGGGGTCAGAACATTGTCTTTGGCGGACACCCCGTATTTCAGCCCCCAACGTTCGGGTGGATGGAGGCAAATTACTAAACACAACCAGAGTTTCCTTGGGTACTGGGACATGGGGCTTCGAATGTTGGGATCTCCGGTGGGGCTGGGCCCACACACCCTGATTCTGAGGAGCCGGAATTCAACCCCGGGGGCAGCAAACCCCTGCTTCGCAAAATGGGAATCCATAGGGAAGCTACGCCTGGGCCATATGTATGTGGACTCCTCCCTGCTGACCTTTTGAGGCATGTAAGACCAGATTTGCACATGACGAAGGGGATAGGTTTTGATACAGCAAAATCCACCATTGGGTTACGAATAGGGAGGTTAGGGATAGAGGGACAAGAGAATCTAAAGGGGTTGAGCTGACACTGGTAGATGGCCCTAATTCGAAGCGAATTACCCCCTTTCATAGGCTTCTTTTGATCCGACAGAGGATACCTTACCCTACATGTTGAAATGGCAGACTGAACTGGGAGTCGATATTCAGCCAGAATCATGGTCTTCAATCTGGGAAAGAGTCCACAAAGCGTCACGTTGCACAACAATGAAGGAATGTGGGTTCAAGATTCTTTGCAGGTGGTATATGTCACCTAGCCAGTTGCATAAAATGAATCCTGAGATTTTGGATAGATGCTGGAGGGAGTGTGGGGAACGAGGAATATTGTGACACCTGTGGTGTATTTGCCCCCGCTCCCAGCTATACTGGGAGGAGATCCTCCCACACATTAGAGACCTTGCAGGGATCGCCCTCCCATTGGATCAGAGAGTTATCATTTTGGGGGACTCAGCTGTGGATGCCGGATAACCCCTGCAAGGTCACACAGCCAGGGTGATAACACAATTATTAATAGCCGCTAGAGTAACCCTAGCTTTCTCATGGAAATTGGCTGAAGGCCCGATAGCAGCGTAATGGTAGGTCAGAGTGTGGACACCGATAGCGTTGAAAAAAATAACAGCGATTCTTACTGACTCATACCAAGCCTTCTCTGCGGCCTGGCTCCCTATCATTCAATCCTTGGGATCTAAAGAAAGCAGCACCCACACTTCGTAGATTGTTTGACACTTGGTGTTCTTTGAAATCAATGCTATTACTGGGACACTCTGTATTGCGCTGGCGGCCCTTTATGGTTACTGTTATTGTTTGATGAAATTGTTGGTTTATGATCTGTTGTCCTGTTGATTGATAACTACAATATTCTCTGAATTGTGATTATTTGAGAAAATGATAAATAAAGGTTTTTATAAGTAGGAGTACATCTATAGAAGGATTTGTGCACCAGGCACAGGGATTTAAACTGGGTATTTTCATCAATTGACAACCATAATGAGTGCCACTCCACTTCCTGCCCGGTCACCATGCTGAATGCAGTAGCTGGGGGATTAGAAGGACATCGAAAATATGGGGCGAGTACTGGATAATCTATGTTTCGGTGATAAAGAGAGTGTCAGGGGTGTTGTATGAGATGAGGTCAGCTATCTCTGCAGCATGAGCGACTGCTGAGCGAGCATTGATTAGCATGAGGATGCGTGTGCCCCTGGTTCGTGGGTGAATGGGAGTAAAAGGGATATTGATGAGTCTTGCTTGTGTAGTTTGCCACTGTCAGAGGAATCAGACTTGCATTCTCATTTTTGGTAATGGTATAAACAAAGATGATTTATTAGTTGGCTTACAAGTCAAACACACAGCATCCTCTGCATTAAACCCTCCCACCCAACTGACCCGACCTGCCCTCCACACCCGTTCCTTTTTATAGGGCATTGACCACATAACTATTGAAACAGCTTCCAGGCTAGGCCTTTTGACATGTCTATCGCACCCCGGTGTGCCTTCTCCATCTATGTTAAAATGGCATATGCAGGCATAGGGCCTCCAACACCATGACAACTTCCTGCTTCGATGAACGGCTCATTGTCCGATTTGGACTGTGCTGGCACGATCCACTGGTCTTAAACCAACGGCCATGTCCCAGTTACAACAGAAAGCAAAAGGACTCAATTCAGTTTCTTCACATGCACAGTTAATTTCAAAGTAAACAATCATTGTCCACAGTCAACAGGGAAAAATGGGTAGCCTAGAAAAGTCTCATAAACAAAGAAAATTATGAAACACTAGGGGCAGGCCTCAGATATCAAAGGAGAGGTAATGAAGCTCTCCATCCAAAGGACAATCCTGAAAATAAAAGACCCCCATAACCTGCTGGTTGTCATTGTATTTGGATTATTTATTTACTACTCCGAAAACTGCATGCTACCAAACTGGGCTACCAATGGCAATACGGCAATTTGAACCATAGTGACTACATTGAAGGTGAACTGCGGACAACGGATCTGGCTCTTGGCATTATCAGCTCCGAACAGGCACAAACAGGTTGCATCCTTTACCTCGTACGTCCTACACCAAGGACGCTTATCGTGGAGGGTGCTTTGGGGTGGCGACGGCAGTAATTGTTTCCAAGGTCGGTGGAGTAAGTGCTGCGGCCCCAGGAAGACACCTAGAAGGCATCAATGCAGGAGGAATCCTGGAATGCAGGAAGAATCCTGAGAGGGGGCGTCAGCAAAGACAGGTGACCTGCTGCTCTGCTGTGGGTCTGCGGAATGAAGGCAGCAGCAGGCAAGCAGAAGAGCCATATAGTACTCCCAAGGTCATGGGTTTAGGGGTGCAGCCACATGAAGGAGGGAAGAATCCTGGAAGGCGGGAAGGCAGGAAGAATTCTGAGAGCGGCAGCGGTGAGGCCAATGAAACTGCTACTCCATTGTGGGTGCAGGGGCAATGAAGGAGGCGGTAGGCCAGGAACACAGCTCTATATTCCTCCCAAGGTGGGTGGAGTTAGGGGTGTGGCCAAAGGAAGGGAGGAAGAATTCTGGAAGGTGGGAAGGCGGGAATAAACCTGAGAGTGGGCAGCAGAAAGGTCAGGAGTCCTGCTGCTATGCTGTGTGCCCAGGGAATGAAGGAGGCGATAGGCCAGCACCAGAGCCCTATATTCCTGCTAAAGTGTGTGGAGTTAGGGTAACAGGACAAATCCTGGAATTCGGGAAGGATGGAAGAATTCTTGAAGCCAGAAAGAATCCTGAAAAGCGGGAAGGTGGAAACAATCCTGAGAGCGGGCAAGTTCAGGGGATCTGCTGCTTTGCTGTGTGTCTATGGAATGAAGGAGGCAGTAGGCCAAGAGCAGAGCGTCATATTAACCCCATTGTGGGTGGAGTTAAGGGTACAGCCGCAGGAATGCAGGAAGAATCCTGGATGGCGAGAAGAACTGGGGAATGCACCAAAGAATCCTGAGACAAGGTGGTGTCAAGGTCGGTGAACCTGATGCTCCACTTTGTGTCAGGGGAATGAAGGAGCTACAAGGCCTGCTGCCATCTTAAACTCTAAAATGTCTCTGGACATGGGTAAGAGTGGAAAAGTGCTCTATGGACTGAGCTGAAGTAGGTGGCAGGACACGCTGTAGCAGCTCTTGCTGGTGAGAGGACTATTTAAAAACCTTTCTGTGCCAATTTTCCTAGTTGTTGTGATGGACACACGGACTGTATAGTGGACAGTGTAAGGCTCAACTCACCGTTAGGCACACAGGAAATAACGAATGCATGAAAAAGACTCTGGGGGTCATTACGACCCAGGCGCAAAGGTATACCGGGCACCGGTAATGACACCGGTGCCGGTAATCCCTTTGCGCCCTATTCCGAGGTCCCTTTACGGGCCCTCCCTTAACACCTGGTTTTAGCAGGCGTTAAGGACGGGAACAGCAAAGGGACACCAGGGTCAATAATGGTACCGCAATTTGCGGTACCGTTATTGCCGCCTTCCCTCTTCCCATTGAGCCCTATGGGGGCTCAAATGGGAATGGGGAATGGCTCTGGTGAATGGGAATTACCGGTCCCGCCGACCTTGGACTGGACCGGTAATTACTCCCTTCACCAGACCGGAGTCGGACCGATTTTGGAGGCAGCCATGGCGCTAATAGCGCCATGGCTGCCTCCAAACTCGGAAAGAGGGCCCCTCTCACATTGCTACAGCACCCTGGAATAAGTTGCACAGAGAGGATGAGTGTGGCAGAACTGTCTGGGCAAAGGATAGAAGCAGGCATTTTCATCGGGCATGGACAGCCAAGAACTAATGAGTAACAGTGCTTCCCAGAACAACCCCCACATCCCTTGGTCTCAGACTCTCGCACAGTTGAAACCAACTGGCAAATAGCAAGGAGAAGAAGATGCTTTTACCTGGGACTTGAAGATTTAACCAGTGTCCCTGATGGTCATTACCTGTCAGCAAAAACAGTGCCGTCCCATTTTGGGATGCAACCTGGCTGGATGATTGACTTGAAACCCCAGTTGTTCATGCAGGATGTGGCGTATTTAGCTGCAAACCGTAACCGATGGTTGAATACCATTCTGTAAGGTGGCCAAGTAAGTGAACAATATGCTGATTGAAGAGAAGAGACCCGTTTTCTGCAGAGGGTAGGTTTTTTGAGTATAACGAGATTCCCAATTATTCAATATGTGTCAACCCCTGGCCAAATCACTGTGTTCTTTCATGATGCCTGCAGTTTGTTGATGAAATAGTCCCTGGTAAATGACAGTCGAAGATCCATCTGCAATTCCCAAAGGTTGCAACAGTCCAGCAGGAGCTTGCTGTGATTCTTGCTTTTTGTCCCGGTCCATGTACTCTTGCACATAACTACCAATGTGCGTGCCCGTTCACAGCCACCAAAACCACTGTTGCTCCATTCTTTTGCGTTATTTATGTAATATATTTTTACATTTATAAAGCACACTAAGCCCGAAGGCATCAAGGCATCTTATAATTCCGTGGATGACCACTAAATATGGAGTCATGTCACCATTTTAAGAACCCCCCCTCCACCCGCCCAAAAAATGTGTACATTCTGGTTTTGCATCATAAATCGGAATAGTGTTTTTACATTTTTCCATTCAAAGATTTGTATTGTAGTGGTTACAGATGAGTATAACAATCAGGCTTTTTGATAATGGAAAGATGCAATTAACTTCAACCATATCTAACCAATCAAAGGTAAATACTAACGAAATGCTCAAAGATGAGCAATTTATGAGATACAGTTAGCCCCACCAAGGTGATATTGCAGCTACAGATTGTTTGGGGGTACAGATAACCAGCAGTGCAGACACATGGATAAAATTGATGGAACAGTTGAAATGGATGGAACGGATGAAATGGATGGAACGGTTGAATTGGATGGAACGGATGAAGTGGATGGAACAGATGAATGGAAGGATGTACGCCCCCTGTCCTGCTCTAGTGCCTGAACACAAGCGCTTCACTGATAAACCACCATATCACACTACTACGCTTACTCTCTCCTATACGCCATCATTCAACTAGACCACAGCTATGCTATGACACATTCGGCCTAGCTGTTCTCATATTAACATGACCCTATGAACAACTCATCATCCTAATAAAACACAGCTAGCTGAGCACATTCCGATTAGCTTAGGCGTCTCCTCAGGCCTAACGCAGCAAGAACTCAGTCTGAGTGTCCACCCCCCAGACTGAACACATCTAACTGATTTCCTCAGCACAACACCTACCGCTAAGAAGCAGCTATCATGCAACAACCACACCAGCTGCACACATATCCGGTGCGCCCACACACCATACCACGCTCTTTCTCTCTACTGACATGAACTGTGGTTACCAAGGGCTTTCAACCTACCAGCGCTTTGAGGTCATACCAATGATACATAAGGCACTATATAAATGCCAAGTAACATAACATAACATAACATTACATGGAGGGCACACTCTATGCAGGACTAGGGTGTAAGGAAGGGGCTATCGGGAGGAGACAATAGCATCCAATCAGTAGGGTTGAGCCTGGTCAAGGGGACCCCACTGGGGCACCACAGTTATTACAATGCAGGATCTAGCCATACAGTTAAAGGAAGGGACCCCATACATCATGAAATGTAGAAATGTCCCTCCCTGGCTCTGTAAATAGCTTGTTTTTAAGTTGAGACAGTCAGCATGGAAATCCTAAACTGTTGTTTTATTCCTTGAGGTGCCCCAAAAGTGGATGCCTACTGGTTTCTTGGTGAGTTTGGCCAGTTTTGTGAAACTGGAATCTGATATAGAGAGAACATCCACTCAACTTGATTTGTTCCAGGTCGATCAACGTGCAGTTGAACAGGGCATAGAACTGCATTCATCAAGCAGGTGCGACTGAGGCAACAGGCTTCCTTATGAAAGTTCTTGTAGTGTGTTACAGTTTTCTATGGTTGAGTGACTACTTCCTGTTAATGCTATGACTCTATAAATCCATCCTTAGTGGCCAACAGTTCTTTGTTATGTATTGAGCCGATTCATTTTACAGGGCTCAACTTTCTGAAATTATATGCCACTGGAGGCACCAGATTGTCATCACTTATCTGGGACAAGATGGTTCCTACTAAAGCACGAGAAGGGCTTGCTTCTACAACAAAAAATATTTGAGAATTGGGCTGTATCAATGTTGGGGCAGAACAAAAGGTGTGTCGTAGTTGCTTGAAAGCTTTCTGTACTTCCACTGTCTATTGAAATGGAACAGATTTTTGCATCTGTTTTTTTAAAGGTGAGGGTATTTTGGACGGTACTTCATAAAACGAAAATGTTAAAGCTCGGTGAGGTTAGTGTGGGCTTTCTAATACCAGTTGTACGTTTTTTCGGATACATCTTTATTCTATTGGATGTGAGCAAATATTCCAGGAAACGTCTTGCATATGGATCTGGCATTCTCCAATTTAGCATAAAGTATGTGTTACTGCAGTCAACAAAGAACTTTCTGCACATGCCTAGTGTGTTCCTCTCGACTGTAAATATCGGCCTATCAAGGTCAAGGGAAGTCATCCCTGGAGAAGGGATAAACCAGAGACTATATGGACTATGTTTTTTAAAATTTTTTTTTATTGATATAGCTGATTACAATCAACTTTTCAATATAACATATAAGCATATAAAAAGAGAGAGAAAGGAAAAAAATGAAGGTAAAATAGCAATCAAATCAAGGAGTGAAGTTGATATAATGATTTAGCTGATTCTCAGACCTTAGTTAAGTCCATTTTATTTAAAAAGTTTAGTATGGCATAACCCAGCTTTCTGTTGTCCACTTGTATCAATATTCGCCATAAGTCTTCCTTATTAAAGATAAGCATGTCTTCAAATAAACCTTTGAAACAATGTGCCCTGATTCCAGATAGCGATTTACACTCGGTCGAATCATTTCATTGATTCATTAGGAGATTTACAATATCGACATACATTCTCTTTATGTTGAATGATCTTGC
Organism: Ambystoma mexicanum; assembly: GCF_040938575.1. NCBI lineage: Eukaryota > Metazoa > Chordata > Amphibia > Caudata > Ambystomatidae > Ambystoma > Ambystoma mexicanum. The sequence goes on along the minus strand of NC_090928.1, from coordinate 235,910,126 downwards.
GTCTTGCTTTTAATTCATTGGTGTTGCAAAGGTTCAGTCTGAATCTCATGATACTCGTTCTATAAGTTAAGCTGGGAGATTTGATCAGATACAATGGAAGTTGACCATATTTCTTTATATCACAAAAATTGGAATCAAAATCTTTGTATCCAATACATTGATCACCAGTTTTTATCCAATCAGTTCAATTAGTATGGACTATGAGATGAATGCAATGGTGTCATCACTCCTTTCATAGCAGTTACCACTCCCCATGTGGCCAGGGGACGGCAGCCACTACCCGATCCCGCCCATGGGAACGGCTACATGCGGGAGAGTCACACAGGGAGGCAAACCCCAAGGGAGTGACATGACTTCATCAGACGCGACATGGTATCCCCATCCATTCCCTATGCCTCAATGGCATATGGTCATACCTCTCCTTACTCACCTAGGAAGGGTACTGAAGATACTTCCCCGTACTCTGTACACAAATTGCCAAAACCTGACTTGCCTTTCAAAATGGCTTTTTCCAGACTGTCCATACAAATCTTCAAGAACTGGCTTACCTTTTTCCAAAATGAGAAATCACTGGGACAAGTAAGAGGTGCAGAGTAATGAAGATCGATGGGGGCCAAGAGCGCAAGTTGCACTCTAGTTGTTGCAGGGAAAACTGAGGGACTGCAGGGCTGGTGCAAGGTCTGTGGAGCCGATCGCCTCACTGAAGCAATAGAGAGGAGCGGCTTGCAAGTAATGGCACGCTGCAAGGATGCCAGAAGTAGATGGGAAGCTCCACAGCGTTTGCAGGTGCTGAAGGCCACCTCCTCACCGCCTGAGCTGGGAGAGAGCTGAACACAAAAGCGGGAGCCGGGAGAGGCACAGAAGCTGCAAGACAGAGGTGGCGAGAGGGAACAGAATGCCAAAGAGCTACAAATTTGTCACGGGAATACACGCCATCAAGAGTCGGTGAGCCCACCAAAGGGAAGTAAATAACATTGAATGAAGTGTATGAGGAAGGATGAGCAACCAAATATTACTTTTAAAAGACAGAATTAAGGGAATTTAAGACACTGTCAAGTCTTTGAGTGTATACTGCATACTTGTGAGGAAAGCCCTGGCAGGGTAGTATACCAGACACAGGGCCTCATCACGACTTGGGCGGTAAATGTGGCGGATTATCCGCCGGACCTAAATAGCGCTAACGCCAAGGCACCCGGCGGATAATCCGCCAGATCACGAGTCATTGTGCACGCGTGTTAAGACGTATTTCTAAACTCTGTCCTGGCGGCGCAGAAGTTCAGAAGGCCAACCTAATTACTTGGAACAGGGTAACCTCTGGACAAGCCAGACCAATCAGGGTAGCGATCGTGGCAGTCAAGACTAGGTCTCAAGAGGGGTGAGGCTGACTGAAAGCCCGCAATGAGCACACAAAGCAAGGACACTTACAAATTACTCCAAACAGGTGTTATATTAAAAATATATGCACATTTATTCCAAGGCCTTTGCAATAATGACCGTAGCGAGAAATCACGATAAAACTCTAGTAAACCAACACATACCAAACCAATACAATATATATACAAATACAAACAAGTCTAAAGCGTTAGATGCACGAAATGTGTAGTCCACCTAGAAGGGGAGGAAAACAGGCAGTGCGAAATAATGATTAGACCCAGTCCGCCTTCAGAGGCACCTAACTAAAAGGAAGTCCAAGCCCTACGAAGAGTGGAGCCTTGTGCTCAAAAGTACCTGCACACGCTGGTGCCAACGGGCAAAAAGGGGAGTCTCTTCGAGGGAATCAGGCAGTTCAGTTCGGTGCACAAATGAAGAAGAACAGAGTTCCGCGACTCAAGCGCAGCCTCCACTATGGGCAGAAGCAGAGGGCGAGTACGGAAAGGCGTGCTGTTTGACACAGCGGGGAAAAGCTATGGGCTCCTGTACGAGGGCGACCAGTTCCTAGCTATGCTACTCACCGGTCCCCGATGCAAGCAGACCCAGGCTTCTCCGCGTCAGTTTCAGTGCTGGCAGGTTCAGGGGAGCAGGGGACGTCTCGTCGTCGTGTAGATTCTGCAGCAGCAGAGTTGAGTTAAAGATGTCCCAAACGAAGTGAGCGAGAAACGCGCTTAAAACGCCAAAAGGAGCTCAAAAACACAAGAAAAGATCGCTGCCACCATTCCCGTCCGTGATTCACTTGCACCGATCAGTTACAATCCAAAAAGAGTATCTAGGGCCTGTAGAAGGCTAGAGACCCAAGAGAGCAGTAACTTAGCTTACTGTGCCCTCTTGTGTCATGTTGCACGAAAGCTGCAACATGATAAAGAAACTACGGAAAACAGCGTTTCCCGGTACTGACTGTCTTAAGGGCATGTCAGTTTCCCCGTAAGAATGGAGCGAAAGCCCAGAGGAGTGCGGCAGAAGGCTGCACTTCTCTGGCAAAGTCTAGATCATGGTGAAAACAACAGCAAAAAGTTTAGGGGTTCGCCACATGGAAGGAAAATTACCCACAATTAAGAAATCTTTCCTAACAACGCGCCCCGGTCCCTGGCGTTAGCGCGATTAGCGCAAACCCTTAAATCCGGCGCACCGTGCGCTACCACCACGTCGCGCTCATAGCGCGCGCTTATAGCGCACGGGAAACGCGTCACCGCCAGAACGGGAAATAAAGCGGTGGCCATCTTGGAAATCACAATCCGTCTGATATCAGAGCTACTGGAAGCCATCCACGCAATCCAAGGCTGGAAAATGAGTCAAGAGCGCACTAGGGGCAAGTCTGCACTGGACAGGGTCAGGAAACCCAAGTTCAGTGACCAGGAGCTTGAGGTACTTGTGGCGATCCGTCGCCCAAAGGGTCAGTGCCGTGGGGCCCGTGCCCCGGGACGGGGAGGACTGCCGCAAGCGGCTGAATGACCTGCGCGTGCGAGTGCGAGGCATCCTGTGCCAGCACATGAGTGCAAGCAGAGCCACAGGAGGAGGGCCACCACCAACCCCACCCGACCTCACACCATGGGAGGAGAAATTGACGGGCCTGATCGACGTCGGAACCATCGAGGGCATTGGTGGAGCAGAGGCAGGGACTGGCATCGACCCAACGGCAGGTGAGTCCCATCCCCAAATACATGCATCTGAATGAGAGTGAAGACATGTGTCTACACCCGTAAGTGAGGCCCACATCCCTAGAACGGTAGTGTTGCCTAGATGACCCCGTACGTGCAGTGCATGAATGACAGGGGCAGGGGATAGACTCCCATAGCCATAGGACAGCTACGTAGAGTGGTACTGTACATCAACACAACCACAAAAGCCTGCGCGCAGTCCACACCAACCACGCGTTCCCATGCAGTGTACCTCCATGCACATCCACAACAAGCACCACATGGTGACTGAACAGAATGCAAGTTGAGTGCGTCATTGGTACTGTTTTCAATCACACTTGTTGGCATGACCTGCATCATACAAATGTATGTAGCATTGTACTCAAACCACCCCCTATCTACCCCACAGGCACACGTCGATCCCAACAGCCCGGTGATGATGGGGATGAGGCCACACTGACAACGCACCCACAACACCGTTCCTCCACCAGCACCGGCGCCCCTCAAAGACGCTGCACCGAAGGGAGACAACCCAAGGGAAACACCCACCTCACCCCAACGCAGCCCCGCCAGACAGCAGCAGCAGCCACATGGCCGCAGGGAGGCAACCGGCAGCTCACCCCAAGCCACCATCCACAGCCCCGATGCCGAGAGAGAGAGGTCTGAATTGGAGCCCGACGTGGGAGCAACACCTCCACGTGGCCATCATGCCGCCGCACTACACTCTCACAGTAGTAGTGATGGAGAAGGGGTGTCAACACCCCAGAGAAGCCCAAGCCCAGGCAGACAGCAGGCAGGGACTCGCCATGTGCCTGTGCGTCGCTGCAGCACACCGCAGCCAGATGTGGACACACTGTCCTATGGGAGGCCAGAGGACCAGCAATCTGAGCCAGGCAGCCCAGTCCAAGCTGGTGGCTTCTCGCCATGCAGCCCCCCCACGACAGCACCCAATTCGCAGTCCACGACGTGACGCACCAGAGGAGCCCTTTGTCACTGGGGCAGCAGTCATGGGCCGACTGGACATCATCGAGGCCAAACAGGCCCGGGTTGAAGCCATGGCAAAGGTGCAGAGCAGGCACATAAAGGCTGTCAGTCATTCCATCAGGCATGGGTGCAGATACGTGGCGCGGGACAATGCGCGTACACGGCAAGTCGTACAACAATGCACCGCTGCCCTGACAGGCTTTGGGCAACGAGTCCGCGAGTTCACAGAGGCAGTGTGACCACTTGCAGAACAGCAACGCGAGGCCAATAACCTCATGCGTCAGCACATGATGGCCAGCGCTTCTGTACCCTCTACTTCCACCACACCCACAGAGGGTTCACTAGAGCCATCTCCGAGGCACCGGTCCATGCGCCACCTGAGGGCAAGCACATCGGAGGAGCCTGGGAGAGGGAAGCGCCCTCGCCCATCCTAGTGGTGCCTGGCATCATTGTTGTTGACCTGATGAGGCAACTGCACAGTTGGGGGTTGTACACTGGGGGGAGGGGGGATTGTTGGGTGTTCACTGGGGTGAGGGGGGATTGTTGGGTGTTCACTGGGGGGAGGGGGGATTGTGTGCTCGGTGTTCACTGGGGGAGGGGGGATTGTGTGCTCGGTGTTTACTTGGGGGAGGGGTTTCGTTGGACGGAAAATAAATCACGTTACAAAAATCACAATGCATGGACAGTAGTGATTGTTACAAATGCAATTTAATGTTGAAGTGACATATTTACAATTTACCCATTACCCATTTCTAAACGAATCCATCAATCAATCCCTGTCTGGCCAACCTCCCCTCCCTCAGCCCAACCCTTTGTGCATGTGCAACACCTTCTGGCACTTCATCGCCCTCACTACCATCTTCAGGTGGCTGCACATGAGCATCAGGGGGCAGTGGCACATTTCTGCGACAACAGATGTTTTGCAGCATGGCACATGTCAGTACAATTTTTCCAACTTTTTCTGGTGCATACATCATTGCCCCTCCCGTGCGGTCGAGGCACCGGAAGCGTGCCTTCAGCAGTCCAAATGCCCTCTCCACGCAGATCCGTGTAGGGCATGGCCAAGGTTGTATGCCCGCTCCGCCGCCGTGTGTGGGTGACGCACAGGGGTCATGAGCCACGTGTACTGGGGATATCCAGAATCACCTGCAGGGGAGAGAAAGCCGGTATGGGGACAAGGTAAGTCCAGTGTGTGTACAGAGCCCTGTCATCAGTGTGATTTTGACATATTTGTCATTTGGCCTATAACATTGTGGAGTGTGCTGTCCTACAGGCACGATTGAATCAATGGGGTACTCTCCACTTGGCACGCCTATGTTTCTGTATGTAACAGTACTCATTCACTTGTCGCAGGATAAGGGGGCCCTTCCATCTACTTCTGCTTGACAGAAGTGACTGCCTCATGTGTCATTGCAAATCCATTTGGCTACAGTTGCATTTGCTGCTCTTCACTATTCTGTACTGTTCTCCATGCATTTCCATGGCCATTTTGGGGACAGTGTTTGTGGGATGTGCGTTGTCATTACTCGGCCTACTCATGTGTGGAGCATTCGTGGATGTGCCAGCTCATGGTTTGGAATTTCATTACTGTCGGATGGCCAGGGTGGGATTTCTGTACTGTGTCAGTGTTGGGAGCCATGGTGCTACTCACACAGGAGGCTTTGTTGTGGTGGGGCTTCCATATGTCACTGTGCCGCCACATGTCTTACATCCTGCATGGGTGTGTTCTGCTGTGTTGGACATGTCCAAGGTTCATCGTGCAAGGTGCTTGAATGTGTATGCTGCAGTGATGCTGCTGCCTATTGGGAATGATGGATTCTGTGACAGGCACCATCAGTTGTGGATTGACATGCTTTGTAGTATACATTTGTACTCACCCAGTAGCCATGTGTTTTGGCGTTGGTGCCTTTCCATGTACGCTGGCAGGGTACTGTTGCGTAGGACCATGGAGTCGTGGGTGGATCCTGGGTAGCGGGCACTGCAGTGGCTGAAAGTGAGGTCAGGACCACATGTCATCTGTACGTTGAGGGAATGGTACTGTTCACGGTTTCTGTAGGCAGCCTCATGTGCCTGGGCTGGTACAAGTGCCACATGCGTGCAGTCCAGGGCTGCTATTACATTCGGGACTTGGGCAATGGCATAGAATTGACACTTAATCTGGTGCACCTGTGCCTGTGTGGCTGGCAATGCAATGTGTTCGTTCACATGATTCAACAGTGCATCAAGCACCTGTCCCAGCATGGCACTGAATGTGGACTGGGCCATTCCATGCATCATGGCAACAGTATGTTGGTAGCTGCCAGTCCCAAGAAATTGAAGCACAGACACGAGCTTCACTAGGGGAGGTACTGCCGTGCTGGTGGCTATGCAGCTGCATATGTCACCCTGGATTGTGTCCAGCAACTGGGTGATGGTTGCCCCGTCCAGCCGATATTCTGTCATCAACTGACCATCAGTCAGGGCCCAGGGTGTTGGCCTGACCCTGGGGATGGCTGGCCGCCTTGCTGGTGCTGCTCTCCTCCTCCTTCTCCTCATCCCCACTGCCCCCTGGACTCCCAGGGCCCTGGCCTGGTTGACTGGCCTCTGTAGCTCCAGGCGCAGCTGATAGAAGTCAACATCAAGACTCCCAGCTCCAAATGGCAGCATGGTGTTGGGGTGGGTGTGTTGTGCATGGGTGGGTCCTTTGTATGCCTCTGATTGCATTGGTTCCACCTGGGCCCTCATTGCTGTCTCCTCCCTGCTCCTGCTGGTGTAATGGTGTTGGGGAGGGTGTGTTGTGCATGGGTGGGTCCTTTGTAGGCCTCTGATTTGCATTGGTTCCACCTGGGCCCTCATTGCTGTCTCCTCCCTGCTCCCGCTGGTGTAATGGTGTTGGGGAGGGTGTGTTGTGCATGGGTGGGTCCTTTGTAGGCCTCTGATTTGCATTGGTTCCACCTGGGCCCTTATTGCTGTGGCCTGTGTTCTGTTACCTCCAGCTTTTTGCTGGAGGTATTTTCGGCAGATTATCCGCCGCTTTTCTGGCGCTAATAGCGCTTACGAGGGACTCGTGATTGCCCCGGCAGGAGAGTATACCAGGCAGATGCAAGTTGCAAGTGTGTTCTTAAAGAAAAGTGCTGGAAGTAGAGAAGACCAGGCAGGTGCAAGCTGCAAAAGTATTTGTATAATAACGTTCTGGTAAGGAAGCATACCAGGCAAGGTCAAGTTGAATAGTGTGTAAAATACATCAGCTAAGGAAGTGCTGGAAAAAATATACCCAATAGGAAAGAAGACCTGGCTGGAGAGTACACTGGTATCCTACAAAGATACATAATAACAGCCAATTTGCTTTATATACCAATGGTGTGGTTGATCAAGAGAAACCTAAGGAACTGATATGCTTAAAACAGAGTCAAGATAAATCCAGCGGGAGGGAACCACCCTCTGGAACGAACAACTCTATCCTCATGAAACGTTTTGTGTTTGGGTTAAGCATTTCCTTATTTAACATTTATACACCACTCAAGGCCAAAGACATTACCCTTTACACCTTAGAGTTAATTCTGTTAGAAAATGAGGGCCAGAATAGTACTTTGGACACAGGACAGTTTGCTTTAGATATCTTGGGCCTCATTACGAGTATGGAGGCAGCCATGCCCTTAATAAGGGCATGGCTGCCTCCATGCCGGGTTCCAGGACTGGGTTCTTTCAATGAGGAATTAACGGGTCATTCCAAACTTGGAGGACCCGGTAATTCCTCATTGAAAAAACCCATCCCCATTCCCATTCGAGCCCCCATAGTGTTCAATGGGAATGGGGAGGGAGCTAATAACGGGCCGTTAATAACAGGCCCGTTATTTGCTCCCTGGTCCCCTTGCGGGACCCGGTAAGGACGCCTGGTTTTACCAGGTGTCCTTACCGGGTCCCGCAAGGGGACCTCATAATAGGGAGTCCCGTAATTAACGGTGCCGTTCCCGTACCGACACCCATCCAGCACTGCATTTCTGCATGGTGTACCCAAATTGGTCACAAAGCGGCTTGAAGTAAGGGCAGCAATACGGAACGAATGCTTTCATTGGCTCCGCTCAGTGAGGGGCTGCCATTTTTTACACAGGGAGAAGATTGTACACTGTTTCAGGACTTCAAACCCGGGGCTGGATTACTTTGACTCTATTTAGATAAGGCTGTTTGACACTAATGTTACAAGGGGCATTTTGAACACTATTCATTCAGTGAACCCCCTTGTAAGCAGTGCAAGCAGTGCAATCACAGTGATCCCATACTCCTGGGATACAAAGGCACCTGGGAGTTTATTGCCAGGAGCAAATGCAGCCCCACTGGGATCAAGGTCTGTTGGGCCTTTTCTACCCACGGCCCATAGCGGTGGACATGGCTCTTTTTAGTCTAAGAATTCACCACATTGTGTACAGAAGTTATTCAACTGCTAAGAGCATCTTGCTCCATGTCATCTTACTGTGCCCATATCTGTAAGGGGTCGGTTACGTACTATTTGAAATGTATGCTTTGTTGTGAAAACCTTTATGCGTTATAATCCGAAACAAAGTTATGATATTGCTAGAAAAGAAGCAGTGACATTTCCTAGACTGTTAATAGAGGTTTGTCCTTCAACGCAAACAAGACCACACTTCCGTTATAGTACATTACATGCTGAAACAAATATCCTGGTTTTTGAAAGGGACCCATTTCTTCTTCATCCCCAAAGAATGCGCTCAAGTGCCTACTGGGCCCCTGTGCTGGCCGCCATACTAGTTGACAAGGCGCTGTAAAAGGTGAGTCAGGCTCCTCTAGGCATTGTAGCGATAAAACTCTCACTGGAATATTTGCATAGCCATAAAACTTGGATCACCATATTGTGTGCAGTTTAAGAAAAATGTCATCAACCTGCCTATAGAGAAATATTTTGCAATGCAATCAAGATTGTTTGCAACATCCCTTCCCCCTAATATTGTTGGATATGATCATAGAAGTGTTCTGTGAAACCATAAAATGCAAATAAAATAAAAATATAATTTAACTTTAAGCAAATAGTGGGGGTGTGGCGAGCAGCCCACAAGATTACCTCCTGACTCTTTAGCTCCAACCTTCAATATATGTAAATTAATACAAAATGGAGACATTTAAAAATAAATTACATTCGTAAGTGGAGCAGTTATCCTGTTGCTGCTGCTGTTAGCGCCACTTCATTGTGCGTGTGAGCATCTTCTTTGTACACAGAGCATGCAGGTGACGGTCATTCTGAGGCAATCCACCTAAATTTGGATCTCAATCAGATGGCTGCTCCCGCGGCAGCACTCCATTGCTGGTGCCTCTCAATAGCTCCGTGGCTGTGTCAGTAACGAGCTATGTAGTGCTGGATGTTGAGAAGGAGGGAGCGCGTACATTCCAGGCCATGACTGGAGAAAGGAAAGGTGGAGGCCGGGTGATGGTCCTTGCAGCTGGTGCAACTGTGGTGCGCAGTCTAGTGTCCTGCCTCGGTACGCCAAGGTATCAAAGTTCATTAACTAATCGGCACCCATGATCCGAGTTTTATTTGTCAAAATCTTTTTAATTGAAATATTGATTAAACGTTAAATGAATCAAATGTCATTGCAAGTGGCAATAAAGTTAATCTCAAAAGTTATAAATCAACAATCTAATGCAGCATCTTTTGCAATTCATCAGTTATATCGATTTCGGCAACATTTGTAAGAAGGCTAAGTTCATAGTTTGTCACTTCAATTGTAACAACAATTAATCTCTAAATCAAAACATCAATATTTCATTTTAACATCTTTGTAATTCATCAAGTATATAGAATTTCGTAAACATCCTCTGGGAATAGGATAGTGTACTTGAACATCCTGTAGCACTCTGAACTAAGGAAAAGCAGAAAAAACAACAACAACAACAAAGAAAGAGAAATTAAAAAAAATAAAAATTAAAAACAAAAAGGGAGAGAAGAAACCTCACCAAAGTTACCAACAGTTCACCGCGTAGCCCTGTGAGGGGCTGTATCTCTTCCACTACCAGATGTCCATATGATGGCTACTTCCACCATGTCAGAGGCGTGTCAGGGCTGAAAAAGGTACTTAATCAATCTAGGCTGGAAAAACATATGTTCTTTTTCTGTAACGTGATCCAAAAATGGGCCCTAGGTGCGTGTGAATTTGGGTGTCTGACCTTCTATCGCAGCTGTTAATTTGTCCACTCCCAGAAGTTCCCAGACCTTTACCCACCAGTATGCCATGTAGGGACCCTCTGTTTGCTTCCAAAATTGGGCTCGTGTAAGGCGGGCCGCCATAAGTAATTGGGCCTCATTCCGAGGCTGGAGGTAAGGGTTAACGGTCACCTTTAATGGCAACGGTGACCGTTAACACTTACCACCATATTCCGAGTTCCCTTTTGCGGGTTGGCATTTAACGCCTGCTTTTAGCAGGCGTTAAAAATCCAACCCGCAAAGGGACCTTGGAGTAAATTACGGCACCGTAATTTACGGTGCCGTAATTTACTCCTTCCCCATTCCCATTGAGCCCTATGGGGGCAGGAATGGGGATGGGGAACCGGTATGGTGAATGGGGAATTACCGGTCCCTCCAACCTTGGAATGGCCCGGTAATTACTCCATTTACCATGCCGGATTTCCATGGAGTAAATAGCTCCATGGTTGCTTACCATGGTGCTATTTACTCCATGGATAGCGCCAGCCTCGGAATGAGGCCCATTGAGTAATCAGGCGAGCAATAGGGCCAGAGCGGGGGTAAGATCCATCGTCTGGTCCATGGGGACTAGGATTCCACATATGTCCTTGATCTTTGACCTAATCTCCAACCAGTAGGTTTGAATGACAGGGCAGTGCCACCACAAATGACCCAGATCTCCCTTCGCCCCGCAGCCGTGCCAGCACATGTCCAGATATTCCGGGCTTATCGCGTGTAGCCTCTGCGGGGAGAAATACCAGCGATAGCAGATCTTAAGTGCACATTCCCTCACAGCCGTGCATCTGGAGGACCTGTGCGCTCTATCCCAGGTTCTTTGCCATGACTCCGGGTTTATCTCAATTTCTAGTTCTCTTTCCCATGCCAACATGCAAGGGAGTTTCTTGTCTTCTGGGACGTTTTCCAGGAGGCGATAGAAAACTGCTACTCTATGTGAATGTTGGCCTTCCGCGACCGTTAGCTCTAGGCCTGAGGGGGGCCTAGTGTCAGCCTTTTTGGTGGTCGGGTTGGTAATCCAATGCCGCAATTGTATATATTAAAATCTCTCGGTCTCGGGCAGATTAAACATCTCCTTGCATTGGGCAAAGGTCAATGGGACATTGTCATCATAGAGCTCCTGCAGTCTCAGGGGTCCTTCTCTTGACCAATTTTGATAGGAGTTGATCTGGAGCCCAGGGGTAAAAACTGGGTTCTGCGTGATTGGGGAGAGGGGCCCCAATCCTGGAGGGAATCCCGTTAGTTTGCACTGTCTGTCCCAACAACGGGGAGTTGACCCCGTAGTCGGAAGGAGGGGCTTCTGGGAGGCACGCGCCCCTCGCGGAAGGAAGGGGAGATGAGAGAGGGGAACTCCAGAAACAGTTGCTCAATGTCCTGCCACTTGGGGGGGTCAACTGGGTTGGTACAGCTCAGGATAGGGGAAATTTGGGTTGCCCGGTTATATATTAATATAGAGGGGAGCCCAAGGCCTCCCAGCTGCCTGCCCCGAGTGAGAATCTTGCGCTGAATTCTGGGAGTTTTCCGCTGCCAGATAAAACAACTTATCTCTTTCTGTAGGTTTAGTAAGTCTCGCTCTGGAATGAGCACAGGGAGCGCCTGCAACGTGTAAAGAAGCCTAGAGAGTAAGGTCATTTTGACCGCACTGATGCGCCGCAGCCAAGATATCTCTTGAAGGGCCCACTTCTGTAAAGATTGCTTGGCCTCTTTTAGTAGAGAGGAGATAATAATTTTCTGTAGGCCAGGATAGGTCGGGGTCAGGTGCACCCCAAGATACGTGATTTTGGAGCTTTGCCATCTAAGGGAGTAGGTGTTCTGCAAGGCGTTTAGCACGTGTGGTGGTTCAGAAAAATTCAGGCCTATAGATTTTGTCGTGTTTATCGTGAATCCCGAAATCACCGCAAATTGGTCAAGCAGACCCATAAGCGGGGGGACCGAAACCCGGGCATCCCTTAGGAAGCAGAGCACATCGTCTGCATAAAGTGCAGCTTTGTGGCATTGGTCTCCCACCTTGAATCCCCGAATTTCTGGGTGGAGACGGATATGTTGGGCTAAGGGTTCCATCGCTAGTGCAAAAACCAGTGGTGATAGGGGACACCCTTGCCTGGTCCCCCTAACAAGAGGAATCTGGGTGTCCACCTCGAGTTGACTCGTATTCGGAGGGGATTTGGAAGTTCGATAGGACCAATTTAGAAAATTGTGAGCCAAACCCAATGCCCTTCAGGACTATTTGCAAGTATCCCCAAGACATGCTATTGAATGCCCTATGGGTTTCTAAGGATAGCAGGGACAGAGGACCCAGGACTATCAGGTCTATTGCTCTGCGAATGTTATCGTGGGCACATCAACCCTGGATAAAGCCCGTCTGGTCCCTATCTATTAGTGTAGGTAAAATCTCCCCCAATCGCCACGCTATGATCTTGCTAAAGAGCTTAGCCTCCGTATTGAGCAAGGCTATGGGCCTGTAGGATGAACATTCTGCCGGGTCTTTCCCTGGATTTAGAATTAGGGTTGTGTTTGATTCGGCCATGGACTGTGTAACAGTTCCTGTTTCCCAGCATACATTAAATAGCTTTGTGAGATGCGGTGTGAGATCTTTACAGAAGGTTTTATAAAACTTATTTGTGAAGCCGTCTGGGCCCAGAGCCTTGCCAATAGGGAGTGATTTAATAGCTATTTCAACTTCCTCAACGGATATTGGATTGTCTAAGGGTTCTTGTAGAGATTGTGGCAATTATGGTAAGTCTGCCGAATGTATGAAATCCTGGGCGGATTGTGAGTCCCCCCAGTGTGGGGCCACATGTTCCCTGAAGAATTCCTCTACAATATGGCATTTTCCCTCTTCAGAGGAAGTGCTCTTGCCTTTTTTATCCCGCAGGAAGTATATCCTGTTTTGTTGTGTCTGTTTCCCTAGCTTGGCTGCTAGTAATTTATTAACCTTGTTTCCTTTAGTATAAAAAAATTGTTTGGTACGCATCATGCAGTAAGCCGCCTTCCCCATATGGTGTGCGTCAAGCGCTTTCTTAACCATTCGCAGGTCTCTTAATGAGCGCCGTGAGGGTTTCTTTTTGTGTGTCTCCTCTAGGCTACGGGCTTCCCCATCCAGCTGTTCTTGAAGTAATCTCCTAGCCCTCCCCCGTTGTGCTGCTTGCTCGATAAAGCGTCCCCTAATCACTGCTTTACTTGCCTCCCAGACCGTGCCCCAGCTCACATCGTCAGTGTCGTTCTCTCTGAAGTATAGGTCCATGGATTCTCTAATATGGGTACAGATCACCGGGTCCTCTAGGAGGAAGTCATTTAACCTCCAGGGAGGTCTCGTGGGAGGGGTAGCTCGGGGGAACCATAATTAAAAGAACTGGAGAGTGGTCTGCAAGCGCCTCAGGGAGGATATCTACCTCCACCACCTCTTGGATGAGTGAATCTGATATAAGAAACATATCCAATCTTGAGAATCCCCCATGAACAGCTGAAAAGTAGGTATAGTCCCTCTCATCTTGATGGCAGTACCTCCACACTTCAATCAAAGAGTGTTCTTTCAGCAGGGAGCTAAGTGCCCTGAAGTTGTTCCTGTCATTTAATGTAGGTCGGGAGCGTCTTGTCGACCAGAGGGTTAATCACAGCATTAAAATCCCCGCCCAGGATCACTTCCCCCTCTGCATGTTCAAGTAAGGCTTTTTACAATTTCATAAAAAAACAATCTTGTTTTGTGTTTGGGGCATATATAGAAACCAGTGTGATTTTACGATCATCCATCATGGCGTTGACCAACAGGAACCTCCCTTCCTCATCTCGTACCACTCCTAAGGTTTTAAGGGAAATCCCCTTGCGCACTAGGATGGCAACCCCTCGTTTCTTCAGTCCACTTGAAGCAAAAAATTTGGTGGGGTAGAGCCTATCGTTAAGGCGGAATTTGTCTGCCGGTCGTAAATGGGTCTCCTGAAGAAATAGGACTGATGCATCCAAGGACCCTAATCTATGGAAGAGTGCTTTTCGTTTCAAATGGGAGTTCAGGCCTTGCACATTAAGGGAGATACACCTAAGACTCGGGGTTGCCATAGTCTAGTCGTGTGGGTTTTCGCTTTAAGTAAGCCCCCCCCCAAAAGGGCCAGGGGCAGGATACCCAATCAGGCAGCTCATTGCAGTGTACCCTGTAGGAGGTCTGTGGTGACTGAGACAATAACACCAACTTAATGGCTTCAGGTTAAACTCAAGAAAATAATCAAAGTAATAACAGGCAAAACAAAATAACCATGCTACTTTCATCGAGGAATGTGCTATTCCCACATCCAGAGTCAACTTTAACCAAGTATGAGGTATGTCGGGCGCCATCCACTCAGGCGCCGAAGCCGCTTACCATGCAGAAATTTCCATTGCCCTTAAGTCCAGACAAACAAAGTATACAAGGGCGGTGAGGAGCTGCATAGCTTACAAATTTATGTTGAAATAAACCAGTTTCCCCCTGGACTCTCGGCTCATGGCTGAAGCACGGGCACCCCGGGTGCGTCCAAGGAGAGAAAAGGAAGAGACATCTTCAGCGGCCTAGGGTCCCCAGTCTCTGCCAAGAAGCGTCAGGGGCCTAGTAGCCCAGCCTTCCTTCTCCCCTGGATTCAGGGCTGATGTCTCTTCAGGGATAGCGGTTATTTTCTCTAGGCCAAGTTCCTGGCGCGGAATCATTGCAGATTGGTGTCGCCGCCGGGTTTTCCCTCGTCTGGTTTTCAGCAAAGGGTGTGCAGTATCCCCTTCCATATTCTGAGCGTGCGGGTTCAGCTCCTCAATGACCTTCACCCTTTCTGCTAGGATCTTGTTGTTATCGGATTGTTTGCATGCTGTGTTTTTCAGGTTGTTAACCCTGGATTCAATCCTCCCAATGTGAGCAGTAAGGTCTGCGAGGGACTGGGCCAAGGAGTCTTTAGAGGTCTTGATCTCTTCTCTAATCTCTTGGGTAATGTCCTGTTTGAAGGATCTGAGCATTCGCTCTAAATCCTCTTTGGACATCGCCATGTTTGGGGGCAGATTTGAAGAGGGAGCAGGGTGAATCTCGGCTGTGACCGTGTGTGTGGGAGGTAGGTTCACAGGTTGTGGTGCCAGGTAGGCCCGTATGCCGTGTCCCTTCTTTTTTACTGCTGTTTTGGGCATCCATTGGGGCGGTTGTTGGGGTCTTTTACTCATGGTCCCAATGCAGCTGGGGGAGTGTGAGGGGACAGATGCGCGGACCAGCTTCTGATGTTTTGATGCAGAGTGATCAAATAGGCCCTTCAAAGGTTGAAAGGTCGCCTCGCCACGTTCCAACAAGAATTTTGTTCCAGACCCTTGGGAGGTTTAGGAGATCACTCAAGGTTGCCTCAGTATAGAGGGTATTCGCTTATTGGGAGAGGGGGGTCTCTGCTCCCAACATTGGGATGTTGTAGCACCCACCAGGGTTCTATGGTTCTGAACTAAGTAGGCTTCAATTTGTGGATGTTAAGCGTGCAATGGAGGCTGGAGCTCCCCCCTCGTGGTGTCCCCGCACCTCTCCATCAGGCTCCAGCTCGGGGAGCAGAAGGTTCGGGTGTCCCCACATCTCCACCTCAGGGCAAGACAGCGTCAGCGGGGCCCATCCAGCCCCTCCGGCTTCCCCAATGGTCATAGCCCACAGGGGGAGCCGTCCCACTCTGGTCCGCCGGCTCTCCGGGGCTCCAACGTTTCTCACACGCACCGCCCCAAGCAGGCTCCCAGGGACGGCGCTGTGCAGAGGAACCCGGCAGGGCAGAACCCCCAGCTCGCTCCGACTCACCCAGGGTTCCTCCGCTCTGGTGCTTCAGCTCTAGCCGCCTCTGCAGAGGGGCCGCCCCGTCTCCAGGCAGGCGGCCGGGCGGTCCTCGTCTGCAGCGCCACTCCTCCTCCTCTCCCAGGCTCACCATCGGCGGGCTCACTTGATCCAGTCAAGTTGCTGTGGTCTTCTGGGGATCTCGGCGGGGGCTGTTGGAAGCTCCCCGCTGCGCTGCATCTCCAAGTCCTCGGGTCGAGGGCGTTCTAGCACCGGAGCGACAGCCAGCGACCCCCTCTCTCGGGGGTTGCCCCAGATGGTGCGCGCCGCCATTTTCTTCTTTGTCGCCGCCGGAGTTCGTTCTTAAATAAAAGGCTCCATATGGTGCGTTTCAGTCCCCAAATTCCGCCGCTGTGTTGGTATTTCTTTAGAATCCCCCTGAGGGTGAATTCAAGCGGGAATTTCCATATAAAGATGGAAAAAATTGCCTGGCTTGGGCACCTTGAAGCAGAGCTCAAGGGAAACACAGCCGCATGGCGTGCTGCCTAGCCACGCCCCCCGGAAACACACTTATAAATAACATGCATTGTTAATTGCACCAAGCTCACTGATCATATGTATATGTTGATCAAATTACCCTGGATGAGTTATAACTCTGCAAATATTTTACACAGATGACTTTAAGGGTAATTATCATAGTGATTTAGTTTAGTTTAGTTTATTTGCTTGTATAGCGCGCTGAACCCAAAGGTAACTAGGTGCTTGGCTTGATTGTTACAGACAAAGTATACAGATACAGAGAATGTACAGATGATATGAAAAAACAAAATTACAGAGTTTACATATATGGCAGTAATGATATGCAAAATATACAGAATATACAAAGGTGGAAGCAATAATTTACAAGTGTGCTAAGTAGATGGGATGAGTGAGAATAGCCAGGATTTGACTTTGAAGCGGAAGGCCAGAAAGGATGGTTCGTCCCTAAGTGCTGGGGCATTGCATTCCACGTTTTTGCAACCAGGCTAGGGAAGCTTGAGCCAGCTGAATTTTGCAGCCTGAACTTGGGAATGCTGAGGCAGTGAGTGTAGTTAGATCTGGTGGGTCTAGTGGAGGTCTTTTGGCGGAATTTACCAGTAAGGTATTTGGGAGCTGTGTTATTGAGACATTTATGCGTGATCATAAGTCTTCTAAAAGTGATTCTGTCTTTATGGGGAGCGATTTGACATTTCGTCTGGCTTCGGAGATGTGGTCCGAACATGGAATATTTAGCGCTGCGCGGAGGGCGTTATTTTGCAAAATTTGGAGTTTGTGAAGGTTTTGTTTGCTTGTGCTCAGGTAAAGCGTATTACAGTAATCCGATTTGGAGAGTATTAGAGCTCTGGCCAGCGTGATACAGCTCAGTATGGATAAGAATGGTGTGCAGGCATTTATTAGTTTGGCGGTGTAATTCGAGGAGGATGCTGTGGCATTAACCTATCTCGATAGTGAGAGGGTTGAGTCGAGGTAGACTCCCAGCGTTTTGGCATCTTTGGACACATGGTTGAGATTTCCATCGATGTTGAAAGACTTGTATTGTGGGTTGAGTTTGTTAAGGCGTTGTCTGGAGCCAATGAGTAAAAGCTCGGTTTTGTCATCATTTATAGAAAGGCCGTGCTTGGCCATCCAGTCTTGGACTTTTCTGTATATATCAAGGCAGCGTCCTTCTCGTAGAAGCCTGAGAGAGTGATGAGGATTTGTGTATCGTCCGAGTAATGAGTGTAGGGGACTTCCATGTCATCTAGGAGGCCGAATAACATCTTGGTAAAGATGTTATACAGAGTTGGGGAGACACAGGAGCCTTGAGGGACTCCGCAGGTGATGGGGGATGGCTCTGCAGAAGCAGTGGCGGAGAAGACCCTCATGGATCTCTCAGAGAGGAAAGATTGAATCCATTTAGCTGCTTTGGGCAAAAATGAGGCTGATGTGGTTAAGTGGGAGGTCAGAATGCTGTGGTCCACCAAATCAAAGGCAGCTGACAAATCCACTAATGGGAGTAGGGAGGGTTGACCCCTATCTTTGGCCTTGTCCCTCTGGATTTTCAGATCCAGTAGGGCTGTCTCTGTGCCATGTCTATGCCTGAAACCTGATTGATGGAGGCTTAGCAGGTTATTAGTTTCGAGGTGGTTCTGAATTTGGATGTAAGCTACTTCATCTAAGATTTCTAGCATGAATGGTACAGTTGTGATTGGCCGGTAGTTAGTAGGAATATTTGGGTCCAAGATGGGCTTTTTGATAAGGGGCTTGACCCTGGCGTCTTTGAGATTCTTAGGTACAGAGCAGGAGGCGAAGGAGGAGTTAATGAATGCAGTGATGAAGGGTGCAAATTCTTTGGCTCCTTCTTTGATGATGGAGGCTGGGCAAATATCCCCTTGGCATTTGGAAGGTTTACGTCCAGATTTTACGGTCTCCACCTTTTTGGAGGTGACCGGTGAGAATTCGAAATATTTGCCGTTCTTTGGCGAGGGTTGGAATTGGTTTTGCATTTGGAGGCAAGGACGAGTCTTTTGGTTTCTATTTTGGCTTGTAATAGTGCTATTTTGTCTAATAATACCTTCTGGATATTGGCGCACCATGGGGCATCTCTGTTGCAGGTAGTCAGAGGAGGTGTGGGAGATTCCAATTCTTTAGGAATGGTGGAGAGTTCCTTGACATTAGAATTGGCGTTTAGTATTCTATTGTTAAAAGTGTCACTTTTGGTTTTTATGATGGCTTCTTTATAAGTAGTTGCGGCAGTGTTGAACAGATCTTTATTTTGAGAGGAGGGGTTCTTTTTCCACTTGGCTTCCAAAAGTCTTTTGGACTTCTACAGGGCCTTTAGGTCCGACGTGAACCATTTGTTGAGTTGGCTGGTCTGTTTGGCTTTTCTGGTTTTGAGGGGGGCTATTCGGTCTAGTGCTAGAAGTAGGTGTTTGTTAAAGGAGTGTCATGATCTCTGCTTCCAAAAGGTCAGGGTTTTCCCAACTCCCTTGGAAGCAGATCCATAACCCAGGTTCCGAGTGCCAACCAGTCCCAATTGGGACCTTTTGGACCCAGTCCTGGCGCCAGTGGCACCAGGCTCATAAATATGCCCAGTCCCAGCGCTGGAAGCGCCGGGCTCATAATGCTTGGGTGGACTTACCTGCAGCAGACCATGCTGCTTACTTGCCTGCCAGTTGAGTCTCTGATCCTCTTCTGTTTGGAACTACTTTTCCTGTTGGGTGGGGCAGGAGCCACTCCCTAGATTCAGAACACTGGAACTCTTCTGGAAAGCAGGAACTCTTTTCTTACCTAGGCGTGGCTATGGAAGGAGACACCTAAGCACTACAGGAGGCTATTTAAACCACACCCGATGGATGAATCTTGCTTTGCGTTATTCTGCATTCTCAGCAGCAGAACGCTCATCGTGTCTTCTGCATCTGATCCTGGGCCTAAGGAAAAAGGCTTACCATTCTGAATCCAGTCTTCAGCAACACATATAAAGACAAGAAAGAACAGGTTAGCATTACGGTCTTCAGTGACAGCTCTTCACTTACCTGGTCCATCGGCTGTCACCAACGCCTCGCGCTGCATTCCGGCATCTGAAAGACAAAGGCTTACCTACTCTTCGTGCGCTCCAGAGGTCTTCACACTGCATTCCGGCATCTGAAAGACAAAAGCTTACCAACTCTTCGCACGCTCCGGAGGCCTTCGGCGCTGCATCCCGCATCTGAAAGACAAAACAAGGTGCGTTTAAAGACATTGGGGAACTTTAATACTCACGGGCCATTACTCCTTTCCACATCTAACCCAGTGGGTATTCTGGCACCCTGCAGCCGCCCCGAACTTGTACCTGCAAAATAAAAAGACAGTTAGAGCGCATCGTGAAGCAGGCAACAAGCGCTTA
Organism: Ambystoma mexicanum; assembly: GCF_040938575.1. NCBI lineage: Eukaryota > Metazoa > Chordata > Amphibia > Caudata > Ambystomatidae > Ambystoma > Ambystoma mexicanum. Next base: position 235,890,237 of record NC_090928.1, on the reverse strand, counting down.
CTTACGTGCTTCCAGGCGCTTCTATTCATCACACGGGCTCCATCTTCAACTCACTTCAGCCCGCCATCCGCCATCGCCGGAACCCTGCAAAACAAGAGACATCATTACTAAAGACTTTAAAGACATTAGAATTACTCGAAACTTACCGTTCGTGCAGTAAACTATGGACAGCAGTCCTCTGAAGTCAAGAGGCCTGCTCCCCTTATCCAGTGAAGAAACTGGTTACAGCACCCTGCCTCGAGGCAGATGGAGAGCACGGCGTTCACTTACCTAAGGTCAGAGCGTTAACCTTTGGGGTTCTACAGGAGAAGAGAAAGGGAAGAAGAGAGAGACATTCAATAACCCAGTTCATTAATCCCACATTTTCTATCTGCAGACATCTTACCCTTCGAGCCAGACATACAGTGCACAGAGGTCCAGCCCAAAGAGCCAGCCGTGTGTTACACATCACCTTTGAAGATACGGTATACGCCCAGTCAAGACCGGCGCCTCTACAGGAATCAGGTGAGCGTTACAGAACGCAAAGCCTACCACAAAACTCCCGTCCAGGCGCTATGGAAACCTCGGATACCGACCAGCTAGCCCAGTTACTTTGGGAACTAAGGGCAGAAGTGCATGCAGCCCGTCAGGAAACGAACGCTCTAAGAAGGGAACTGATTATTTCCAAGGAGCGAACAGATGATCTCGCTAGACAATTGCTACAGTCACAAGCCGGACAGACCCCGTTACCCGCATCTGGGGGAAATCTTCCTTCTACATCCTCTATGAATCCAGTGCAGATCAACCTACCTGGGAATGTACCTCTGGCTCCGCCCGAACGATTTTCTGATCAGTGCCGGTTGCATTTCTTATGCCGGCCAGCAGCCTTTCCAACTGATCAAGCTAAAGTAGCTTTCGTGCTTTCGTACCTTAGTGGCAATGCGGCAGACTGGTCGATCCCTCTAGTAAATCAAGATGATCCGGTCCTCCATGATTTTCAAGCTTTTCAGCTCAGTATGGAAAAACTGTTCGCAAGATATTCACAGGGGCAGGCCTTGGACAATGAGCTTTTTTCGTTGCGACAAGGTAATCAAGACCTTTTGGCTTATATTGCGTCTTTCAACAGACTGATAGTGGAAACTCACTGGCCTGAGGTCAAAAGGATTACGCTGTTTTATAGAGGTCTACGCGGAGAGCTCAAAGATGTGTTAGCCCAAGTAGTGAATGCCCCCAAAAGATTGTTCGGACTATAAAGACTTAGTCGTTCAAATAGATCACAGACTGCAGAACAGGAAGGCCGATCGTTCCAAGTTTGATGCTCGAGTATTTTCCAAACCGCCAACTCCTTCCAAAGGAGTAGACTCCGGGGAACCCATGCAAATAGGGGGTCTGAAAGGTCCTCTAACACAAAAGGAGCGGGAAAGGAGAAAACAGTTGCAATTATGCCTCTATTGCGGAAACTCAGGGCACTTTCTTCGAGACTGTCCGGTGAAACCTGCCAAGAAGGCAGTAGGAGCTGCAGTTACCAAAGTTACAAACTCTGAGCAGGGAAACGACCTCGCCCGACAAGAATAGAGGTCCTCTTGCCGAGCGTGAAAACCATTTCCGTGACCTCGCATTTCGTGATACCTATGGTCCTCATCAGCCCTGATAATCCGAATCGATTACATGCCATTGAAGCTTACGTCGACAGCGGTGCCATCGGCAATTATGTGGATCATGAAATGGTTTTGAGGATGAATCTAACTCTTTGTCCCAAGGCTGTAAAGGACGTCATTACTACGGTGGATGGTACGGAGATAGCCTCCGGGCCAGTAACGCATACCACTCAAGAAGTAACGCTAGTAAGTCAAGATGGACACCATGAGAAGATCGTGTTCGATGTGATCAAGGCCCCTCAGTTTCAGATTATTCTAGGAATACCTTGGTTAGAGAAACACAATCCTCTGATCGATTGGCGAGCAAGAACGGTCCAGTTTCCAGAATGTGTCTCTACTTGTCACCCTCCACCTAGTGTTGCACTGGCAGCAATTTCTTCAGAGACTCCCCAGTTACCTCCCGAATACCTAGAATACCAAGATGTTTTCCGGAAGGATCAGGCTAACTCTCTACCTCCTCATAGGTCTTATGACTGCCAGATCGACCTGATACCTGGATCTACTCCTCCTTGTAGTAGAATTTATGCCCTCACCGAGCCTGAGAACCTTCACCTTCGACAATACCTGGATCAATACCTGGCAAGTGGGTTTATTCGTCCTTCCAAGTCCCCTGCTTCTTCAGCTTTGTTCTTCGTTCCAAAAAAGGAAGGAGACCTTAGAACTTGTATAGATTATCGCTCCCTGAACCAGATCACCGTTAAGAATAGATATCCGTTACCTTTGATCCCTGAACTCCTGGACCAAGTCAGAAAAGCATGCATATATACAAAGCTGGATCTTAGAGGAGCTTACCACTTGGTACGAGTAAAAGAGGGCGATGAATGGAAGACGGCCTTCCGCACCAAGTATGGGCTATTTGAATATCAGGTCATGCCCTTCGGACTTTGTAATGCCCCGGCCGCCTTTCAATATTTTATGAACGATGTCCTCAGAGAGCTCATAGATGTGTGTGTTGTTGTTTACATTGACGACATCCTCGTTTATTCTTCATCGGAATCTGAACATCGGAAACACGTGAAAATGGTCCTCGAAAGATTGCGTCAACACAAACTTTTCGCTAAGTTGGAAAAATGTGTTTTCAACGTGACTGAAGTTGAATTCTTGGGATTCATATTATCACCTGGCGGAGTGCGTATGGATTCAAAGAAGGTCGATGCAGTTCTCAAATGGCCATCACCATCCTCCGTAAAAGGTGTGCAAAGCATGTTAGGCTTCGCTAACTTTTACCGCAGGTTTATCCCCGAATTCTCTAGAATAGTCCAGCCCATCACTGCCTTGTTAAAGAAAAACAAACGTTTTGAATGGTCTACCGAGGCGGAACAAGCTTTCCAGGATTTGAAGACGAAATTTATCTCTGCACCAATCTTAAAACACCCTCGCCCCGAACTCCCCTACATCGTGGAAACTGATGCTTCAAGCCTTGCCATCGGGGCAGTTCTATCACAAAAGGACCCGGTAACCAATCAGTTGCATCCCGTGGCATTTTGGTCCCGCAAATTCTCGCCTCCTGAAATCAATTACACGATTACTGACAAGGAACTTCTGGCTATCAAGTCTGCCTTTAAGGCTTGGCGGCATTATCTGCTGGGGGCCCGACACACCGTTACTGTGATTACGGATCACCGAAACCTGCAATATTTGAAAACCGCAAAAGCCCAATCCTCTAGACAACTCCGTTGGGCATTATTCTTTGCCGAGTTTGCCTTCATAATTACCTATCGACCTGGTACAAAAAACGGTAAAGCTGATGCCCTTTCTCGGATGGGAGTGGAAGAACACTTGATCAACCCTAAACCTGTACCAATCATTCCCGAACAAAGAATTCTGGGTGTAATCGCCACAGAATCCATAGAGGAAGTTAAGGATAAAGCCAGGCAACTTGTAACTCCAGCAGACATACAGAATTGGCATCTGCAGGGAAAGGACTTTGCAGTAAAGGACAACTTATTATATTTCCAAGAACGATTATACCTACCCAGCACAGATTTACAGAAAAAAGTAATCTCTTGTTATCACGATTCTTTAATGGAAGGACATCCCTGTATGGCCAAGACCTCAGAAAAGATCAAGCGCTACTTCTGGTGGCCGTCTTGGAAAAAAGATATCAGAGACTTTATAATATCCTGTGGAGTATGCGCCCAAAACAAGAGTCAAAAGGAAAGACCAGCAGGCCTCTTACGCCCTATTGACATCCCACCTCGCCCTTGGCATACGCTTTCTATGGACTTCATCACCGATCTACCTCCATGCTCCGGATACAATACGATTCTAGTAATCGTGGACTTATTCTCCAAGATGGCGCATTTCATTCCGCTCAAAGGCTTGCCAACAGCAGCAACTCAGGCCCGAGAATTTCTCGAAAACATCGTCCGACTGCACGGTTTTCCTTCGGTTCTAATTTCAGATCGAGGTAGTCAATTTATTTCTCATTTTTGGCAAAGTTGCTGTCGGTCGGCTCAAATTGATGTGAGACTATCGACCAGTCACCACCCTCAGACCGACGGACAAACCGAGAGGACCAATCAAACTCTGGAACAGTATTTACGCTGCATGCTGCAACAAACTGAAAAAACTTGGAAAGACATCCTTTGGATAGCCGAATATGCCTACAATAACTCTGTCCATTCGGGAACTGGGAAAACCCCGTTTTTTCTTTTGTACGGCAGTCACCCTCGAACCTCGGAGTTGGATCCCCTCCAAGATCTTGAAACACCAGCAGTAGACTACCTGCATTCTACAATCACCCAAGCCTTTAAGGAAGCTGTTTCTCACCTTCAAAGGGCTAAAGAACAATACAAGAAAGGAGCAGATCAACATCGGAAGGAAGCCCCTCAATATCAAGTAGGGGATCAAGTCTGGTTATCCACCAAATATCTACCTCTAAAAGGGCCACGCACAATCAACCCAAGATACCTTGGTCCCTATTCCATCACTACCATAGTAAACCCAGTAGCGGTCAAATTGGACTTGCCCCCGCACATGAAGATACATCCGGTCTTCCACGTCTCTCTATTAAAACCCGTGCATCCTCAAACCCGACTAACCAAATCTCCAAAACCTATCCTAGTTGATGGAGAACTCGAGTTTGAATTCAAAAGCATTCTGGACTCCAAGATCTCCAAATCTAAACAATTCTACCTAATTGACTGGAAAGGCTACGGCCCCCAAGAGAGATCCTGGGAACCTGCTGAATATGTCCACGCTCCTCGCCTAATCAAAAGATTTCACCAAACATTTCCTGACAAGCCAAAACCCCCGGAGAAGCCCGGTTTGGGAGGGGCCTTGAGGGGGGGTACTGTCATGATCTCTGCTTCCAAAAGGTCAGGGTTTTCCCAACTCCCTTGGAAGCAGATCCATAACCCAGGTTCCGAGTGCCAACCAGTCCCAATTGGGACCTTTTGGACCCAGTCGTGGCGCCAGTGGCACCAGGCTCATAAATATGCCCAGTCCCAGCGCTGGAAGCGCCGGGCTCATAATGCTTGGGTGGACTTACCTGCAGCAGACCATGCTGCTTACTTGCCTGCCAGTTGAGTCTCTGATGCTCTTCTGTTTGGAACTACTTTTCCTGTTGGGTGGGGCAGGAGCCACTCCCTAGATTCAGAACACTGGAACTCTTCTGGAAAGCAGGAACTCTTTTCTTACATAGGCGTGGCTGTGGAAGGAGACACCTAAGCACTACAGGAGGCTATTTAAACCACACCCGATGGATGAATCTTGCTTTGCGTTATTCTGCATTCTCAGCAGCAGAACGCTCATCGTGTCTTCTGCATCTGATCCTGGGCCTAAGGAAAAAGGCTTACCATTCTGAATCCAGTCTTCACCAACACCTATAAAGACAAGAAAGAACAGGTTAGCATTACGGTCTTCAGTGACAGCTCTTCACTTACCTGGTCCATCGGCTGTCACCAACGCCTCGCGCTGCATTCCGGCATCTGAAAGACAAAGGCTTACCTACTCTTCGTGCGCTCCAGAGGTCTTCACACTGCATTCCGGCATCTGAAAGACAAAAGCTTACCAACTCTTCGCACGCTCCGGAGGCCTTCGGCGCTGCATCCCGCATCTGAAAGACAAAACAAGGTGCGTTTAAAGACATTGGGGAACTTTAATACTCACGGGCCATTACTCCTTTCCACATCTAACCCAGTGGGTATTCCGGCACCCTGCAGCCGCCCCGAACTTGTACCTGCAAAATAAAAAGACAGTTAGAGCGCATCGTGAAGCAGGCAACAAGCGCTTACTTACGTGCTTCCAGGCGCTTCTATTCATCACACGGGCTCCATCTTCAACTCACTTCAGCCCGCCATCCGCCATCGCCGGAACCCTGCAAAAAAAGAGACATCATTACTAAAGACTTTAAAGACATTAGAATTACTCGAAACTTACCGTTCGTGCAGTAAACGACGGACAGCAGTCCTCTGAAGCCAAGAGGCCTGCTCCCCTTATCCAGTGAAGAAACTGGTTACAGCACCCTGCCTCGAGGCAGATGGAGAGCACGGCGTTCACTTACCTAAGGTGAGAGCGTTAACCTTTGGGGTTCTACAGGAGAAGAGAAAGGGAAGAAGAGAGAGACATTCAATAACCCAGTTCATTAATCCGCCAGACATACAGTGCACAGAGGTCCAGCCCAAAGAGCCAGCCGTGTGTTACACATCACCTTTGAAGATACGGTATACGCCCAGTCAAGACCGGCGCCTCTACTGGAATCAGGTGAGCGTTACAAGGAGTTAACTAATGCAGTAGGGTCTAAGTTGGAGGTCGCATACCTACCATCTGGAACTCTTGATTACATTGAAAGTAAAGTGAGAACTGTAACGCTATAAAGACCTTAACGTAATTATCAAGTCATTCTTATGCATTAATTCAGTTTTAGCTTGGAGTGCCTCTTCTGTAAAAAAATAACAAAGGGGCTTATATCTAAATTGAGAAATATATAAAATGACCAATGCGAAGGAGGAATCTGTTAAAAGACTGGGCGCTAATGAACCATTGCTGTTAGAGCTTAACTTGGTGCACATTTTCCTAGAACTTATTACAATTCGTAGCTCCATTAATACTTTAGACCAATGCATCATGGTAATTCAGGAGGATGTTAATTCTTTTAAATCTGATTTTAAAGCATTATCCAACAGACTATATGAAACTGAAGAGTGCTTCATCTATTGAAGATCAAGTAGAGGGTCTGGAAAATATGCAGATGAGAATTAGACAGTTGGAAATTAATCTCATGAATGACAAGGGGCTATATACGTATACATGATACTCCACATAAATTTGAAGGGGATAACGGTATTGAATTCTTGGAAAACTGGGATTCCTGAAGGGCTGGTCTTAACTTTTAATCTGTCTTTAGAACTACAAAGAGCTCACAGACTTAAACCTCGCTTGATTGCCAATAATGCTTCCCCAAGACCATTTATTGCTTGCTTCTTATGGCATCAATGTGCTTATCAAGCTCTATTAGAGGCCGAAAAACAAATGCCCTTACTATTCTCTGGAAATAACATATTTCTTCCCCTGATTTCTCCAAAGAAACATTTTGCAGAAGGAAGATGTTCTTAAACCTTAGTTCTTCTCTAGAAATGAGGTACAACATATGGCCTTGTAGACTCAGCCCAAATGATTGTAACATTCCCAAACAGTCCTACCAAAGAGATTTATGAGGCGGACTAATTGTTTGGATTTGCTCAGTCGATGAACCCCAATCAAATGGAATGTTCTAAAATTTACTTTTCAGCCTCAATAAATAACTCCTCCATGTTGAAAGCTCAAACTGTGCATACTAACTATAAATGTAATAAAAATAATGTTGTGAAAATTATTTGTGCACGCAATGGAGAAGATATGGCCTCCTCAAGTCTTACTTGTGACCAGCAACACAAATGACGCGACAAATCCAGATCCCCCATTAAATCATCGGAAAGTACTTTGACTCACATAGCGGGATGAACTACACTATTAGCTTTGTTTGCTTGCTGGTAATAACATACACATATTGTAATCTCATATTAGCATTTATGCATTATTCCTGATCCAATTGTACATGTTTTCTATGTCAATATGTCATTTAAGGACTTTCGTTCTCCACATTTAACTCTACAATAGCTATGCTGTTATTAGGATATTTAGAGGGTGGGCCTACTGATGGAAGGTAACTTCTTAATCTCTGGTACACTCGTGTTATTGGATAAAATTTTAGTAACTGCCTGTATATCCGTTTCTATCAGCTGGTTGTTTCTTCATTTTTTTAATGTCATTATTATTTTCACCCGTACTAACCTTAGAACCATTATTACATAATATTGGAATGAATGATAATAATACTGCCAAACCATATTGAGTCACCAGTGGTTAAGGTGTCAGCATATGCAGATTACATATTTTTATATATCTCAAAACCTGCGTGGTTTATTCAGTTTTCTTAAAATAATAAATGCATTTTCTGTAGTTTCGGGATACAAATTAAATCTCAATAAATCAGAAGTCTTACCTTTAACAAGCTTTTGCTATCCTAGTCCACTTGATTTACATGGAATGATGTGGTGTAAGAAATCCATTACATATTTGTATATTATTGCTACCAAAGACATCAAATCTATTATTCATGCGAATGTGATTCTTGATCAAATACAAATGTTAACTGATAAATGGTGCCCATTATTTCTAACCTTGTGGGGATGTTTAGATTCAATTAAAATGATGATAGCTTCTATTGTGTAATACTCACTATCCATGATTCCTATCTCCTTTCCTAAAAATGTTAATTAAAAATGTATTGCTTGATGGTGACATTTTTGTGGAATAACAAAACTCCTAAAATTACACTGAACAAACTCAAGCTACCTAAGCGTCATTGAGGAGTTAAGTTTCCAGATTGTTTTGCATACCACAAATCTGGTGATTTCCCCTATTTGGTGTACAATTGAGAGGTAATGCTTTGCTCCCTTTCACATTCTTGAATTTCTAAATATGACTGTTGGGCCTAATTTGAAACTATTCCCAATTCTCCCATTTTTTCAAATAGCTTAAAATTATATATTATGTCACTAAAGCACTTAATCCTCAACTGGTGCTATGTTTTATGATATAATAAAAGTATATCCCAATTAAATCAAAATCTATCACAATTAACAGATGGCACATTAAAGGCGTTTCATGTATTTGTTATTGTTTCATGTATTTGTCATCTCTTCTATAATAATGCTCAAATCCCTTTTCAATCACTTGCATTATCTCATGGATTCGATATGAACGACTTTAATTTTTTACATGAAAATGATGATGATTATTACTGCAGCGTTTCCCTGATAATGTCATGAGGCAATGGGACTTCTCCAGCCATCTCACATCGTTATGTGGGTGGCTCGAGGTTTGGGTACTTCTGGGCTAATAAGGGGGGGCGGGCCACAAGGGGTCACATGTTGCTAGAGGTTGGCAGTTGGCCGTTATGTGAGGAATGAATAAAGATGTTATTTCCCCTACTCTTCATGTGTGTATGATTCCTTGGCCTAAGTAGGCCGGCACACTGCGTTTGAGAGCGGAACCCTCGCAACTAGTGCTGGAGGGTTCCCCACAACTGGCGACGAGGGATTCCCACGCTCCCAAAGCTTTTGTCAGGAAAACTTATTTCTGTAAGGAAAGAAGGTAAATGACATGGAGGGTGCTGCCGAGCACTTTGAACGCGTGTCGGCGTGCCTCCGGTTGCTGAGAGGAAATCTGGACAACAGGTATTTAAGTAACCTGTTATTTTTATGAAACCCGGCACCGGAAAATAAAATAAAAGATATTTCTAGCAAGTGAAACATAACATGCACGTATTTTGGTGACATAAGGCTCAACGTGCGCGCACAGCCTTAATCTTTGTGGTTTCCTCACAGGAAGAAAACTATTTAAGTGGGAAAGAGAAAAATTGCAGGCAAAAGCCCAGCACCGTTAATATTGTCGGAATGAAACAGACATTCAATTGAATATCCTGAAGAGAAATATTCAAAAAAGGGCTGCTCAGATTCCCACAAGAAAAAGTGGATGTTTCAATTTAAGGCCGTGGGCAGTGCGGTCTGAGAAAATATAGCAGCACATTTCACAAAAAAGAAGAAGGAGAAAAGAAACACATAACACCCTGCCATAACTTGCAATCTAAGTTTAGTACCAAGAAACTAAAACAGGAACTGTATTTCAAGTGATAAATTCAATTACACAAGAATACTGTCAACATGACAGAGGAAACTCCCACGTCATTTACAGCAGTTAATCCACCCAATGAGGCGCCATCAAGCACCGGTGGAGGATCACAAATATTACAATTACCACAGGCTTTTGAAATTCGAGACACCAGCAATTTAGGACCTTGATGGGCCAATTGGGTGCGTGCCTTTAACTTCTATGTGGGTGCTATAAGATTAAAGGATGATACCAGACTCAAAAATACCCTATCCATGGCTGTGGGGCCTACGGTAAGGGACATAGTAGGTGAGCTGATAAATCTAGACAATGACACATATCAAGAGTTGGATTGCAAGTTAACAGAATACTTCACACCTTTAACTAATGTGGACTATGAAAGACATACATTTCACACCACACGCCAAGACAAAGGTGAATCCTTAGACAACTTCGTAATGCGTCTGCGTATCAAATTAAAATACTGTGATTTCCATAGATACTCCAATGAGGAGGCTCTTAGGTCACAAGTAATTGCTGGATGCGACTCACAGACCTTTCGCAAGAAAGTGCTACAGAAACAACGCACACTGGATGAAATTCTTGTTTTGGCACACATGGAAAATGCTGTTGAATCCCAGTTAGATGGTCTCAGCAAAGTAACCATGCAAACAAAACCTTCTGATCAAGAAACAGTTCATAAATTACAATCGACTGTTAATTCAAGTGCACCTCAACATGAAGCTACCTGCTACAGATGTGCCTATGAATATCCCCATGCTGGTAAATGCCCTGCTATGGGTCAAATGTGCGCAGCCTGCGGTGGATATGATCATTACAGGACGATGTGCAAGAATGCCCCATTTCAGCCCATGCTACAGAAAAACTTCAGGGAGTCAAGAAGATTAACCCCTACAAGTGCACGGGAAGAAGGGCCAGACACTGATCCAAGAAGACAAAGGCGTGAAGGAAAAGATTATAGGAAAATCTATCTAAAAGATTAAAACAAAAACTCAGATATTTCAAGGCGCAGCTGAAGAAGACGCTATGTCAGATACATTGAAATGAAATCGCCTTCTAGCAGCGAACTGTCTTCATCAGGAGATGGCCAACGAAGAAAAGGATACGTGTGGGCATTAAATAATAGCACCGCAACTGAACACAGCCCCATTTTAAACATTCAAGTAAACCACACTCCTTTGGATTTCCTCATTGACAATGGCGCTACAGTCAACATAATGGGGGAAGAATCTTATGAGTCACGGCCAAATCTGCCAAGACTGAAGACGGCAATGGTAGATATCTACCCTTATGGCTCCACTACGCCCCTGCCCTGCAAAGGAGTCACGTCAGTCGTGTGCTCTCACAAGGCACACACAGCAAATATTCAGGTGCATGTGCTAAAAACAGAGGCAAAAACTGGTCGGATACTCAGTTTCAAGACCGTTGTCGACATGGTTCTAGTGCATATCTTGTATCAATTGATGTCCCACAAATATTTTTCCCGACCAGAAGAAATTGAGGCAAATTTCCCAAAGTTATTCAAAGGGCTGGGAAAACTCAAGAATTGAAAAATTCAGCTTCACATCAAACCAGAAGTAAAGCCTGTGGCTCAGCACTACAGGGGCATTCTTATAAATATTCAACACCAAGTAGAAGAGGAAATTAACAAATTATTGAAACTACAGGTCATAGAACCTGTAACGGGACCCACACCATGGGTATCTCCCATAGTTCCTGTACCCAAGAAATCTTCAAAGGGATTAATTAGGTTATGTGTGGATATGATAAGAGCAAATGAAGCCATTGAAAGAGAAAGGCACCAAGCCCCAAGAATAACAGACATGATTAACGTATTGCATGGAGCAACATTTTTCTCAAAGCTTGACCTTACCAAAGGATATCATCAAATTGAAATCGCTCCTGAATCTAGATACATTACCACATTCATAACTCATTTAGGACTTTTCCAGTACTAAAGACTCAGCTTTGGTATTTCATCCGCAGCAGAGATTTTTCAAGAAGAAATATATAAGGTCATCCGCCATGTGCCAAAGTGTCTGCATTACTCAGATGATGTACTAGTGTATGGAAAGACGAAAGAAGAACATGATGCTGCTTTACATACAGTATGTTCAGCTCTTCAATCCACAGGTTTAACACTCAATAGAGCTAAATGTGAATTTCGTAAAGACTTTCTAGGATTTTGTGGACACATCGTTTCGGAAAAAGAAATGAGACCAGATCCTGAAAAAGTGTCTGACCTTAACTCAGCTCAGCCACCACAGAATATCTCAGAACTTCGATAATTTCTTGGTTTAGCTAGCTATTGCTCTCGATACATACAAGACTATGCAACAGTGAGCAATCCATTACTCCTCCTCACCCACAAGAATCACAATTTTGAATGGTCAAAGGAGTGTCAAACAGCCTTTGAGACCACATTTGGTCAAATCAACAATGCCACCAAGAATAGCAAGATGGGGTCTACGCCTGTTAGATTACAAATTTGACATCATACATCGCCCTGGAAAAGAAAATAACCCGGCAGACTACCTGTCTAGACATCCAGTGGGACCACCTGATGCTAATCCATCAATCGCAGATAATTATATCAATGACATCATCCATAATCTTCAAACACTGCCCGTGGATTGGTTAACTCTAAGGAAAGAATCAGAAAATGATAAAGCCATAAGTATAATAACTCACTGTTTATGGACAGACAGGATGTCTCACGCAAAATAACAAGCCAAGTCAGAAAAGGAGACAATAAATGAAGATGTCAAGGCTTTTGATCTTGTTAAAGATGAACTGACAGTTTTCGAGAATCATATGGTGATGAAAGGATCAAAAATTGTCATACCCTCAACACTAAGAGAACATGTCATCAAACTAGCTCATGAAGGTCATCACGGTCTAACTTACACAAAAAGCATTCTAAGGGAAAAAGTGTGGCTTCCAAAATTGGTCACCCTAGTTGAACAAGTGGTTGGAAAATGAGAACTATCTGCTCTAGTGGCTCCCAAGCCACATCCAAATCCTTTGCAGATGTCCACATTACCAGGAAGTGTTTCGTAGGAAGTGGCAGTTGATTTATTTTGGCCCCTGCAAAACAGAAAATATGTCATAGTGTCAATTGATGAATATTCTATGTTTCCGGATGCTCAGATTATTGACTCCACTTCCGCAAACTGTGTGATTCCTGCTCTTGATCGCATGCTATCAGTTTATGGAATACCAAAAATCTTGAAAACAGATAATGGACCACCTTTTACAAGTTATGATTTTGAAAACTTCGCCAAATACATGGGCTTCTTACACCGCAAGATCATGCCACAATGGCCTCAAGCTAATGGAATTGTAGAGTGTTTCATGGCTAACATCAAAATATCCTTACAAATAGTCCATTTGGTCAACAAGCCTTTTGAACAGGCACTGTATCAATTGCTACGTGACTATCGTCACACTCCTCATAGTACCACTGGGGTAAGCCCAACAAATCACGACTGCCCGAGAATCCCAGAAAATCACCTGCCACACAACTTGAACAACAAGTCCAAATTCATGATTCAGAACAAAAATAAAAAATTAAGAACAGCACTGATAAGAAAAGAAGGGCACAAGAGTGCGAGATAGAGTTAGGAGACCAAGTCATAATGTGTCAGCCTAAAATCCGAAAAGAGGACTCCACATTTGCCCCTGAAATGCTCGTAGTAACTGCAAAAAAAGGCAACATGGCAACCTTGCTCGCTTGCATGCCAGGCAGCACTTACTCACTTTGTGCAGTAGATTGCAAAAGTGATGGGCAGAAGGCGGCGTGCTCTCCACTTTTGCACTCCGCCATGTAAATGATGAACATTTGGCGACACAGAGCCGCCTACGTGTATATCAACACGTACAGCTCCCCGTCTCCAAATTACTCATTTAATGAAAATGAGCTGCATAATGATATGGAAAAATACAGTAAGAAATTGATTTTTTACTAATTTTCTTAACTCTTCTGCAAACATGTCATTATAGTTTTTCTAGTGTCTTAAATATGAATTACTACGTTAAATGAATTTATTTAGCAATTCACCCAGATTGTTGATCTCCCCTCCTTCCCTTTCAAACCCGTCATGTTGTGTGTCCGTTTCTCCCCATATCTCTTGTAGATTCTACTATTTATATACACTTATACACAGATATTGATTGATATGCATAGTTAACTACATTTTAATTGATACCAATGTATTATTATTCATTAATACTATTGGTTCTTGATCAAATGTGTTAATATTGTTCAGAATTCATAATCTACTCATTTATGTATTTGACATATGTATTCAATCTGTATTTTATATTTCAAAACCATCTAATAAAAATCATATAACAAAGAGAAAGTAAATGGTATGTTATTGCGCTGGTTTCTGCCTTATGAAAGCTTGAGAAGGTGGTAATTGTGAGCGCTGCAAATGGCCTTCTGATTGGCACCCAGAGGAAGCTGGGCAAGAGCACATGTGCACACCTCATTGGGAACCTACGAGGAGAGTGACTTTCATGCCTGGCGAGTAGCATACATCTTGATATTTTTGAACGTGGGATTCCATATTTTAGGAGTATTGTTTCCTGGAAAGAGAAGAAAAGTGGGGTTAGTTAATGTCTAGAGGTGGGATCGCCCTCAACTGTAAGGATTGTGTCAAGGAAGAGGGATGTGGTTGTAATGTACTTTCTTTTAGCTTTTGCAGTACTTATAAAACGCTGAAAACGCTGAAAACATGATAAAGCTTGACCTCTGCAAATATTTGTATGCCTTTTATTTTCCCAGTGTTTTATCAAAAGATGTAAAACTCACACACTCCTATACACCTGTTTTAGATTCAAATTATGGATTTTCAATTTAATAAAATGCCATCAGATGAAGCCACTGACTACACATTTAAACTTTGACCTTATCCACAATTGATTTCTGATTTGGTTAAGCAAATAATAAATGGCTTTAGCGAGCATCAAAAGTATTCAAAGAAAGCACAATGTTTTTATTAATTTTCTTTTATTTTCTTATAAATCAACATTCGAAAAATAATGAAATAAAAACACTAAATACAGTATTGCACATGGAGATAATCTTCTTTTTTAAGGATTTAGTACTTCATTGCAGTCTGGTAATTTACAGAAGGAATTGACAGGAATAAGAGGGTATCGAAACATATACATACAACATGCTACATTTTTATCTCTCTGATTAAATAGAAAATAGGGAATCCTGTTGCTTTTAGAACAGCAGACGGTAGTTTACATAAATACAAACAGTCCTTAATTAGTGTCAAAATATGTTTTCTGTCTATACCTTGTTTTTCATCGCTTATTTAGTAACATAATATTGTTTTTTTTCCTCGCCCACAACAAAAATAACTGTACGTTTTACCAACATTTTTGTTCTGGACCAAATCTTTTTCGGTGTTTTGCTGTTGAGAAAAAAATGTGCCAAAATATAGCCGTTTTTCAGCACATCTGAGCCGACTGCCAAGACATTTATCGTTCTTTGTCACATAAACAAAATAATTATCTTCCTTGCTAGAAACTGCATTGTTTCAACAATTGGCCTCGAACCACGACCACTTCTTGAAAGTGAACCCATACTATATTGATCTGGGATATATCTATTGCAAACTTTTCTTTTTTCTCTCTTATTTCTTTTTTTACAAAATATTTCTTGTAACAGTATATTTAAAATGTCAAAACTGTTCACAGGAAAAAATATGTCTTCATCAGTTCTGTAAAGTTCCTCACACAATGACCACATTAATTTAATCTTTAGGCAGTAGTGTATGTTTTTATTGATATCATGTGAAATTATTTTTAACCTATAGCACTGAAAGGTATCACCATTATTATGTATTATTTGTTATAGTGTTTTATATAGCACTGACGTGTCACCTTAACACCATTTCTTGGTGCTTATTATCTCAGTTCGGTTTCAGGGCATCAACCTTAACATGTTTAATCCAAATGGTGAAAAGTCGGGAGTTTGTTTGGGACAACATGTTTATATTTACAGGAGTGCCTTTTTCAAAGAGGCAGATTCGATCAAATAAGTTTCCCTACAACATAATGCAGTATTAGGAGATCCCTTCATACCAGGCAGCATTTGATTTCATTGCAGTTAATCAGCTGATGGACCGAAGTACAGACATACTGAGGTTTCACCCTTTACTGTGCCCATACTAGAATACAGAAAGAATGCTGGCCCTCGTGTGGCATAAGAACAAAAGGTGTACCTTCTCAAAGGTAGGATTCTAGGAAAAAAACTCCACAATCCCCAGCAGTGTCTCATTTAATAGAAAGACTATATCCATCCTCTAGATTTCTTAAGGCTACAGCAAGTGAAATGTGTACATTCACCCTCACTGGGCCATGCAATTCCAGCATTTGAGGGCGTTGCGTGTTTCCATTTTTTGTACTTTTGCAGGACAGGCACACTAGTATTCTAAAGAAGCACAACCCATGACGGTCTTTGTAACCAGGGAACAGTTTTCATACAGATGATTTTGAGAACAGTTTTAAAGACTTTTCGAAGGAAATTAAATGTTGGCTAGCATTAACATGTCCATACTTCTTTTCTGTCATTTAAGAGTTGTAGTATATTACTTCTTATTCCCAAGTGGAAGTTATCACAAGCGTTCTTGCAGGGATTCAGGATAAGGTCCTATGATAGCATTTTCACAATATTATATAACTCTTCATGCCACTATGTTAATAGGTATTATTATCACCCAATGTAATGGTACAAAATCTATTGACCTCAGAAGAATGAAAGGGCGAGTAGGCCCTGCTCGGATCCAAACCTGTGTCCAGTAGGCTGACCATAAATGCCTGGGGCAAGACCTTAATTTAGCTATGAGATTAGCCGATTCACCTTTTCAAACTGAAACCTACAATTGTCACTTTAAAAAAATGCTACGTTAATTACTTATCAACACCCTAGTGCTTTCATTACAAAAGTTACTGAACATTTGAAAGTTTGTTAAAAACCACCCATGCTCTTCTCTTCTACTTTAACACCACGATCAGTGATCTTAAAAGTAATCTTTCTTTGGGCTTCATTTTCATTGTGTACCAAAATGGCCCACTTCTGGGAAAACCCACAGAGACAAACTGTCGGTTTGCCTACATCTCTGCTACTTCGGACACAATTCCCTGCATGGAGCTGGACACAGAGGGCCTCATTATGAGTGTGCCGGTGCATTAATAATGTGCCGGTATTGCTGCATACTGGCACGTTACCCCACCAGCACACTCCAAGTTTGCCAGTAGGGTGGTGGATTTACCTCTAGATCTCAGCTGGAGGTGTATCCGCCACCATACCAGCAAAAAACTGCTGTAATTACCAGCCTGGTAATACCAGTGCCATTAATACCGGCAAATCTCCCTTATGGACTGGGGATTTACTGGCGTTTCATCCACTTGGAATCTGCCCGTAATTCCAGCAGACCAAGTCGCAGAAACAGTATTACAAATTGCCCTTATCCTGCTGGTAATACCGGATACCAGCAAATATGTAATGAGGCCTAGAGTGCAAAATTAGCTCTGTGCCTTTCCCTGCTACACGCAGGGAATCTTCCAGCATCTAGACTGCGTCACAGGTCGGATGCGGGCAGAGAAGCATGCATCCCTCCACATTTTTCTTGCTCTTTGTGTGTCAAAAGAGCAGGCTGAGTCTGCAGGGACTGCAGTAATTAGAGTCACATGTGTTTTTCATATCACCCACCATTACTTATACCAACCGTGTGCCAGGGGTCAAGTCCTAAAAAAAAAAGTGGGGGGACTCATTAACATACGCCATAGCTCTCAACAATGTGTGTAACAAAGGCGGGTGAAAACACCCGATTTTAGTTTTGGCGGGTGAGAGGCCTATTGAAACGAATGGGTGTGCAGGAGGCTTGGCGGGTGAGTCACCTGTTCATAAGGCGGGTGACACCCGCCAAAAGCGTGTGAGTTGAGAGCTATGCATACGCATTGGGATGCAAAGTCACCAGAAATGAGCATATCAAGGTGAAATATGCACCCTTCATTCAATTGGCTTTGCATAACCATACAAAATGCACAGAACGAATGGCATTTGCCTTTCATAACAACAACACACACAAACACAAAAAACAAGGGAGGATATTTTCTTCTAATAGTGTTTTGAAAATGTTAAAAGGTGTGCATGTTTTAAACTCCAAGAACCGAGACCAATGTTCTCCCTGGAACATGTAGTCCCAAAATGTGACATTTCACCTTTAGTTGTGTGTTGCATTTCATCAGGTTATATGGTGAAGTCGTGAAGTGCCTGGCCTGCGAACTCGGTTCAGGTCCCGAGGTCGGTGTAAATTCATAAATTAAAAAAAGATAGTCAATAGGCCTCATTACAAGTCTGCTGGTCCTGAAAGAAGGGTGCTGGTAACAACGTGCCGGCACACTTTCCGGACCGGCAGACTACAACTCTGCTTTCCAGGGCCTCTGCATCCGGCAGGTCTGTCCTGCTGGGCGCTACGGCTGTGTAAAGCAGAGTCGTCATGGAAGCACCGGCACCGTTAGTAACGGAGCCTGTGCTTCCAAGTCCCCATTCCCGGTCTCTACGTGAATGGGGACTAACATTTTCCAGCTTCTGACTTCCCGATCCGCCGGGACTTGTAATGTCCCAGTGGCAACGGGAAGTCAGCGCCGGAAACGGTGTTACGGGGTTGGTGGCAACCCACCGGTGTTACCGGCATCCTCGTAATGAGGCCCAATCTTTCTGTTTTACACATGGCCTCTAAAATAGCTTGGGGTACAGCGTCTCCCCTCTGAAAAAAGTGGGTGGATGCCGTCCACCTGTGTGTACCCTTGACTTGAGCCCTGCTGTGTGCAACCCAGATGGAGCAGATTCAGGCACGGAAACCTGGCTTACATCCGGTATCCCATGTCTGTACCCGCAATTTGCAAATAATCAGGAGAATCTGGCAAAATGGACTGCAGCTACAGAAACAGATGCAGTAGGGGTCTTTATGCTACATTCTCTGGTAGAAATACAAGGAGATTGTTAGTGTTCTAAAACAACACTGCAGGGCTATGGGCGTGGCAGGTGACTTAGCAAAGATGTAGTTTCAGTTGAATAGATTAACTTGCTGCTGTTTGATAGATCTTGGCAGTGTCACATTAGGCAAGCGGGTGACAATTCTACAGTAAATGATACATGCTTGAAAGATGACTGTAAGTGGTGAAGAGGAGGACATCCATAGCCATCGCAATTCATTCTAATCAATTTGACCAATCGAGTCCATACAGTTAACCTGGTCCAGATGTTAATTAGCAGTAAGCACAGAAGTAAGACCTGAAATGCTGTTGAATGGTACATCTTTAAAATGAAACTGTTACACTGTGATGGAGCATTAGGACAGACAGTACATCCGAATTTAGCTTATACTCCAATGACTTGGAAAGCGCTTTTTTCAAACGGCCATATACCGAGAGTAGAGAAAAGCTGTGGAGTGCAGTGCAAAAAACATTGCACAACTTTTGGTGTTTTCTTCTAAGTCTTCAGATGAATCATTTTGGCTCAAGCAATGGCGTTTCGTCCTTCATTATGTCCGTTGTGTTCTTGCATTTACATTCCAAGTTTTGCTTTCTAAAAGAGAAAAATATATATATATATATATATTTTAACTTTATTTATTGTTAAGCTTGGCAGTGCAACAGGAAAACAACAATACATGGTATGTCCGTGAGTCCACATCTGATATACATGCAAGAGTGCGAGTCATGAAAAATAATTCTTTAGCAAGAATTTGAATCAAATTAAAAAGTGATTTCAATTATGAATGTGGGTTAGTTGATTATGATGATGAAACTGAAGAGTGCCTTGACATGTCATGCAGTCCAAATGTTCACAATAGCTGTCAGCATCTTTCCCTGTGCCTCACTCTCAGTACAAAAACATTTCATTTTGATTGTTGCTTTGAACAGCTAGAACAATCACATTGTGCTTTTTGGGGTGGGGGCTGGGGTGTGAACATAGGGTTTTAAACTCCATTCTCATCTCCCTACAATCACTACATGCCAGTGTGGAGCGGTCCTGCAGGATAGAATTACATCTGAAGAGCAGCCAGGTAGCCAGACAATGCCAAAGCTGCAGCGGTTTGTGAAGAATCCAGTGGAGTCATCACTGATCTTGCGGCTGTAACCACCTCCCATGTAGCCAGGGGACAGCAGCTGCTACCTGATCCTGACCCTGGGGGCGGCTATATGAGGGAGGATCACATGGGAGGAAACAGCCTCCGAGGATATGTCATGTCATCATTGAATGAGACATGGTATCTCCCATTTTGCCATACATCTGGGAAAATAGAGAAACCCTTTTCAGATACCTTATAGGAAAAACCTCTACCACTGGTCTAAAATGTAAAAGCTCCAAGACTACCACCTTTTTCAGTTCTAATTATCCACCATTTGGAACTGGCTCACCATACAGAACTGTTGAAAATGATTTACCAAACAAACTGTATTAATCAACATCAATGGACAAACCAATCACCCAAATACTGGGACGAAGAAGAAGGAAAGAACAATGGTGAGCAGACGGAGCCTCAAGCTCAATGAGCATTCTAGTTATTTTTGAATTACCCCTGTGCGCAGGACTTTTAAAGATCAAAAGAAAACTCCAGGAAGCTGCTAATGTTTGGGAGTAGTCTCTGCACCTCTCTGTGAGGCTTGTGGAGCTTAGAAGCATGAACCAGTGTGGTAGAGCTGCTTGCCAGCTAGGAATAAGAGAAATGTTGCAGGGACAGGAAACGCCAAAGACACCCCTGGAGCCAGTGGAAGACTCCTGGGCGTTTGGCAACTGAAGAAAGTAGCGTTTCACCTACCGGGACCTGAAACAAGACAGGCCTGCTGAAGCGAGGCTGCGAGCGAGACAGGAACGACACAAGAGCAGCCCAGAGTGGAAAGCAAGCAGCAAAGCTTTGCTGTGCAAGCGCAAACAGGACGAAAGACGCCACACAGTGCCAGTGATCAACCCAGGCATAGTGGGGAACCCGAGGCATTTAGGCGACTGCGCCAAATACAAAATAAGACAAGAGAAGCATCAGAAATAAAGACACTAAGGAAACAAACTGAGAACAAAGAAAGCATATTAGAAATAAAGACCCCAGACATATATGAGTGTATGGAATGCAAATATGGGGGAAACCCAAATTGAATGATGAAACAAAGAGATGTGATATACCAAGAGGGGTAGATGCAACCGTGGAAGTGAAAGAACAACCAAGTGAGAATATAAGAAGTCCTGGCAGGTGAGTAAACCAGGCAGTTACAAGTGTGTATGAATCCATGAAGCCCTAAAAGGGGAGTATATCAGGCAATCATAAGTGCATACGAAGTCCTGGCAGAAGAGTATACTAGGCAGTTGCAAATCTATAAGATGTCACAGGAAAGGATATAGAATTGTGTTTGCTAAACAAGAAGGAACCTGTAAAAGACGCTGAATAAAAGACGCAGACCTATAAGGCTAATCAGCTTTGAAAATAACATTGTTGTGGGCCAAGAAAGACACAAAGAACTGTTAGATCAAAATTCGTTTTCATTAAGATAGAATCCTGGGCAAGAGAAACATCCTCTGGAACGAAGGCTCTTTATCCTTGTAGAACTTTTATGTTGGAGCTGTTCAATTTTCCTTTATGAACTCCTTTTGCAATCACCTAAGGTTAAAGACATTTCTCTTTTCGCTTTATAGTTTGGTAGTGTGAGGGTCAGAATAGAACATTTGGACACAAGGGCAGTTTTAGGATTTTGACATTCTGACATGGACAGATCCTTAGTTTTTGGTTTTAGGTAGGGAAATTCCTCTTAGCGCCTGGTCAGAGAGACCTTTTCCCAACCCTTTTGTGTTGAATAATAGTCTTTAACCAAAAACTGGCAACCTTGTATCTGACTTTTATTTCTGACTCCTAACAGGTTACTCTAGAAAAGAAAAGTGTGTTCCTCCTTGGCTTTCGGATGTACATATTCAATTGATGCTGCCCACCCATTAATCGTCCACTTCAACAAGTTTCCTACTGTTCCCCTTATCTCCAACAAGTTTCCTACTGTTCCCCTTATCTCCATCAAACTGATTTCATCATACTGATTCATTGAGTTAAAAAATACATATATATTAAGGCCCACAGAAGCTTTTTTATAACAGTGCAAACCCATTGAAAAACGATCTGTGAATCAGGCCCACAGTGTTTTGGATTATTATAAACCTTCACACTGATAACAAAATATAAAACCGTATAAATGCAAAAACAAAATGTGTAAAATGATCACGATAATGTAAACAAATCATCAAATATGACATATCAACTGTGGCCTCATTACGAGTTGGGCACTAAGTGGGCGCTATTTCCGCTGAGCGGAAATTGAGTTACTGCTGGGCCCTGTGGGCGCTGGCGGTAACTCTAAATGCGCCCTACGGAAACTGTGCTGGAAAGCGGGCTACTGCCCAAAAACCCAGCGCTAATAGCACTACCGCTGCTGGTGCTATTAGCGCCTGTTCAATTAGCGTGTACTAGTAGCACTGGTGGGAAATACATCACCGCCGGAACAGGAAGCACTGTGGCAGCCATTTTGAAAATCACAATCCATCAAAAATCAGTCCCCTGCAGCCATCCACACCCCCAGAGTATCTGAAATGTCTCAGGAGAGGGTAAGGGGGAAGGCAGTCCAAAATCGCCTGCATAGATCCAAATTCATTGAGGCAGAGCTTGTGGTTTTGGTGGATGAGGTTGTGGCCCACCATGCAGAGCTTTATGGCACCAGACAGCGGAAAACAACATCTCAGTGCTGCACACAAATCTGGAAGCGGTGAGCCAGAATGTGTCTGCAGTCGGCCACGCCCCCGGGACAGGGAAGACTGCAGTAAAAGTTGGAATGACCTTTTGCAGGGCCGGGGACACCTGTCACAGCACAGACAGGACAGCCTGGCCACAGGGGGAGGCCCATCCCCGGAACTTGACCTCACGAGGGGATCAAGGGTGTCGGCAGAGCCGAGGCAGGTTCTGGCAGCCAGGAGGCAGAAGGTGAGTCACCTCCCACCCCCTACCCCTCAATTTGCATGTAACTACAACAGCCTAGCAAGGCATCCCCCACTGGAATGACCCATGAGCCGGGCACTGCGACTGGTGGCAATGTGTGGGAGCCACTACAGGCGCCTACCGCAGCACCAATGTGCCAGTGCACCAAGACCACCCTGTGAGCCAGAGCAGTGGGGAGGGCAGTCAAGGGACATATCCAAGCACCATGCACCACACAGCCATGGCGGGGGCACAGCAGTGCCCCATCGGGACCTGGAAGTGACAAGTAAAAGACCCCCTTCAAATCATCATGTGTAACTGTGAAGTTGGTCATGGGGATCAGATGCATGCAAGTCAAGCAACAGCTAGGCCAGCAATGTACCCCTGCCATTCCACCACGTGTAAATGCAATCCCCCAATGTGCACCCCCTTCCAGCACATGACCCCATTGTTGCCAATCTACTACCAAAGGCAACCAGACCAGGGCCGCCCATCAGTCCAACAGCCTGGGGCCACACCCATCACCATTTATTTGCCGTTGTGTATGCCAAAACACATGAGAAATTTTGATGTAACGCCATCCACTATGTCCCCTACAGGCACACAAGCATCACCAGAGGCGTCATGGGATGAGGATGAGCGGGGTCATCTACATGTGCGCCCTCCCGCCCCACCACCACAAGCACACCGTGAAGGGGATGAGATGCCACCCTTAGGCACAAGTCGCAACCCACCACACCCTGCTGCAGCAGGGGCTCGCCTTCACCCCCAACCTAGCCCACCAGAAGCACACCTTTTGCCACTGAGGACACCATCAACCGGGTCTCTAGATGAACAGGGGAGAGCAGCAGCAGTGACAGACACCATACAGCAGCGCCCCAAAACCAGGCTGCAGTGTGCGCCGAACACCACCCACCACATCCAAGAGCCCAATTTGTATCATGGAGCTCTGCCCTGGCCCACAAAGCCCACCACGCCACTGGCACGCACCCACCCCTGAACCTGACACCACCTCCTATGGTTCCTCTGTTGACACCCCTTCCAGGCAACACAGCCCCTCACCATCCCAGTCTACGGCCACTTTGGGCATCATCATGGAGCGGCTAAATGAAATGGAGGCAAGGCAGAGGAAAATGGAGACAATTGCCACTGCACATAGTGACCATATGGAGGCTATCCGTGACGCCATCCATGGGGCCACGAGGAGGATGGCCCGCGACAATGCAAGGACCATGATTGTCATTAGGGCATGCACAGCTTCACCGACTGGGTTTGGGCAAGGGTGCGTGAGTTGTGCCAGGGGGTCTCTGTCCTTGCAGAACAAATCAGGAAGTGCAATTCCCTCCAACTTCGGCATCTGAGGTGGCCTCATCACTTCCTTCCACTGCAACCGCCCCCACAGAGGAATCTCGTCAGAGCACCCCTAGGCGGAGGTCCCTGCACCAACTGCACTCACGTTCCCCCTGATGCTGGGAGTCGAGAGACGAGGGCAAGGCCTTTGTGAATGTCATGACTCTTGTTGGCCTGAGTGGCCTTGCCATGGACATGATGGTGGGTGGGACAGTGTGATGGGCTGTTGGTGGGGGGTGGGGGTTGGTGGGAGAGGGGATAGTGTGCTGGCGTTTTGGTGGAGGGGGTGGGTGGATAGTGTTCGAACAAGTTACATACATAACTGAAAACATGCGAGGACATTCATGAGTCTGTCCTTGTGCACTTTATTAACATTGTGCTGGTTGTGTACTGAGTCAGGTCACCGTTCTATTATTGTCTATTAGTGCCTGTCGGGCCAGTCTCCCTTCCCTCACGTCATCCCTGTGAGTGTCTGCTCTGGCTCCTGCCATATGGTCTTCCTCTCCATCCAGCATTGGTTGGGCGAGGGGGCTAGGGGCAGTTCCTCCTCTGGCAAATGTTATGGAGCATTGCACACACAAATACTATTTTCCCTACTTTGTTAGGGGCATACATAAGGGCTTCAACAATGTGATCTAGGCACCAGAATCGTGCCTTTAGGAGTTCAAAGGTGCGCTCTATGCCTACGAGGTCCGGCTGTCGGCATGGCTGAAGGTGGTTTCATGTGGTGTATGTGGGTCACGCACAGGGGTCATCAGCCACGCCAGCTGCGGATATCCAGAGTCACCTGTATGATGTGAAATACAGACATCAGTCCTTTGTCTCATGCATGGGTCTGCAGTCTCAATGTATCTGGGCATGGTTAGCCGTGAGCATTATTGTGTGCATCCTGACAATGCAATGTGTATGTGTGATGGGTGTGCATCCTTTGTATATCATGCCATACATTCCTTGTTATGTACATGCACCCTGTGTTATTGTGGCGGGTGTTCTGTGGCGTGTCCCAGGCGACTGCACATGGGCAGACAGCTGTGGCACAGGTGGACATGCTGTTGGGTTCTACTGTGTGGATCTGCGCTGTGCCACATTCAAGATGCCTTGTGGTTTTATGTGTCATTATGATGGCAGCCGTTTGTGTCCTTCAGCATGTGTTTTGCCAGGTGTGTACAATGTGTGCACAATGTGTGCATGTACACTTAGATGCCCGCCTTCGTAGGAGCAGTTGCTGCCAGTGCATGCTGTTGACATGCAGTGCTTCCTTTAGTCGTGGCTATCACTCCCCCCCTTCTGTTCTTGTGCTTCACTGTGCATATGTGGCTGCATTTGTACTCACCCCCTATCCAGGTCTGTTGTCCTCTGTGCCTCTCCATGTATCCTGGCAGTGTGATGCTGCGTAGAACTATGGAGTTGTGTGTTGAACCTGGTAGCATGCATAGCAGTGGGGGATGATGAGGTCAGGGCCACATGTCACCTGCACCTTGAGCAGTGGTAGTGCTTCCGGTTCCTGTGTGCAGCCTCATGGGCCTGAGGCACCACCAACACTACATGGGTGCAGTCTATGGCTGTTATCACATTGGGCAGTTGTGCAGTGGTATAAAACCGTGCCTTCATGTCATTGACCTGGGCCTGGGAGGTGGGCAGTGCAATGTGTCAGTTGACATGGCGCAGGAGGGTATCCAGCACCTGGCCCAGGACTGCGTTTAATGTGGGCTGTACCATGCCATGCATCATGGCCACGGAGTGCCGGAGGGTGCCGGTCCCAAGGAACTACAAGACTGCCACCAGCATCAGCGGGGAGGTGAGGGAGCTCTGTGCAGATCCTGATCCTGTTCCTGGTGTCGTCCTCGATTGAGCCCTGTTCAGGCGGTTCTGGGGATGGGTGTTCACCTTGCTGGTGCCATTCTCCTCCTCCTCCTCATTCCACCCTGTGCCACAGGTACTCTCTGTGCCCTGGATTGGTTGGCCTGCATCTCAAGCTCCAAGCAAGCTGCCTGTCCCAGCTTCCAGCGACTAATGGTTGCATGGTGTTGGTAGCAGTGTTTGGGGTCTGGGGGGGTCTTATGTGGGCCTCTGGTGTGCATTGTATGCAACTGTGGCTTTATTTATGGCACCTGGGTTCAATTACCTCCAGCTGTAGGCTGTAGGTTTTTCTCGGCTGTATTAGCACCAGTTTTCGGCGCTAATACTGCCGTATATTGAGATGTGATACAGCTGTAATAGCGATGTGTGTTGTCGGCGCTATTAGCGCCGGCTGTAATAGAGCCGGTACCTTCTGCGTCCGGTGCTAATTGCGCTGGGTCCTGATCCGGCGGAGCAGTATTTGCGGCGCTAATACCGTTACTGCCGGGTTTCAGGCCAAACGCCCAACTTGTTATGAGGCCCATAGAATACACAAGTAGAGTAATATTTACTTAATTCATTTCAATATTAAAATTTGAATCTGTCTCCACAATCTAAAAACTAAAACAGTGACAATAATCGAATCCCAAGAAACATGATATGACCAGAATTAGTTGGTAGAGATCATTCGTTCATCATGTGCAAAGACTACTTCTGGGAGTACTTGTGAGTAAGAACAGGAAATCGTATCAGTAAGTGGCGTGTAGTTTTAAGTTCTGGAAGACGTAAGGCCTCATTACTAGGTTGGCAGTAGCCCTCTGGTGCTACCGGCGGGTTGCCGCCAACCCTGTAACACCGATTACGCTGCCTGATATCCCGGTGACACTGGGATATCACTTGTGGCTGCGGAACGGTAAATCCCCATTCCATGGAGTCCCATAGGATTCCTTGGGAATGGGGACACTGAAGCGCCGGCACTGTTGCTAATGGTGCCAGTGCTTCAGTAAGAGACATGCCGGTAGGGGCCTGATTTTCCAGGAGGTCAAGCCTGCTGGTGGATCCGTGGCTGCTACCTGCATTCTTGTAGTATGGCGGCCCAGAAAGGGTGGTAGTAATGTACCGGCACCCTTATTTCCAGACCGCCACACTTGGAATGAGGCCCATAGCCTTCATAGACAGGATTCATGGGGTATCTACTGCCTAGGACCAGTAATCATGAGGGACGGAAGAAGATTAAATCTAAATAACATAGCAAATCTACAAAGCTGGGCATCCACAATATGTGTTAGATATTGAAACGGTTTAAGGTGTAAAAATCTCTGTTTGGATGGAGATAGTAATACTGAACAGTCAATGATGCAAACAACTAGCAAACCGTACGTTACATTATCTGCATGTAGAAACGAATACTTGAAAAAAGGAAAAACAGGGGAACAGACAGGGTGATCAACGAGACACACAGGGAAGGAGAAAGGGGATGCTCACAAATGTGGTACCTTAAATAATTAAATTACAAACAACAGGTCCAAGTTCCCCATTGTAAAGGAATAGTTGGTAGAGTAATAGCAGTGTAAACGAGAAAGGCTGTAAAACAGCTCAAGAACCATAAGTGAATTGTTAAGAGATATATGTGTGTAAGGGATTATTTTATAACTTATGATATTGATGGAACTGTGATGCTATTATGTAATTTGTAAAGCCTATTTGGCTGTATGCATCTTAATAAAATAAATAAATAAATAAGTGGACATGTTGAAGTTGTCCAGATAGCGAATAAAATTAGCGCACTTGTCATTGTACCTGGGTATAGCATCGAGGTAGGTGGCCATACAATGTTCAACTCTCTGCACGTGGCAAATGTTATTCCACCATCCCATAATGCAGGTATTTTGCAAGTGTTTCCAATTGGCTGCAATGAGGTTTAGGGCTAGAACAATGAGGAGATCATAAAGCATGGCAGAAGCTTGTGAAATTGTGTCTTTGGCAGCAAGGCTACCCAGGAAAACATTAAAAAACAATAGAGGGATAATGACATTAGAGATTATTTTAAGAAATCTCCATACTTCTTGCCAGAACTTGAATACAAAGGGACAATCCTAAAACATATGTTTGTATGAAGCAGGGGCACTCCCATATGACCAACACTTGCTATGTGCACTAATCATAGATTTAGTCAATTTCAGGGGGGGTAATAAATGCTCTATGTATAAAGAAGTACAGATTTTGTGTGATGTTGGCAGAGGTGGAGATGCCCCTGATTCTGGTAAACAAATTATTATAAAAGTTAAAAGTCTGAAATAGGGATTGGGAACATACATCTGAGCTGTTCGAATGAGAGAAGGGAGCTACCATTAACAATCTGATGGATACATCTGATGCCTTTAGCTAACCAGGACTTGCGATAGAGTGCTCTACCGTTGATAGTGATACATTTGTTGTGCGATAGGCACGGAGAACGTTCTTGAGGTGGGGATTTGCTGTGGGGTAAAAGAAAGAGTCTGAGAGCAGAGATGGAAGCCTTAATGGGATCCGAGAATGTCGCTGAGAAGTGGCTAAAAATGTCAATTAGGTCAGAGATATCACATGGACACGATTATGTTCATTACATTTTTTTATTATCATCTGCATTGTTATTATCATATCGCTCTCAATTTGTTAGAATCTCAATATAGATTATTAAACAAAAAAAAATCTCTGTTTGGAATACTCAAAGTTTTTTCTGAGGTCAGGTAGCTGATGTTCACTGAGTTTTATTGACACGTTATTATTTGTGAATATTATATTGTACTTTTTGCAATAGTAATAGCAATAGCATTTAGTTGCCGAACAGTACATTTTACATGACTATTTGACTTGATTTAAAATGCAATGGTAGTCACAACCATTTAATAGCATAACAAATAAATTGATAAAGCAGATACATATTAATTCCATAATCCTTTCCAAAAGCAATGTAACCCTCATATTGCAAACCATGAATGTGAAGGTGATTCATATTTTTCCAAGCAATCTTCTCCCTGGACCTAAGCGACTACACCTGTGTGAAGATGGTTGATGAAATGTTCTGGGTGCAACTATCTCTATAAAAGAGTATGAGTTTCTAAAGCATAAATGGTCAGGACTGCTCACACGACAAGGCAATAGTAGGTGCCCCCACAGACAAAACCAATACTGGGGAAACAGAGCGTTACTAAAAGCACCAAATAAGAGTGGAGGTTAGTTGATGAGAAAAGGTCTCATGGCCATAGGTGAAAAAATACCTTGCAACAACCTTAGAAAGGTTTGGAAATTCATAGACTCATCAAGTTGCATTAATAAACACCAAGATGTGCCTTCTAAGCGAAACCCACAAATGAAATGAGATTATTGTATTTGATGGCGGTTTGGGTAACAGAGCCAAAACAGTGTTACTATTCCATTGACAGTACACTTATATGTAGAACAAATGCAAATACACCTTTAACATCTTGAGTGACATTCTTGATTAACATTCTGGTCCCACAAAAATACTTCCCTTCTCCTAAGTGGGGTTTGAAAACCTAGCAACCACCGCTAAGACTTCTCTTGGCTGGTTGCCGGCATTGACAATTTCAGTGTGGAGAAAGTTGTCAGGAACCAGGATTGGAAATGCTGGAGTCGATGGAAGTTCCGACCCCGAGGATCTTTCTAGTCCTCATCCAACATGGCGCGGTGCCTTTAAAGGCAGGCTCTGCCCCCCTGTTCCACGCGTTGTATCTGTTGCTGTTTCATTCAACGCTCCGAGTGCTGCTTACTCGTATCTTCGTTCCGTGATTTCTGCTCCTTCTACAGCCCTCCCGTAGCGAGCCTGTACTACGCTCGTTTCCTTTCCTCTTTTACCTATCTATCCTTTCTGTGTTTCCTTCTTCCTACTTTTGCCTCCCCAGTTAACTTTCACATTCTACCTTGTCGCTGTCGCTCTGTACTGTCAACAATACTTTCGTTTGCTTAGAGCGCCTTCCTATCCGCCAGCAGTTTTGGTTCAACTTCCTACCTTTTGAACGCAGTGCCACTTCTTCGCACCGTGTTCTCTATTCTTTTCTGCTGCCTTTCGTCCACTGCCAGCTCGGCAGCTCCCTTCTTACTTGATTCCGTACCCCCAGTCATATCTGTGTTTCGCTCGCCTCTGCGAAGTTTATCTAGTTTACCATTGGATTGTATTTCACCTCTCTGGATCCACAACAAGAGCTGCTGAGCATCTGTGCCATCTCTTCGACCCATCATCAAGACCATCTATGAACTAGGGTTTTTTCTGCCTCATGCTTTTTCCCTAGCTTGGAGGCTGGACCGCTGGGGTTCCCCTAGGACAGGTCTTTGCCTCTGTCAAGGTGGCCTCCGGAGGGGTTAGACCTTACCTGCACGAAAAGAAGGTTCGAGCACCCAAGGGCAAGGGTGCAAGGATTAAAAAGAGACTCCAGAAGACTGAAACCGGCCGTCAAGAATCCACCTCAGGAGAGTCAGGTGAGGAGAAAGGGGAGGTAGACTCAGATCCTGACAGAATACAACGCCAGTGCAATACCATGGCCTCCTTGGAACAATACCAAGAACTAGTGGCAGCTATGCAGAACCTAACTGCAGAAGTCCAAGCGCTGAGGACTGAGAATATCGCCCTCAGACAACAGGTGGTCTTACACCGTGACGACCGCGGGGATCTACCCGCTATGCCCCTTTCTTTTGGCAAGTACGATGGTCACCCAGGGGGATTAAAGGACTTCCTCGACGCCTGCAATGTTTATTTTGCCTTTCGCACCCATGCCTGTGAATCCGCCAAGTCCAGAGTCGGATTTATTATTGCCAACCTCATTGGCAACGCACTGGCTTGGGCCACTCCCCTGGTAGCCAGAAATGACCCCTCCCTGAACGATTATGATCGTTTTGTGGAAGCCTTTAAGGATAAGTTTGACAGACCAGAAGTATTCTACTCTTCACTGGAAGCTATATTGGATGTCACACAAGGGAACACAGACGTCCAGACCTACATATCCCGCTTCCAGAGATTGGCGGCTAAGGCAGATTGGCCGGACTCTGCTCAACAAACAATATTCCGAAGAGGGCTACACGATGAAATCAAGGATGAGTTAGCTCGTGTAGCTCGACCGGTGTCCTGCCAAGGATTGATGACTCTATCTCTACAGATCGAATTCCGTCTATCAGAACGGAGACAAGAAAGAAGACGAATCAGAGGCATCCCTCAGACTGTCGGTCTACCTGCTCCTTCTCCCACATCCAGGTCAAACCTCACTCCTGAAGAACCTATGCAAATAGGAGCCACCCGAGGGCCTCTCACACCAGAGGAACGCAAACGAAGAAGAGAAGCCGGATTGTGCATGTACTGCGGTTCCTCCAAACATTTACTAAGAAACTGTCCGGAAGTTCCTCCTAGGCGGAAAGAAAACTACAACCCCCGATCTGCCGCAAGGGAAGTCTCGGGGGAATTGCCAAGTACCCTTGCAACTACTCAAGAACCATGTATAACTCCGAGGAGAACAGGCTGATGGTGTTCCGAGTCAAATTGTGGCTATCTGACTCGAGTCCCACCAAAGTTCTTGCTATGTTAGATTGCGGAGCAGCCGGAAACTTTATGGACTCCAATTGGGCTAAGGAACATCAGGTGTCCACTAGACCAAAGACAACTCCCATACCTGTAGAAGGTGTGGATGGGAGGCCTTTGTCCTCCGGACCTATCACTAAAGAGACTATACCCTTGAAGATGGAATTGAGTCACCATTCTGAATATTTGGTGTTCGATCAGATCCGAGCTGCGCACTTTCCATTGGTCATTGGTATCCCTTGGTTAAGGCGACACAATCCTCAGATCAACTGGAAGGCCAATAGAGTGAGCTTTAATTCGCACTTTTGTAAGTCCACTTGTATGAACCAGTCTATCGGCTTAACTCACCATGGAGGGAGGTTGGGTCCTGCTCTAAGTCCGGCTATCATCGCTTTGGTTCCAACACATTACCAAGAGTATTCGGAGGTGTTTTTAGACATCCAACCACGTGAGTAACCTCCTCACAGGGCAGAAGACTGTGGTATCGACTTACTTCCGGATGCTGTAGTTCCGTTTGGACGGATGTATCCCTTGTCTCTCCCTGAAAGAAAAGCTCTATGGAATTACCTAGACTCCAATCTTCAAAACAGGCTTATCCAAGAGTCCAGATCCGCTTGTGGTGCCTCCTTGTTCTTTATTCCGAAGTAGGATAGTGCAGAATTACGTCCATGAATAGACTATAGAGGTTTGAACAAGGTGACGATTCGGGACAGGTATCCCATGCCTTTGATCCAAGATATTCTGGAGGCAGTACAGGGGGCTATTTACTTCACCAAACTGGATTTAAGGGGCGCTTACCACCTCCTAAGGATAAGAAGAGGGGACGAATGGAAGACGGCGTTTCGCACCCCATTTGGACTTTTCGAGTACAGGGTGATGCCGTTTGGCCTTGTCAATGCCCCAGCCATTTTTCAAAGATACATGGACAAGGTATTCGCGGACATGTTGTTCGTATCTGTTGTAGTGTACTTGGACGACATCCTGGTATTCTCCCAGACATTACCCGAGCATAGGGTACTGGTTAAGAGAGTACTGCAACGTCTTCAAGAACACAAGCTATTAGTTAAACCGGAGAAGTGCCAATTCGAAACCACCTCAGTATCCTACCTAGGATTCCTTTTGTCCGGAAGAGGCATAGAGATGGATCCAGGTAAGGTTAAGGCCATCAGGGAATGGAGAGAACCCAACACCGTCAAGGAGCTACAAAGCTTCTTAGGGTTAGCCAATTTTTACAGAAGGTTAATTCCCAACTTCTCCAACCTAGTGCTTCCTCTTACCTCCCTGCTAAAGAAGGGTGTCAAGTTTGCCTTCGGAGAGGAACAACAGAGGGCTATTCTAACCCTTAAGGAGTGTTTTTCTTCTGCTCCTGTTCTGGTACAACCAGACCAAACCAAGCCTTTCATTTTGGAGACTGATGCATCGATAGGAGCGATAGGTGCTATCCTATTGCAGAAGGCCGCGGATGATTATGAACACCCAGTGGCATACTTTTCTAAGACCCTCACCAGCAGCGAACGCAATTACTATGTTCTGGAAAGAGAGCTGTTGGCCATCAAATTAGCCTGTCAAGAATGGCGACATCTCCTACAGGGCGCTGCCCATTGTTTTGTGATCAGAACTGACCATCGTAACCTTCGGGTTCTCCAACAAATGGAGTGTACCAATGCCCGACATGCCCGGTGGGCTTATTTCTTTTTGCAATTCGATTTTGTGATAACCTACATTCCCGGCTCTGAAAATAAGAAGGCGGATGCCTTGTCACGAAGCATCGGGGACAGCTCAGGGAATTACGAAGGGCATGACCGTATTTTCCCCAATCTTAAGGTTTTTGCAACTACTGTCTCCTTCCTCCAAGACCTGATACCTCAATATCAGGCTTGCACAGAACTCCCTTCTTCGGTCCGCTTAGGTAGTGATGGCTTGTACTACCATGAAGACGCACTTTTCATTCCCACTAAAAGTCTGCAGAAACTCATTCTTTCCTGGTGTCATGATTCTCCCTTGACAGGACATCCCGGTATCCGAAAGACCTATGAATTGCTGCAACGAGGATTCTGGTGGCCAAGGGTAAGAAAGGATGTGCACCAGTATGTCACTTCATGCTCTATATGTGCTTCTAATAAATGCCGCACTGGCAGACCACTCGGTCTCTTGCAGCAGCATTCCTTACCATCACGACCATGGGAACACGTGTCTACAGACTTCATTGTCGATCTCCCTCCTTCTAACAACATGACAGTAATCATGGTCACAATAGACTCCTTCAGCAAGCTGGCCCACTTTTCTGCATTCAGGCAGATACCATCCGCTTCTGAGACCGCTGAGGTCTTTCTTCGAGACATTGTCCGACTGCATGGATTACCCCGGACTATAGTATCGGACAGGGGACCTCAGTTTACGTCCAAATTCTGGACTTCACTTTGTCAGACTTTGGGAATCCACCGCGCTCTTTCCTCGGGTTACCACCCTCAGAGTAACGGGCAGACAGAAAGGCTGAATGCCAGCCTAGAACAATACTTGCGGTGCTTCTGCAGTCCACAGCAGGAGAGGTAGTACCATTTCCTCTCGCAAGCAGAGTTTGCATACAATAACACTCTGCATACCTCTATCCAAATGAGCCCCTTTTTGTGCACATATGGGTATCGTCCTCAACATCTACCGGGTCTTAGTTCTCCAGCCACAAGGATCCCTGCCTTGGATGGTATCTTGCAGGAAATATATGAAATACATGGTCTTGCCAAGAAGGCACACCAGGCCAGTCTACAGACTCAAAAGAGATGGGCAGATAAGAACCGGGGATCTAATCCCAACTGGGGTGTGGGACAACTGGTCTGGTTGTCAACCAAATTCCTACCGAGATGGGTTCATGCTGGGAAGTTTTCCCCTTGATTTCTTGGGCCATTTTCTATCCTTCAACAAATCAATCCGGTAGCCTACAGGCTCAGACTTCCGGACTACCTCAAGAGAGTTCATCCGGTTTTTCACATATCCTTGCTTAAGGAGTATAAGGAAGATCCGTTCCTTAGACCCATCCACAAGGGTCGCGCCCAAGTACGATGTATTCCGGAGGAATACGAAGTGGCTTACCTGGTGGATTCCAGATACCGCAAGGGCAGACTCCAATACCTGGTACACTGGAAGGACTATCCAGTGGAAGAAAGGTCCTGGGAACCAGTTAGCCACATCCACGCACCCAGACTTCTCAGGAAGTTCCATTGTCTCCACCCGGGCAAGCCTGGGGGTCCCCCGAGAGGAAAGAGGTATACTGTCAGGAACCAGGATTGGAAATGCTGGAGTCGATGGAAGTTCCGACCCCGAGGATCTTTCTAGTCCTCATCCAACATGGCGCGGTGCCTTTAAAGGCAGGCTCCGCCCCCCTGCTCGGCGCGTTGTATCTGTTGCTGTTTCATTCAACGCTCCGAGTGCTGCTTACTCGTATCTTCGTTCTGTGATTTCTGCTCCTTCTACAGCCCTCCCGTAGCGAGCCTGTACTACGCTCGTTTCCTTTCCTCTTTTACCTATCTATCCTTTCTGCGTTTCCGTCTTCCTACTTTTGCCTCCCCAGTTAACTTTCACATTCTACCTTGTCGCTGTCGCTCTGTACTGTCAACAATACTTTCATTTGCTTAGAGCGCCTTCCTATCCGCCAGCAGTTTTGGTTCAACTTCCTACCTTTTGAACGCAGTGCCACTTCTTCGCACCGTGTTCTCTATTCTTTTCTGCTGCCTTTCGTCCACTGCCAGCTCGGCAGCTCGGCAGCTCCCTTCTTACTTGATTCCGTACCCCCAGTCATATCTGTGTTTCGCTCGCCTCTGCGAAGTTTATCTAGTTTACCATTGGATTATATTTCACCTCTCTGGATCCACAACAAGAGCTGCTGAGCATCTGTGCCATCTCTTCGACCCATCATCAAGACCATCTATGAACTAGGGTTTTTTCTGCCTCGTGCTTTTTCCCTAGATTGGAGGCTGGCCCCCTGGGGTTCCCCTAGGACAGGTCTTTGCCTCTGTCAAGGTGGCCTCCGGAGGGGCTAGACCTTACCTGCACGAAAAGAAGGTTCGAGCACCCAAGGGCAAGGGTGCAAGGATTAAAAAGAGACTCCAGAAGACTGAAACCGGCCGTCAAGAATCCACCTCAGGAGAGTCAGGTGAGGAGAAAGGGGAGGTAGACTCAGATCCTGACAAAAGTCCCCTTTGGTCCTAAACATAGCTTGTTTATA
Organism: Ambystoma mexicanum; assembly: GCF_040938575.1. Classification (NCBI taxonomy): domain Eukaryota; kingdom Metazoa; phylum Chordata; class Amphibia; order Caudata; family Ambystomatidae; genus Ambystoma; species Ambystoma mexicanum. Next base: position 235,854,408 of record NC_090928.1, on the reverse strand, counting down.
GTTCTTCAGTGCTAATTCGGCACTCTCCAATGAAACACTTCTGTACGAGCGCGATAGGAATAAAATGTCAATATCAATATCAATATATCTGGAGTCTCTCCATTCTTCATCTGTTTGGCGAGCCCTCTTCCGAAGGGGGATGAGATTTGGAGTGAACCAGGATTTAGAGATCCTAATACTTTTGGGTTTCAACGAGGCATATTTGGAACATATAGACTCCAGAACTCTAGTGCCCTGGGTAAATGATTCCTCACTCGATAATGTAGTATCAATGCTGGCCAATCTTTGGAGTGCCTCATCTCCTGGAATATTGGCCAGATCTTTGACTTTTGGGGTAAGCACCAATGGTCCGTCCTTCCCCTTCTCTTTCCCTCTTCTTGGGGTGACCAAATCAAAAAGATACGTTAGAACACTGTTGTCAGTCCCTATTTTCTTTCAGTATTCCTTCTTTCTGAAAGATTCTCTTATGCACTTCGATGAGACCGTAGAAGTGGTTAGATTCGGGACAAACTCAAAGTCTATCCCATTTGAGAAGTAGCCCACTAATAATCCCATAGTACATTTCTTTTTCTATATTTTTGAGCGAACCAATAATGCCAAGTGCTTACTTTTCACAAGGTCTTGTGGGGACTTTAAGATTCTGAAATGTGGCTGTTTAATTTGTAGTCACTTTTCACTGTTGAGGTACAAGACTGGTCTTCATTATGAGTTTGGTAGTAATTCAAAGGAACATCAGCTTAATTACCCCTACCACCAATTGGTCCCGTCGGTTTACCATTGGATTACAAGTGGTGGTAGGGTGGTGTTAATTCCCATTTGTAGTTTGGCAGTGCAGTAAATGTGTCAGTAATTCAGTTACAGCCAAAACAAGCACTGGCAGAGCCAACAGTCTGGGCTTTGCACCTGCTACTATCCGCGTACAGTTAATACCACTATAGCAGTGCCTGATTTTTCAATCGTTTTGTGGTATGCAGTAGACAGGAAGCAAATAGGGGTCTGCAAGTAAGTCTTTAATGTAAGTTCCTTATTTAAGTTCATTGTCACAAGTAAATATTAAGTGCGTAGCAGTGACCATACATGTATTTCACACCAAAGATATTTGTTTTTCCACTTACTCATTGCAACTTCTTGTAATGTCCTTACTCTAAATTGAGCTGGCAGAGCCAGCGAACACTGGGGTAGGGCCGAGCCAGGACCAAGCCTTTGGGTCTGGCTCTAGAGCCCCAACGCAGGCCGAGCCAGAGTCGCATGGTGGCTGGTCCAGGGGTGGAGGCCAAGCGGGATGGCGGCACATTTAGAGGTGCAGCATCAGTCATTTTTTTATTGGGAAAGGTGCTGGGAAAGAGAACAAGGGGATGTTGGTGAGAGGGGAGAGGGACAGTGCTGCTGTCTTGGGGATGGCAGGGGGAGAAGGGAAAAATAAGATGGTGGCACTTGGGGCGGGGTGTGGACAGCATGAGTATTCTTTTCGATTAGTAAGGAGAAGGCTGGGGGAGTATGGATAAGGGGAACAGACGCTGTAGAGGTAAGGCAGGCACTTCTCTTATCTTTAAATTCCCCCGCCAGCCTCTACCCCGTCATTCCAGGAAGTGCTCTGGCCCATTCCAGCCAATAAAGTGGCTGGGGTGGGACAGGAAGTCTGGTAGCCCAACAGGGAGTCAGGTGCATGCAACTGAATGTGCTAACAGCACACCTGAAGCATTTATTTTAAACAATTTTCCATGTTATGGGCAGCAGGTGAAGCTCTTGTCAGTCAGGGATGATGGAGGGTGCAAGTGGGTCAGCAGGGAGTCTGAAGAAGACCTGTGTGTTGTCTGCGTAACACTGGAAGTTGGAGGAGAAAGAGGAGATGAGGCTTGCAAGGAGAGCAAGGTAGATGTTAAAGAGCCAAGGGGAGAGTATAGAGCCCTGAGGGACACCAAAAGTGGAGCTGGAAGAAGGAGAGGAGCAGGGGCCCAGGATGACTTGGTAAGAGCAGTTAGTGAGGAAAGAGAACAGCCTATCCAGTGCCCGTTCCAAGATACCAAGTGTATCGTAGAGCCTTTGCATGAGGATGGAATGGTTAACTGTGTCAAATGCAGAGGAGAGATCGAGAAAGATAACGACAGCTGGGGAGTTGGAGCCCAGAGATGTGAGCAGTTCTTCACATGTGTTCAGAAGAGCAGTTTTTGTGCCTCTGGAAGCTCGGAATCCGGAATGATGGTCGTGGAGGCCAACAGCAAGTTCAGTGTGAGAGTTGAGTTGGGGCAAGGCCAGCTTCTCAAACAGCTTCCCCAGGAAAGGGGTGATGGAGATAGGGCATTAGCTGGCAGGGCAGGTAGGGTCAGAGGATGTTTTTTTCAGGAGTGGGCGGACAAGGAAGTGCTTAAGGGGGGAGGGGAAAGAACCAGTGACAAAAGAGTGATTGCAGAAATCAGCGAGGGCAGGGGAAAGAGAGCCAATGTTATCCTGGATAGTCCCGGATGAGCAAGGGGAGACCTGTTTAGAAGAGACCTTCATGGAGCGGACAACTCTGGTAACTTCTTCAGGTGTGATAGGAGAGGAGGGGAAGGAGTGAGTGAAAAAAGGGTGGTCAGAATGTCCTGAGAAGTGTGAGGCCAGTGCATTGCAGAGGGCCTGGGAAGGAGAGGGAGAGGAGGAGACTACAGAGGGGTTGGCTAGTTCCCTGCAGATTTTGAAAAGTTCAGGCGAGTTATTGAATTCACTGGAGGCCCGTGTCTGAATGTGGGTTCTTTTCTTTGCACAGATGGTGAATCTGTATTGTCTTTGGAGCTGGTGGCAGGCCAGTTTGTCAGAGGACGAGCCTGAGGTTAGCCACTTCCATTCTGCTGCCCTGCACTTTCGTTACAGGGCTGCAAATTCAGTGTCATACCAAGTGTTATGCTTTAAGGCAGGTTTCAGGCGGATCCTCATGACAGGGGCAAGAATGTCAAGAGCATTGGCGATGGAAAGTCACTAGTTTGTTAGGATGTTAGTGAACGAGGTTGGCGGGACTTTGGGGAAGGGAGGCGGTCAGGGGGCCAATGGGACCCAGATGGGAGGAGAGAGTGGTCTGACCAGGAGAGAAGGGTGACTAATGGGGGGGAGAGAGGTCACAGTGTACGAGAGCATCCAGAAAGTGTCCCGCTCTGATGGGTTGGCCCAGAAGGGAGACTGGAGAGGGAAAGCGAGGTGCAGAGGTCAGTGAATAGAGTAGATGCAGAGCCAGGGGAGTTCAGTTGAATGTTGAAATCAAGGTTATAGGTGGATGAAAGTAAAGAAGAGCAGAAGTCAGCCCATTCAGAGAGGAATAGGGAGGTGGTTCCTGGAGGCCGTTAGATGTTAGCAATGATCAGGGTGGAGGTAGGAGAGGTGACCAACTTGCAAACCAGGCTTTCAAAAGAGGAATAGGGCTGGGTAGGTAAGATGGAAGCAGGAACCCACTCAGGGAAGATTAAGGCAATCCCTCCGCCAGTGCAGTAAGGTTGAGGAATGGAGATGATCTTGAAGCCGTCAGGGAGCCAAAGACAGTGACTGAGCTGGCATTGAACCAAGTCTCAGTAAGAGCGTGAATGCCGAGATCAATGTCTTCAAGAAGGAGACAGGTGTCAGGGGAGTGTTTGTTGGCTGAGAGGGTGTTAAGAGTCGCCAGATAGAGGTGGTCAGCAAACAATTCAATGCAGATAGTGCACAGGTAAGGCTGAAAACACCCAAATTCGATTTTTAAAATGGAGGCAGCAAACAATGTAATGCAGATGGTGCATAGGTAATGCTGAAAACAAATGAGAGTAACAAATGCAGAGAACGGAATGACAATAGTTAAAGTGTTGATGGAGGAGGTGAAAAGCACTGAAGACACCTCAGCAGAGTTTGTTTTGGAGGTCAGCCGAAATCACTTTCACGACAGCAGGGGTCGTGGATGGCCTTTGAATCAGTAGCAGTGAAGCAGTCAAATAATTCATCAGGGGGGCGGATCATAGTTAGAGATGTGAATATGTGGCTCTCCAGGCCCTCCTCGGCCCGGACAGGCACAGACAGGGTCTTAGTGTGGGCCTTGGGAGGGGGCCGGCGTTTGCCTGCCAGGTACTGTGATTGGAGCACAAGGAGAGGAACAGGGCCAATCACAATGCAGGACAGACAGGCACTGCTAGCACTCTGTGTCATGCAATGAGGCGGCGGCCATGATGGAATTTTCGAAAAAGAGGCTGCAGTGAGTTAAGCTGCCCAACTGAAGTTGCACCATGAGCACTTCTTCCAAAGTCCCTCTCTGCCGATGTCACACTCGAGATGGCAATAGGAATTAAATCATTTAAAAAATAGAATGAAAATAAAAATGGTAATACATTTTGAAATTTTGTTTTCTTTTTTCCTTGTTGTCCCTCAGGGAGTGACTTGCTCCTCAGGCATGATGAAATAAAATGCCCTAGAGGATTTCTAAGAAATGCACAGAGCGAGGCTTACCATCCTTTTGATGGAGGCCCAGCTCCTGTGTCTTTGAGGTAGGGTGGGGGCTGCTGCTCGCTCCTCAGCTGGCGCGGGATGAATCACTCCATTGTGATTGAATTTACGGGATGAATTTACACTCCATTCTCACAAAGCGCCCAATGCGGGAAGAGGCATCACTTTTCAGTGTATTGTACCTCTCACAGGACCTCACAGCTCAAGGACTGAAAAAACAACCCTAGTGCTGGTGAAATGTTGATCTAAAACAGATTAAAAATGAATACACAACGTGCCCAACATGCAGATCCAGTGGAATTCCTTCTTCAAATGCAGTTACTTAAAGGGGTAATTTGCTCAAAAATGTTATGCTTTAAAAATGTTGGCCATAATAAAAAAGATATATTGGCATTGTTTTTTTAAAATGTTTCTATGGTAAATCATTTTTAAAATGACCATTCAAATGTTGATTTTCAAGCACTTGGAGACAGCTGTTTTCTAAGCTGAAGCAGTTTTGTGTGTGAAAGTTAGTGCTGTGCGCACACAGCAAAATTCAAGCAAAAGCCCCCTTCTGGGAGCTTTTCGTTTATTGCAGATGGAGAGCAAAGCATTTTCCAGCATGCAGGCAGAGGGATCGTTGATGCTGGCGACATTTAAAAAAGTGGAAAGTGGAGAACCTATTTAAGTGTAGAGAGGGAACTAAGAGCTGATCACATCAGGGCCATGTGACACTTACTGAACAGGTTTATTCACCTGCTGTGTTTATTCACTGATGCCTGAAAGCGAGGTCATTCCAGAGGAACCAACGAATACACAGAGTAAGCAGATACACCTACACAATAAGCTTCTATCACACTGTACTAAGGCATGGCACCTGCACAGGGATCCAGCTGAAACATAAAGCCATGCGCTGCACTACCATTTGCCCTTTTCCCCCACTCAAAGTGTCACTACAAAGCCATTTTGGTAAAAAGATGTCATGCAGAATTTGCCACGAGCACCATAGAGCTCACGTCAGAGAGGATCTCAGGGTCTTTAGCCCTGAGATCCTCTCTGACGTGCACATTGTCATCTGTGTGTTTGCAGGATTTTTCTTGCACTTCAGATTTCTAGCTCCCCGCTGCCAGCATGCTCCACCTTGCTGGCAGCTAGAAATCCTGAATGAGAGCAAAATCCGGCAAACACACAGAAAACAGTGCTCACGTCGGAGAGGATCTCAGGGCTCTGACGTGAGCACTGTGGTGTCCCTGTCAAATTCTGCATGACATCTAGTTGCCAAAATGGCATTGTAATGACATTTTGATTTTGGGAAATGGGCAAATTGTGGTGCACAGCTTTATGTTTCGGCTGGATCCCTGTGCAGGTGCCATGCCTCAGTACAGCGTGATTGAGGCTCATTGTGTATGTGTATCTGCTTCTTCATGTATTGGTTAGTTCCTGGAGTAACCTTATTTTGGAGGCATCAGTGAATAAAAACAGCAGGTGAATAGACCTGTGCAGTAAGCGTCACACGGCCCTGATGAGATCAGCTCTTCTCTCTCTCCACTTAAATAGGTTCTCTGGTTTCAATGAACACTTGAATGGTCATTTTAAAAATTATTTTCCACAAGAACTTTTAAAAAAAACAATGCCAAGATAACTTTTTTTATTATGGCCAACATTTTTAAAGCATAACATTTTTGAGTGAACTACCCCTTTAAACAGGAAAACGGATCAATGTGAAGGCATGGATTTACATTGCATTCAGCAAAAGAAAGATCAAACATATTCTGAATACAGATTTTCCACACTAAGATGCATGGTATCTTTTGCATTCAAAGATGGCAGCTAGTATCAGCTTTTTTCCAGAGAGTTTCATTAGAGACAGTCATTTAAGATGGCTGCCACCATGGAAGAGCTCAAAGAGTTCTGAGATGGGCAGGAATGGGTGGGATTAGCCATTGGGATTAGCATGACTAGGGGCAGGGAATGGGAGGGATTCAATTACCAAACAACTGTCTATCCCTCCTCAAATGTCATTTCCATTGAAAAAGCATTACAGACCCTCATTTAAAGCCCATATTTGAAGCTCTTATGTTAAAGCTCTCATTTTAATGACAATAGTTTCAGTTTGAAGGTTTCACTTTCAGCGCCACCTAATAGCCCAAACAAAAAAGTAATGGAATTACAGCCACTTTTTTGCTGCACCGCCAAACCTGTAAGGATGCCCTCTGTGTCTATACTTTTTAATGCAATCAAAAGTGTTGGTGAATGCTTCTTCTCCTCAGGGGTCCCATTCCTCTGGGTCATCACTGGTCAGGGGTTCAAATCCCTAGGTGACTGTATTTTATAACTCAATATGAAACTGTAGATGTCTACTCAATGGGTTGATTCACTGTTCCATGTTTTTTTGCCACAAATTGTTTTTTTTAAAAAAACATTGAATTTTTTAGGGGGGGTTAGTAAATTATATATATGGGGTGTGGTAGTTTGGGAATAAATACAAATTAAAGAAAATGGTGGGTTTGGGGGGAAACCCCCCAAAAATAATTGTAAAAAAAATGTGATGGGTTTTTTCGTAAAAAAAAATTGCAGTAAAAAAACCCACAAAAAAATATCATGCGATTAAATGACATGGAACCGTACCACTACATTTTCAATCGTTCTACATCACAATACTGTCTATGTAAATGACTTGCTACTGTGTTAAACGTCTTGTTATTTTTGTATCATTGCATTTCTACCTTATGGGTCTTGTGCTAAAAGGCTATTTGTGTCCTAACTGTTGTGACTCACTGGGATTGGCGCTGGTTCTAAAGTGTTAACCCATTTTCCTCCCTGTAGGTGCTGTATTTAATTTATGGTGTACATTTGAATCATTTATGTTACTATGTAGCAAAGGTGGTGGGGTGTCACTGTGAATGTTTTCTGTGTGTCATTTTGAGTCCTAATAATGACTACATGCATTTATGTTAATTGTTGTCTAGGATTCCCTTTTCTTTCCACTTCTTAGCACTGTGGGCCTCATCACGAGTTGGGCGCTAACCCCGGCGGTATTACCACCCGGTCTATTAGCCCTACCGCCAAACTCCTGGTGCTATTAGCTCCGGATCACGGGTTTGGCGGAATGGTAAGTCCCCATTCCCCATTAGGCCCATTCAGGAATTTCCCATTCCCCATTGGGCCCAATGGGGAATGTTCGGTGCTATTACTGCTAGCGGTATTACCGCCGGCGGTAATAGCACCGAAAATCATCAAAATCACGGCGGATTTGCCCGCAGCTCAAAGCTGGGGGAAAATCTGCCAAGCCCGTGATTTGGCGGACCCTTATATGCGGCGGTAATAGCGTTACCGCTGCATTTAAGGGTTACCGCCAAACTCGTGATGAGGCCTGTATGTATTGTGCCTACCACTAGGTAGTGGGCCTACATTTAATTTAGGAATGGGTAGGTTATTGAATGACCATGGCTGTTAGTATATATGTACTTTGTTGTACTATGTGTTATAGTTAACCCAAAGTATTCATATGACCTTCTAGATATTGTATATGAGATTTTATTAATGATGTATATTTTTCAGTATACCAGTATTGTTTTTTCTCTGGGGGTTACTTTGGGGATTAAATGTGCGTCACTACAAGACTTTCTACTTCCTTTGAGTTCAGCCTGAATGCTCTGCTATAGCTACCATTTTAGAGTCTGGCCTATCTTTTGGTTGGAACAACTTCTGCAATTTGGTTAGATGGATTCATATCGCTTAACAGAGCGCTGTGGAAAAATCTTCCTAACACTTGTGAAGTACTTTTGTATCCAACAGCCTCACTTTCGACCCTCCATAGGCTGTTGCTTCTATGCACACTTTTGTATGTGTATCTTTTCTTCTACCATTTCCTCTAATGTCTGAAGCAGGATTACAGTGAGGTCTCAACCTGAATCAATAATCAGGCGGACATTGTTGTCGTAAACCTGTAATTTATTGCAGTTTTGACTTCTTTCTGGTCTTTGAGACATTTATGCACAGGACAGTGCTCTCATAACTGCTTGTGGTACTGTCGTCTGATGTTGCCGCAACTGTACTGCAATATCTCTGCCTGCACACCTTTGGATACTGCCCTATTTTCTTGAGGTTGGCACATTCTTTTGCTCAGGCTGTACCCTTGCAATGTCTTCCTGCATGGCCTATGTTGCCTATGTTGCCACAGCTGTAGCAGGACACAGTTTCCCTACGTTATCTTCCACCTCGCCTTTTGTGAGGGTTTGGCAACCTTTCATGTATCTCACCCTTTGACTGATATTCATGTTGTGCACTTCTGAATCAACGCTGCTGGAAGTAGTTTTCTTTCCTCTGATGGAAGTCTCCTCTATCGACCTTGAAATTTGGAGCATTTTGTCTGGGAAGAGATGAAACTCTCTTGGGCTTTGCTGCCATTAGTATGTATGGTGAGCTCTGCCACTCTGCAGTGCAGCTTTTGGCGCCGCAGGTCATAGCTAACTACCTCAGTTTGACTATATAGTTGTCTGCTGGTTTATCTGGTTGTTGCTAACGTGCGTAAAACATACTTTTTAGCAACAAAACGCCTTCACTGTTATAAAATCTTTTTGACAGCCTTCTTTTCACCTCTTTAAAGTCAGCATCAGTGCTAGCTTCATTAAGGGGATGTTGTGGGGCACTGTAAGGCCCCGCAATGTCCCGTGAGACCCCTCCCCCCAAAGACTCACATCAGAGACGTCTGCTCGGTTCGGTGTCCCCGCTCTGACCGCTGGGACACGCCCCCTTTATTTAAAGGCACGCGGCGGAGTGCAACATCACTCCGCCGCGTTCTGAAGCCCTTAAAGGGGCAGCACCAAAGGGGACCCAGATGGTGTGTGTGCTGCCGGCTGGATTGCAACTAGACAACCCCTTGGGGGAAGGGAGTTTGGGGTCGGAGGGACTGTGAAGGGAGGGGAAAATGTACTTGTGTGGGGGCATCTAACTTCTTTACACATTCTAAAGAGACTCTTCTGTTTCAGCTTCAATTAAAAGCAGTTAACTCTCCCCTTCATGTCTGCAACCAGACACTTAAGGACTGCTGAGAGAATTAGCTTTCTCCTGTCCTCTCCTACCCTTCCAATCACTTCCCCAACAAGCAAGTGCTAACATTCATCACCATTTCAATTGCCTAAAGGTGTCTGCATGTGAACACAGTTGCAAACAATGAAATACTTTAGATTCGCAATTGCCGGGCCTTTGTTAACAGTGCAGCCGCAAGCACCATTTAGCGACTGTGTCTTGTCCTACTTGTCATGAGCCAGGTCAAGCCAACATAACCCAACATTTCACGTTAAAGGGGCTAAAACCCCATTTACTCAATGGTTGTTGCCCCACTGGCTACAGGCTTTAAAAAATGAGTTGCCCCTACAAACCTAGGGCATTCAAAAGTAAGGCCTTTCTCCTGGAAGATAGATACCTAGCACCATCAATGGATTCAATACATTTGTCAAAGACTGGGTCCAAGGGATGGTGGGTTTACCAGTAGATGGCAGGGGGAGAGGGCGTGTGTCTTCTTGCATAGTGTAGGAGAAGCTGGGTTCTCTGGCCTCTCGTCGTCAATGTAGCAAGCTCAAATGGTGCACTGGAACACTCGTCGGGACTAGAAGCCAGCAGGCAAATAAAGCAGGAGAGTGACCTTACTGGAAGCCGGTGTCTGCTATCTATACAGAAACTAAAATAAATATGGCCTCGTCATAGCATGTATAGCAGGATGAAAAATATTGCATCTGAAGCTGCATAAACATCATAGTGGTATATAGACCGCCTTCGTTGGTCTGAGTGTTTAACGAAGAACTGACCCAAATACTAAGCAACCTCAAAACCACTAACACAGGCACAATGCTCCTCTGTGACATCAATAGATGGCGAGGCAATATCTTAGACAAATAAGCCATTAACCTAGAGACTGGCGTACAAAACTGTGACTACAAGGTAATACGCAAAGAAACTACATCTATCTCAGGGAACCAACTAGACTGGATTATTACCCATAACGTCAATATGACAAAAACAAAAACGCTCCCATGCATTTGGTCAGACCATCACAAAATCGAAAGTAACCTTGTCGTAAAAACAAAAATCGATAAACCAAATGACATACCCAAATCTGTACAAGGCAGAAATCTTTAAAAAATCACACCCTTAATACTTTCACAGGGAATAGACCTCGTAATGAACACCACAACTGATGAAGACACATGTGAAAACATTGTGCAGACTTACAATACATGCTTTCAAGATATACTCAACCTTCATGCCCCAAAAAAAGAGAAACAAATCAGACCAAATATAAACCATCAACATTGGTTTAACGAAGAATCCTTAACACTCAAAATATTGAAAAGAAAATTAGATAGAAAATGTTTAAAAAACCCATCGGAAATAAACAAAAGGAACTGGAAGGACACTGAAATGCTCTACAAGACAAAAATCACAGAACTTAAAAAGAACCACTATAACGAGCAGATTGCCACGGCTGCAAACTCCACAGGGAAATTATTCAAAATACTAAAATCAATCGAAAAACCAAAATCCCTCTCCCCACCATTCCACCCTTCAGCCGAAGACTGTGAAAAAGTCCAAACGGCCTTCTTCAATAACATTTCTAAAGCTCGAGAAAACATAACAAACTGTAAAAATATTAGTCCCCCCATTCCGGCCGCCTTACAAGAGGAACTCACAAAACCATCTAAACCAAAATTCTAATTCACCCCAATATACATAGAAGACATGGAAAAAACATTCACTAGCATGAATTGTACATCCTGCCCTGAAAATGTGATACCTCCCAAATTAATATTCGACAACATGCTCATCCCTTTTCTCAGAAGGATGGTTAATGCCTCCTTCTGTGATCGCAGTGTACCGGCTATTATTGTCATGACCACTGCCTCCAAGGTGTCAGACCTAGCCCAACATCCTTGGAAGCAGGGTCATGACCCTTATTTCAGGCACAAGCCGGCCCCCTTAGGGGCCTTTTGGACCTTGTCCTGGCGCCAGCGGCGCCAGGCTCATGCTCATAAAGGGACCCAGTCCCGGCGCTGGAAGCGCCGGGCTCATATAAAGGGGATTGGTGCTTGGGTGGACTTACCTCCTGCAGACCATGCTGCCTTCCTACCTGCAGGATGAACTCTTCATCCAATCCTGCTAGAACTACTTTAACTGCTGGGTGGGGCCAGCACCACTCCCAAGACTGGAACTCTTTTCTTACCTCTGAAAGCTGTGGAAGGAGACGCCTAAGCACTACTGAAGGCTATTTAAACCACACCCGATTGGTTTCACGTGCTTCGCGTTATTCTGCAATAGCAGCAGGACGCTCACCGTGTCGGCTCCAGCTGATCCTTTTTCTTCTGCATCTGAAAACAGGAAAATCTTCAACTTACCTTCCTGAACTCCAGCTCCAGCCTTCCGCGACATCTGAAAGGGAAAACAAAAACATTAGAATAGCAGGAGAAAATACCAGAGTTGCTCTTACCATCTTCCGGCGCATTCCAAAGCCTCGTGCCGCGATTCTTCATTCTCCAGCATCTGCAACGACAAAGAATACAGGTTAGCAATAACTCCGCGACATCTTCTTACCTGTGTCTCGATCGCCGCGAGCTCCGTTCAGCGCCATTTGTCCGCACCTGCAAAAAGCAAGAAGGACATTATTGAGCTCAGGATTCAATTTCAAATCACGTGCCTTAATTGGTGTTACCTGTTCATCCTCCGGCACGATCTTTTGGCATCAGTCTTAATTGCCGATTACACCTCGACCTGTAAAAGAAAAGGGAAAAGACATTTGAAAAGTGCATTTCAATTCAGATGAACCTTTTACTTACTTGCTAAACTCCGAACTTCTCCACTTACCGGATCAGCATACCGGACCTGTAAGGAGGCAACATTTTGAAAGGACAATTTAAAAGACTCATATAAGGCACTCACCTTTCGTGCAGCTAACGACGGGCGTGCCTACTGGACTCTACCACTGCAATAAAGGGCTGAGCTATCATCCAGTGAAGTAACTGGCTACAGCGCCCCTGCACAGACGCAGGATGGAGAGCGCCGCCTTTTCTTACATAAGGTGAGCACGTCCGGCCTAGGGGAGTTGTAGGAGAGTCAGTAAGGGGAAAGGGCTGAAACCCTGTCAGGCAGACGCTAACCCCAGTTTCTTCTCTGCCCACAGACATCTCACTCTCCAGATTAAGATCACAGTAAGGAGGGGGCCCTTCCAGGGTGGTGCCAAAGACCTGCGAGTGACTCTGAAGGGTTCGGAGAAGGTCCAGACCAGATCCGCGCCTCCGAGGGATTCAGGTGAGCGTTACAGAACGCGAAGCCTACCACAAATATCCCACCCAGGCGCAATGGAAACCTCGGATACAGACCAATTGGCTCAATTGCTTGGGGAGCTGAGGGCCGAGGTACATGCATCTCGTCAAGAAACAAATGCCTTACGAAGGGAATTGATCGTTTCCAAAGAACGAGCGGACGACCTGGCCAGGCAATTGCTACAAATTCAAGCTGGGCAAGCACCTTTGACTACCTCGGGAGGGAGTTATCCACTTACAACCTCAAGTAATCCGGTGCAGATTAATCTGCCAGGGAATGTGCCCCTGGCTCCACCAGAACGTTTCTCAGGTGATCCCAAACGTTACGCAGTATTCATCAACCAATGTCGTTTGCACTTCTTGTGTAGACCCGCTGCATTCACAACTGACCAAGCTAAAGTAGCGTTTGTACTTTCCTATCTTAGTGGCAACGCGGCGGACTGGTCCATTCCTTTAGTGACACAGGATGATCCGATCCTCCAAAACTTCCAAGACTTTCAGGCCAGTATGGAAAAGTTGTTCGCACGACACTCACAAGGGCAGGCCTTGGACAATGAACTCCTATCGCTAAGACAAGGTAACCAAGATCTCCTGGCGTACATAGCGTCTTTTAACAGACTGGTGGTTGAAACCAGGTGGCCAGAAGACAAGAGGAACACGCTTTTCCACAGGGGGCTACGTGGAGAACTTAAAGATGTCTTAGCGCAGGTGGTAAATCCTCCGCAAGAGTGCTCCGATTATATCGACCTAGTAGTTCAATTAGATCATCAACTACAGAACAGAAAGGCCGACCGCTCCAGATTTGAAACCAGGACGTTCTCAAAGACTCAAAACCCTGCGAAAGGTAATGATTCCGTGGAACCCATGCAGATAGGCATCGTGAAAGGACCTTTAACTCAAAAGGAACGAGAAAGGCGAAGACAGTTACAGCTGTGCCTCTACTGTGGGAAGTCTGGACACTTCCTTCGAGATTGTCCAGTGAAACCGGTCAAGAAAGCCTTGGGAGCTTCCGATAAGGATGCAAAACAACAAGAATCGGGAAACGACCTCGCCCGGTAAGCGTAGAGGTCCGCTTGCCGAGCGCAAAAGCCAGTCCCTTGACCTCGCATTTCGCACTGCCCATGGTCCTCATAAGCCCCGACCAACCAAATCGTATGCATGCTATTAAAGCGTTCATTGATAGCGGATCAATCGGTAACTACGTGGATCAAGATATGGCAGCTAGGATGAATCTTCCTTTATGTCCTAAATTGGTAAAAGATGTAATCACTACCGTGGATGGTACAGAAATAGTTTCCGGACCAGTCTCTCACACCACCGTGGAAGTGACGCTGCTCTGCCAGGACGGACATCGGGAAGGAATCGTGTTTGATGTAATCAAGGCCCCGCAGTTTCAAGTGATTCTAGGAGTTCCTTGGTTGGAAAAACACAATCCTCAGATCGACTGGCGAGCCAAGGTAATCCGGTTTCCAGAGTGTGCCCAAACTTGTTATTCTCGGCCCGACATCAGGCTGGCAGCCACCGCTTCCGAGAACCTCCAATTGCCTCCCGAATACCAAGAGTTTAGTGATGTCTTCCAGAAAGATCAGGCCAACACCTTGCCCCCACACAGATCATACGACTGCCAGATAGACCTGATACCCGGATCCACTCCACCGTGCAGTAGAATATATGCTCTTACTGAGCCAGAAAATCTCCACCTCAGACAATACTTAGACCAGTACCTGGCTAACGGATTTATTCGTCCCTCAAAATCTCCAGCCTCTTCAGCTTTGTTCTTCGTCCCAAAAAAGGAAGGTGACCTGAGAACGTGTATAGATTACCGCGCCCTGAACCAGATTACAGTCAAAAACAGGTACCCGCTGCCTCTGATTCCCGAACTATTGGACCAAGTAAAAGGCGCCTGCATTTACACAAAACTAGATCTCAGAGGAGCTTACCACTTGGTACGAATCAGGGAGGGTGACGAATGGAAGACGGCCTTTCGCACAAAGTACGGATTGTTCGAGTATCAAGTAATGCCTTTTGGACTATGTAATGCACCGGCCGCCTTCCAGTTCTTTATGAATGACGTTCTCCGAGAGCTTATTGATGTTTGTGTAGTCGTCTACATTGATGACATCCTGGTATACTCCTCCTCAGAAGCTGAACACCGACGACATGTCACCGCAGTTTTGCAGAGGCTTCGCCACCATCGTTTATTTGCTAAGTTGGAAAAGTGTACCTTTCATGTGAAGGAAGTCGAATTTTTGGGGTTCATTTTGTCACCCAACGGTGTTCACATGGACACAAGAAAAGTGGATACTATCACCAAATGGCCGTCTCCGACTTCGGTAAAAGGAGTACAGAGCATGTTGGGCTTCGCTAATTTCTACCGAAGGTTTATCCCCGAATTCTCTCGAATAGTCCAACCTATCACGGCTCTTCTAAAAAAGAACAAAAAATTCGAGTGGACTCCAGAGGCCGAACAAGCCTTCCAGGATTTGAAAGCCAAATTTATTTCTGCTCCAGTCCTGAAACATCCTCGTCCAGAACTTCCTTATATTGTCGAGACCGACGCATCTAGCCTTGCAATGGGGGCGGTTTTATCACAAAGAGATCCTGAAACACACCAATTGCACCCTGTGGCGTTTTGGTCCCGTAAATTTTCGGCCCCGGAAATCAACTACACAATCACGGACAAGGAACTTCTGGCAATCAAGTCCGCCTTTAAGGCCTGGCGGCATTATCTCCTAGGAGCCCGGCACACTGTCACTGTAATTACTGATCATCGTAACCTACAATATTTGAAGTCAGCCAAGGCCCAATCTTCAAGACAACTCCGTTGGGCTTTATTTTTCGCGGAATTTGATTTTGTGATTACGTTTCGGCCGGGCGTCAAAAACGGAAAAGCGGATGCCCTTTCACGAATAGGCGTTAACGAACTCGCAGCTAATCCAGAACCAGTACCCATAATCCCTGAACAAAAGATTTTGGGAGTTATCAACACAATGTCTCTTGACGACATAAAAGAGAAGATCAAGCAAATAATAACTCCCGAAGATTCCTTGACTTGGCTGCAGAAAGGAAAGAATTTTACGATAGATCAAGATCTATTATACTTCCAAGGCAGACTTTATTTACCGTGTGATGACTTACAGAAACAGGTCATCACCTGCTATCATGATTCCTTAATAGAGGGACATCCAGGTGTAGCCAAAACCTCCGAAAAAATTAAAAGACATTTCTGGTGGCCATCCTGGAGAAAGGATATCAAAGACTTTGTGGCCTCATGCGGCATCTGTGCACAAAACAAGAGCCAGAGGGAAAGACCCGCCGGGCTACTACATCCGATAGACATTCCACCATGCCCGTGGCACACCCTCTCAATGGATTTTATCACGGATTTACCCCCCTGTTCCGGATATAACACAATTCTGGTAATTGTTGATCTTTTTTCAAAGATGGCTCATTTTGTTCCATTAAAAGGATTACCCACAGCTTCCATTCTAGCCCGAGAATTCCTTGAAAACATTGTTCGCTTGCACGGGTTCCCTTCAATCCTAATCTCTGATCGAGGGAGCCAATTCATTTCCCATTTCTGGAGGGGTTGTTGTCGTCTTGCACAAATTGACGTGCGGCTCTCTACCAGCCACCACCCTCAAACTGACGGACAGACTGAGAGGACCAACCAAACTCTGGAACAGTATCTTCGTTGCATGTTACAACAATCAGAGGGTACTTGGAGGGACATTCTTTGGATTGCTGAATATGCGTACAACAACTCAATACATACCGGAACAGGTAAAACCCCTTTCTTCCTGATGTATGGGGTTCACCCTCGGACCTCTAATTTAGATCCGCCTCAAGATCTCGGAACACCCGCTGTGGACCATCTTCATGCAACCATAACTCAAACATTTAAGGAAGCCGTCGCACACCTTCAACGAGCCAAAGAATCTTATAAGAAAGGTGCTGATCAACATCGAAAAGAGGCCCCTCAGTACCAAGTAGGAGACCAAGTCTGGCTGTCTACTAAACATCTGTCTCTAAAAGGACCACGCACCTTCAATCCAAAGTACTTGGGACCCTACACGATCACGGCTGTGATAAATCCTGTGGCGGTTAAATTAGAATTGCCTACTCGAATGAAAATACATCCTGTTTTCCATGTTTCACTCCTGAAACCTATGCAACCCGGAACCTGCCTGCCTAAACCTCCAGAGCCAATCCAAGTAGACGGAGAAAACGAATACGAGGTTCGGAACATCTTGGATTCTAAGTTTTTCAAGTCAAAACTGTATTACCTGATTGATTGGAAAGGGTATGGGCCCCAGGAGAGATCTTGGGAACCTTCAGAAAATGTCCATGCTTCTCGTCTAATCAGAAGGTTTCATCGGACCTTCCCCAACAAACCAAAGCCTCCGGGGAAGACCAATTTGGGAGGGGCCTTGAGGGGGGGTGCTGTCATGACCACTGCCTCCAAGGTGTCAGACCTAGCCCAACATCCTTGGAAGCAGGGTCATGACCCTTATTTCAGGCACAAGCCGGCCCCCTTAGGGGCCTTTTGGACCTTGTCCTGGCGCCAGCGGCGCCAGGCTCATGCTCATAAAGGGACCCAGTCCCGGCGCTGGAAGCGCCGGGCTCATATAAAGGGGATTGGTGCTTGGGTGGACTTACCTCCTGCAGACCATGCTGCCTTCCTACCTGCAGGATGAACTCTTCATCCAATCCTGCTAGAACTACTTTAACTGCTGGGTGGGGCCAGCACCACTCCCAAGACTGGAACTCTTTTCTTACCTCTGAAAGCTGTGGAAGGAGACGCCTAAGCACTACTGAAGGCTATTTAAACCACACCCGATTGGTTTCACGTGCTTCGCGTTATTCTGCAATAGCAGCAGGACGCTCACCGTGTCGGCTCCAGCTGATCCTTTTTCTTCTGCATCTGAAAACAGGAAAATCTTCAACTTACCTTCCTGAACTCCAGCTCCAGCCTTCCGCGACATCTGAAAGGGAAAACGAAAACATTAGAATAGCAGGAGAAAATACCAGAGTTGCTCTTACCATCTTCCGGCGCATTCCAAAGCCTCGTGCCGCGATTCTTCATTCTCCAGCATCTGCAACGACAAAGAATACAGGTTAGCAATAACTCCGCGACATCTTCTTACCTGTGTCTCGATCGCCGCGAGCTCCGTTCAGCGCCATTTGTCCGCACCTGCAAAAAGCAAGAAGGACATTATTGAGCTCAGGATTCAATTTCAAATCACGTGCCTTAATTGGTGTTACCTGTTCATCCTCCGGCACGATCTTTTGGCATCAGTCTTAATTGCCGATTACACCTCGACCTGTAAAAGAAAAGGGAAAAGACATTTGAAAAGTGCATTTCAATTCAGATGAACCTTTTACTTACTTGCTAAACTCCGAACTTCTCCACTTACCGGATCAGCATACCGGACCTGTAAGGAGGCAACATTTTGAAAGGACAATTTAAAAGACTCATATAAGGCACTCACCTTTCGTGCAGCTAACGACGGGCGTGCCTACTGGACTCTACCACTGCAATAAAGGGCTGAGCTATCATCCAGTGAAGTAACTGGCTACAGCGCCCCTGCACAGACGCAGGATGGAGAGCGCCGCCTTTTCTTACATAAGGTGAGCACGTCCGGCCTAGGGGAGTTGTAGGAGAGTCAGTAAGGGGAAAGAGCTGAAACCCTGTCAGGCAGACGCTAACCCCAGTTTCTTCTCTGCCCACAGACATCTCACTCTCCAGATTAAGATCACAGTAAGGAGGGGGCCCTTCCAGGGTGGTGCCAAAGACCTGCGAGTGACTCTGAAGGGTTCGGAGAAGGTCCAGACCAGATCCGCGCCTCCGAGGGATTCAGGTGAGCGTTACAATTATAAAGACAGCTACAGTAACACCCCTCCCAAAAAAAAACAGAATTGAACCAACAGGACCCTTCTAATTTTAGGCCATTTACGAACTGCAACTTCCTTTTGAAAGTTCTTGATAAGATCGCTACTGAACAATTGCAGAGGTATGTGGATAGAAACAACCTTCTCCACCCACAACAGTCAGGCTTCAGAGGAGCTCACAGTACAGAATCCACTCTGTTGGATCTCCAAACTGAAATGCTGGCCATACTCGACAAAGGCAAGTCGGGCTTACTGATACTCCTAGACCTCTCGGCAGCTTTCGAATTGTTAGATCATCGGAAGCTCCGGGAGGCCCTAGAACTATCGGGTAACTGCCCCCACAAGGCTATTGATTGGGTGTCTTCCTTTCTTCAAGAAAGACATTCCAAGATTATAAGGGGCAAACATGCATCTTCAACTAGACCTGGAAACTGCGGCGTCCCACAGGGGGCAAGCTTCTCCCCGCTACTCTTCAACCTATACTTGCGTCGTTTATGCACATTGTTAACACAACTAGGCATATTTTTCACCAACTTCGCCGACGACACGCAACTGATATTGGAACTCAGCAGGAACTATAGTCAATACAGTGAAAAACTATCTACCCTATACAACTTCATAGAAAAATGGATGAAGGCAAATTGGATGTTCCTAAACGGCTCCAAGACCGAACTCACGTTCTTTGGGTCCACCAGCGCCAGAAAAAATCTTGGTACCCCTTATTCCTCATTTAAAATCAAAGAGACGGTAATCAAAGTTTCCGAAAAAGTAAAGACGTTGGGCATCTACCTACAGGCATCACTGGGGGCTGAGGTCCAAGTTGCCTACCTCAAAAGAAACTGTCATTACCATCAAAGACTACTCCGAAACATCAGACCACTGCTCAACAAACAAAATAGTACAACAATTGCCAGGGCCACCATCCTCTCCAGACTCGATTACGGAAACGCCCTCCTACTCGGAGCCAGCGCTAAGAACATAAAACAATGCCAGACAATTCAAAACAATGCCATACAAACAATAACGGGCAAAGCCAGAGGTGAACACATTTCAGGCGAGTGGAGGGGCCTCCACTGGCTTGTCATAGAGCACTGAATACTATTCAAATCCTTAACACTAGTCCACCCCTGTCTCTACGGAAAGGCACCTGAATATCTAAAGAAGCAATTCTCCTGGTATGAGCGAACCGCAACTTGAGATCCAGTAACAAAGGACACCTATGTGTTCATCCCACAAAAAGATCAAATGGCTTAGGTAGATCCTTTGCTATTAAGGCTACCACCAAATGGAACAAATTGCCCCTGAATTTAAAAACCGAATCAAATTACCTAGCCTTTCGAAAGAAACTTATGACACAGCTCTTCAAATAAAACCCAAATCCTTAGTGTAGGCCTCAAACTCTAACCTTAATCTCTGTCGTCCTGTCACTAAGTCCCACGTTTTATCGTAAGCGCTCTGATGCCTGCGCGTTACAGCGCTATATAAATACATAAATAAAATTATTATTAGTGATTAGGAGTGGAACAGCTGTGGAGAGGTCACACCACTTTGGGGCTAATTTTATATAGTGGTGTAACAAGATTCAAAGGCATAAAAGTCTTGAGTAATGCACCTTTCAATCACTCCACTACACATTTTCAAGCATCTATATGGCATTGAGGAGGGGCGGAACGCAACTAGCGTTTCCGCCGCCTCTCTTCCTCTCTGCCATACAAATGCTGGCGATCCCTATGGGGTCCGCCAGCTTTATGTATCTGTAGCATTTTGTAGTCGCGAAACACATCAGCTGCTATTAGGAAAAGTGTGACATGCAAGGAAAAAAGAAGTGGAGGAAGGCAACTACATCAATTAAAAAGGTCATCAAAGTCACATGACAGATTGTACTCAATACTTTGTCTTCAGATTTATTGTACTTACTATTCCACCAGGATGTTTTGGCTTTGAACTATAGGAAGCCTTTTCTATTTTCTGTTTGTAGACAACTTCTGCTTCTTTGAGCCTGGGAAAATAAAACAAGGTAATCATATGATGGTGTTTCCTATTTTTGGAGAACCTGATTTGAAATGGCTAAACAGCACAAATTAGTCATTTGAATGAACACATAAACAGAATCATAATAAGCTTTCTTTTTACCCAAAATGCAAAACTGCCATAGTCATCAATTATTACAAACATGTTTTCAGTCTAGATTAAAAGGCTAGTTCATTGGAGACAGAGTCAAGTTGTTCCTCGAATGCAAACCAAACATTGGAATTTCAGAAAAGAGGAATACCTGCACCTCTCTCACTTGCTTCTCCACTTGTGTAGTGCCATATTGTTTGAGAGGGTCCTTAATAGTCCTGTAGTCTCAGGGCGGTCTTTATTCCCCTTGAACAAGAATATGCTCAGATTTTCCCCATAGAGATATCTTACTTTTCAGGGAAAATGGCATGACGACCTGGGCAGGAGGCTACCAGAAAGAGAATGGACTGTGGTGTGGTCTACAGCCAATGCTTCCTCTAAATGTTTACAGTACAAAGAACAAGCTTCATATTGCTTCATCAATGGCACTTAATGCCTGTGAGACATTATGCAATCTTCAAAGAGCACTCTGTGGAATGATGGAGAGGGTGTGGCACAAGGCGCTTATTAATCCACATTTTATTTTAGCTATTCTGGTCTAGCAGGTTTCTGGGAAGGCTTCAAGATAGTGTCATATTGCAGACATGGGTCAATAGCAAGACCAAGCCTGGTATATGTGTTCAATGGATTTTTTATTCTATTCTTATAAACCTGTTAGATGACAGGTGATACATGGACCAATGATCCAGGCTAAACCTCCATTGATCCCCCTAAGGTTGTCAAGGTTGGTGTCTCCTGCCGGCTTCCCCATACCCTTCTTCTGCCATTGTCCCGGGCTTCTGGGTTACAGTGAAGTACGTTACAGAAGGTCCTTTGTAAATAATGAAGAGCTCCAAAACAAAACTTCCTCCCTGGCAAGGTAAGGTAAGGATAGCTTCTTCTTTCAGTACTCTGATGGAATCTAACAGACAATAAATTGGAGAGTCTCTTTATAGAGTTTGCAAGGGTTCAGGTACTGCACCGTCACTCACTGTCTCTGAGGTGCTCTCTCTGAATTTCCTTCTGCTGTCTCTTGTTGATGGTAGGGTGCATCCACTTCCAGTTCTCCTTGTAGCTCCTGTAGATGTTGCTGTGTCTCTGCCACAAGCTGTACATTTGGAGCTTCTCCACAATTTTAAGACAGTGCCAACTGGGTTTACCTTCCTCGGTTACAGGTGAGTTGACAAGTTCTCGCTTCCTTATGTCCATGCTTCTGTGCCTATAAGAACCGAGGCACAGACCCTCTGCGGCAAAGCTCTTGCAGGACAAGTCCACAGTGTTGAGCGACACAGGCCCGTAGGAGATGCTGCCTGACAATGCATAGCACCCTTTGCTAGGTCCATGCTTCCGTGCATATAAGAACTGAGGCACGGTCGGTCTGCGGCAAAGCCCTTGCAGGACAAGGCCGCGGTGTTGAGTGACGCAGGTGTGCCGGAAATGCGGCCCGATGATACGTAGCATGCTTCGCTACATCCACGCTTCCGTGCCTATAAGAACCCGAGGCACAGACCATCTGCGGATAAGCCCTCGCAGGACAAGGCCGCGGTGTTGAGCGATGCAGGTGTGTAGAGACGAAGCCCACCGATGCGTAGCACGCTTCACTGTCTTCACGCTTCCGTGCCTATAAGAACTGAGGCACGGACCCTCTGCGGCAAAGCTCTCACAGGACAAGTCCACGGTGTTGAGCGATGAAGGTGCGCAGGAGACGCTGCCCGTTGATACGTAGCATGCTTTTCTACATCCACACTTCCGTGCCTATAGGAACCGAAGAACGGACCCTCTGCGACAAAGCCCTTGCAGGACAAGGCTGCAGTGTTGAGCGACGCAGGTGGCAGAAGACTCTGCCCGATGATACATAGCACGCTTCGCTACGTCCACGCTTCCGTGTCCATAACAACCAAGGCACTGACCCTCTGCAGCAAAGTCCTTGCTGGACAAGGCAGCCGTGTGTGTACTCCTCCATATATGTCAGTACTATGAACTGTTCTAGGAAGGTAACTGCAATTAAAATATCACACAAATACTAGACTAAAAACAATGCAAGAATGTTTCATGTTGCAAACCAATAGGCAAGACACCTCTTGTTATACTGTCACAAGCTTTGACACTTTCCTTCCCAATGGCTACAAGATCCTCTCCGCGTCCAGAACCAACTGTCCCGATGAGGGTGTAGCCTTGACCTTCCGGAGTGGATCCCTGCTTCTATCATTCCCATGCATGACTACTCCTTCTTTCAATGCCTGGTCTGCAGGCTCTCTCTCTCTCCTGGCCTTTCTCTCACTGTGGCCACAATCTACTGGCCGCCTGGCCAGGTAACCTCCGTCCTCTCTGAGTGGATGTAACGCTCACCTGACTCCCACGGAGGCGCTGGCCTGGTTCGCGCTGTTGTGACCTTGTCTAAGGTGATGCGCAGGGGTCGGAAGACGGACTGGACCGGGCCCCAAATCTGGCTTGTCTGACTCGCAGAAGTATCCTTCTGTAGGTGAAAATAGGGGGTTAACTGTCTGCGAGGTAATGCAATCGGCCTCCCACTTACCCCTCTCACCCTCCTCAAAACCCTTCTGTGCTTCCCCGTAGCGTCTCACCTTAGGGTCTGGAAGGACGAGCTCTCCATCCTGCTTCTGATGCAGGGGCGCGTTGGTATCCAGTTACTTCACTGGATTTTCGGATTGGTGGTTTCTGATGCGGGGGCGCGTTGGTATCCTGTTACTTCACTGGATTTTCGGATTGGTGAGAACCAAACTTGCTTGGCTTCCAGGTAAGTTTTTGATAAGTGGTTCCCCTTGTGTCCATGCATTAATGTTCTAATGCTAGTGTCTTTTTCCCCATAGGGGCTGGGGTACGGAATGCCGGGAAACTGGCACCGATCTGAGATGAGAGGTGAAATCCTTGTGGAAATCAGGTAAGTCTTTAATGAGCGTCTTGGTAATGTCTTTTCATTCGCTCATTTACGCTGATATCTTTTTCCCCTTAGGGGCTGGGGTCCGAAAATGCCTGGATGCGGCGCGGACCCGAAATGAAAAGGGAATGACCCAGCAGGTAAGTCTTAACATGGAGATTTAGCCTTTCCCTTCTTTCTCTCACCTTCGTTATTGTCTTTTTCTCCTAGGCGCTGGGGCGCGACTGCGGATCCGGATGGTCGCTGCAGAACATGGAAGCGCCCTGTAAGGTGAGTAGAATGAGGCGCTGCAGCGATCGATGCGATGTGCTTTTAAAAATAAATGTCTTCCTTTTCAGGATCGTCGGCGAAATGTCTCCGGGATGCAGATTTAGCAGGTAAGGCCTTTTCCTTCTTATGTTCTCTTGTTCCCTTCCTTTGCAGGTGATTCAGGATGCTGGCAGGCGTGGCAGAAGTCAGGATGCAGGAGCAGACACGGTGAGCGTCCAGCTGCTAGATGCAGAACAACGCGAAGCACGTGTGGCTGATCGGGTGTGGTTTAAATAGCCTTGGAAGAAGTTCCTAGAATGTGTCCTTCCTCCAATCAGGTATGTATCCTTCCCCGACCACGCCCGGGTGGTAAATGAGTCCCACAGGTAAAGTAGTTCCTTTCAGGCCTCAAGGAGGCCGGGGTTCTGCAGCAGGGTCTGCATCAGGTAAGTGCACCCAAACACTTTCATAATGAGCCTGGCGCCTATGGCGCCAGGACTGATGTTTTCTATGAGCCTGATGCCATAGGCGCCAGGACGCTGTCCAAAGGGCCCCTATAAGGGGTTTCTGGGACCTTCCCCGGGGACTTGATGTCCGCTTTCGGGGACGCAGGGCCTGAGCCGGCTCCCCGGGAGCGGGCATCGTGACAGTGGAAGGATCTCTCCTCCCTCCTCGCCACTACCTCTCAACTTCTCTTCCTCTGAGACCTTAACATCCACTTGGATGATTCTTGTCCTTTGTAGAGGAGGTCCCAAATAAAGCCTGCACTCCAACCGTCCATTTTGAAGTACCAGAAACGTTCACACCGAAATATGTGACGTATGATGAGCCAATAAACCAGCAGAGAGCCGCAGTGTGCTCTGTCCAGTACCTATCAGAAGAACAGCACCTATTGAAGTACCAATACCAAGGAAACCATGGACAGTAAGGTATCCATTGAGGAAACCCTATCAACAGATGAAACGAAACGAAGATCGTCTGAGTACAGTCCCTGAAGAAACTAAAAATGTCTTAATGGAAGACGAATGGTGACGTCACGAGAACCCGGACTGACTCATATATAGAAGAAATGACAACCAAAGAATGACGTAAAGAGACGAAACACCATGAACAAGGATATCGTGAACCTAAAGTGAAAGGACAATGTCAAATGAAAGAAGCTTAAGCTGTAAGCATGGCAAAGATATCTGACCAGTTTACACCTGTACATATGCTTGGAACAGCAAGAAAGCTAAGAAAATCGTGCGGCTTGCTATGCTTAGTAGAAGGCTAGTGCGGCAAGAGCCACTATACATAATCTACCTCAAACAAAGCACATTATATAAGTGTACTTCCACTTTGCACAAGAAGCAGAATTAACCCAGGTTACTAAAGGCGACACGAGAAAAAGCTTCATATTTAGCAAAATCGAGAAGAGACGGCTGAAACGAAACTCAGCAGAGGCAACTTGTGCCAGGAAAGCCAACGTCGTACATATAGAAGAGACAAACAGTAGCTACATTTAATTGAAACTAAGAACAAAATATCCTGCCTCTGAAAGGTCGAGATAAGAAACTGAAGGCAGTTGGTGGGTGAAACGAGAATCAAATAAACAAATTGATGGAAAAGAGGCAAATTCACAGTGTCCGAATCACGTGACCAGCCAAGCAAGAAGTAGCGAGAGCTCACACCTATGTATGGCACCAGGCCAGGCGAATATTTCAGAACTTTTCCAGACAGAAGATGCAGTCTTGAGGCCAACCACAGTGAAATAATTGACACATGGCTACTAAAGTGATGATTGATTGTAACAATAATTGGAGGAAGGCCGGGTAACTAAGGGGCACCCCGCACCTGGCCGACCATTCTGTGTGCTGCTAAGTAAAGTGGAAAAGTATGCATGGGGTTGGTGCCAACCCAATCACAATGGATCAAGTAATCTAGGGTCCTATAGTTAGTAGAACCAATAGAACGTCGTACTTTTTGTGATGTCTGCAGTAGCCATTTTGAAGGAAGGGCTTAGATGCC
The DNA here is from genome assembly GCF_040938575.1 of Ambystoma mexicanum. NCBI lineage: Eukaryota > Metazoa > Chordata > Amphibia > Caudata > Ambystomatidae > Ambystoma > Ambystoma mexicanum. The sequence continues at coordinate 235,828,527 of NC_090928.1, read as the reverse complement.
CACCTGACAGTGTTTTCCCAATCCCCTCACTCCATTACCATATACAGATATAGTACCTATATTAAAGTTACCTTTCCCGAGCCAATAGAATTGCATGTCAACTTTTGAGTGTTAAACATCAATGATGACGAGTTTTCAGTATAAATGTTATGATTTTTATGAAGTTCGTTGGAGTTGTGAAGCGAGAAGGAAGATCACGCATCCGCTGATATTCATGAGACTCCCTGTTTTTTAGTACTTGTCATTAAACAGACTCCATTTGCCAAACCGTTAAGTTGTCCTTATTGATTGGTGTTGAAGTATATATCTGCACCCCCGTCCATCTCACGGGTGCTGCTATCTTGTCTTAAAGTGCTTCTGAGCAAACCCCGACTGTATGGGCCGGTTGGGGGTCTCAGAGCACACCTTCTGCAGGACTCTTTCGCAACCTTTGTGACTCCCCCTCGCTCTCTATTCATCCCTATGGTGGCCCGACTCACTCTGCAGGGCACACCCTGGATTTTCTGATCTCCTCAGACCTCCCCCTGTCCAACCCTCTCACCACCTCTCTCCTGGAGTGATCACTTTCTCCTCTCCTCCCATCCCTCTCTCTCTACCTCTCAGGCTAAGCCGACTCCAGCACTGCCACCTACCTTCTCAGTCATTCGACCCGTGAAGCATGTATCAGTGAAGGCTTTTGCCGCTACTTTCTCTCCTCCTTCTGCACTTTTGGCTGACTCACACCCTGACACAGCCCTTTCCAACCTTCATCTGTATCTCTGACACTCTTGATGTACTTGCTCCTGCCATGAGGATCCGCGTGAAGCCCAAATCCAAGTGCAACTCCTGGTACGACTCTGACCTTGTCACCCTTAAATGCAAGTGTATGGTGGTGGAGAGGAAGTGGAGATCAATAGGTGCACCCTCTGAAAAACTGGCCGGCCGCCTGCTCCAAAGGCATTACAGACTCTCTGTCCTCGCCAACAAGAGAGCTCACATCCAACCCTGTGTCCCCGTGGCATCTAACGGCCGAACTCTTCAGAATCTGCAAGGAGCTGGCCAATCCTGCTGTTGCCTCTGCCTCTCCTGTTCCCTCCCAGGCCCTCTGTATGGCCTTGGCTTCCCATTTCATTACTAAAACTCAAGACACCCTGTCCACCCTCTCTTCCTCCTCCTCCACTGATGGCCTCCCTGTGGCCGCCTCTCCTCCTCCCTTCTCTTCCTTTCCTTTATTCACTCCTAATGATGTTTCTACACAAGTCCGATCTATGAAACGGGTTCTTCCATAACCATCAAGGACCCCATTGACACCATTGCTCCAGCCTTGCCCAATTTCTGCAACCACTCTTTTGCCACTGGAACATCCTGCCCACCCCCCCAAAGCACTCCCTTGTGCACCCCCTCTTAAAGAAACCCTCTGCCGATCCCTCCTCTCCAGGCTAACTATCACCCAATCTCTATCACTCATTTCCTGGGCAAACTCTTGGAAAATCTGGCCATCTCACAGCTTAACCTTCTTACGGAATCTGTTGGTTGTCTCCATGACCATCAGTCTGGCCTCAGAGTGGTCAGAAGCATGGAAACGGCTCTCCTGAACATCCAAGAAGACCTGCTCTCTAACCTTCATTCTAACCTTCCTTCTGTCCTCATTCTCAATCTTTTCTCTGCTTTCGACACGGTCAGCCATGCCATCCTGCTCAAAAGTCTTCGTGATAACCTGGGTATCACTGATCATCCCCTGGCCTGGCTGACCTCCTTTCTCACTGACTGACTCTCTCAGGTTCAACTGGGGTCCTTCCTATCTTTTATCTCTCTGTCTTCCTGTGGTGTTCAGGGGTCTAACCTCTCTCCCTGGCTGTTCAACCAATACCTGGCACCTCTTGCCCACTGCATCGCTGCTCTCTGCTCCAACGTTCAGTGTTATGCAGATGACACCCAGCTCTCTTTCAGGCTCCACTAAGCTGCCTCTTCTCCTTCTCTCATTCCTGACTGTCTGTCTGCTATTCATGAGTGGTGTGCCGTCAATGATCTCTGCCTTAATGCGAGTAGGATGGAGATCTTCCTCATCGGAACACCAGCTCCCTCCTTTCCTCTCTCTCTCTCTGTCTGCCTACTATGGATCCTCTTGCTGCTCCTATCGATGAGGCTAAGAACCTTGGGGTCATCTTCGACTCCATCCTCTCCTTCTTTCCTCACATCTCTGACGTCTCTAAGAAGTCAAACTATCAGCTACACCTCATCAGAGGTATTCTTCCTTTCCTCACTTTCCCCAGAAGCGCACTGTCTCCAGAGCTCTGGTCCTCTCAAGGCTGGACTGCTGCAATAGCCTCTTTGTAAATCTTCCTGCCTCTACTCTCTGTCCTCTACAACTAATCCAGAACAGGACTTCAAGATTTAACCTTGGCCTCAATCCCAGGGATTGTATCACTCTGGCTCTGGAATCTCTTTATTGGTTCCCAGTGGCAGCAAAGATCAAGTTCAAGACGCTCTGCATTGTCCATAAGGCTTTCTGGGATCTGGGTCCACACTACCTCCAACTCTCTCTTCCTAAGTATCTCCCATTTCGAGCTCTCCGCTCAGCCACCCCAAATCTCTGAGGGGGCAGATCTCTATCTTCGGCTGGGGCCTCGCTCTGGAACAGCCTCCCTGCCTCTCTCAAACTTGAGCAGAACCATCTCCGGAAGCAACTCAAGACCTTCCTCTTTGCTTGCACTTTCTCGCTTACTCTCCCCTGCTGATGACCTGTCTGTTCCATGCACTGGTCGCCTGGCCACCCTCTGAACTTGGGGCCAGGTCCCTGCCTGTCCATTTGCACCTCGCACTGCCTCTTGGCTCCCCCAGCACTTGTGGTCTGTATCTGCAACCCTACAGGTCACTCTCTCTGCACTTATGAGCCACCCACTGGCTGCACTTCCCGATTACCTGTACTTAGCCACCTGCTGGCTGCACTTTTGATTACCTGCACTTCTGCACCCTGCCTTTTTTGCAAATCTCCCCTTCCCCCCACCTGCGCTTGCGCGATCTGAATGACACAAGGCCTAGTAATATTGTTGTTTTGTCCTCCCTTTGTTTTCCCCTCCCTGTCTTGTCGCACCTAGAAACAGTTCTACAGAAGTGTTATAAATGCCATATCATATAATCATAACTTTGCTTTGTGCCAGGCTTTTTATACTCTATGCCCTCTCACAATTTGAAAATTGCGTTTTGGTTGTTGTATCTGTCCATGATAGGGCCCTGAGATTGGTCCGGTTTCATTTTGGCATTTGACATTTTGGCATTTGGCATTTGGAAGATGTGTTTATGCTTGTGTACTGGATTCACTGCAGGGAGGGTGAACCACGACTTTAAGAGTCATTCCATCATCTTGGCTGCCCTCATTGTGAAGAACAGTGCATGCGCATCAGTATACGCTGACCACAGCAGACTTTCATCTGCAGCTGTACCACGGGTGAGGTTTGCATGTGCTGCACTGTTCGCACAATACTTTCTGGGGAAGCAGGATCCTGTATTTATCTGCGCCTCAGTGGGCAGTTGCGGGTGGAGGGGTTTAGGCATGACTATGAAAACTTGTCCGTACCTTTTCAATACCGGTAAAGGGACTGTGACCTCTTTATCTCACATATGATTGCCCCGGCCCAACAACAGGAACTAAGTGAGGGTAATGTGACGAATCCTTAGATATCGTCACTTCTCCCCGAGGGACATCCCGTTCCCATGAGGCCAGGAAGGGGAGGCTGCTACCCGATAGTCCCCCTGGGGGTGGTACTCAGTGGGAGGATCTCATGGGGAGAGATTCCCCCTATAGGGACAAGGACGACCATCTAGGGAGTACACAGTACAACACCACTGATCCTCCACCCACTTCCTTTACCTCCCCTCAGTTCATGAGGCCAACCTTATCATCCCTAACTTCCATACCACACACTTCTATGTATATATGTGAGACTACCCTACAGTTACTGAGACGAGGAAGAGTAGGGAGGACTTAATGAAGATCTCATTGACAGGTACTGAGACGAGGAGGAGGTGCGGAACAATGAAGATTCCTCTTAAGAACTTGAATGAGCATTGTATCTGTCATCGCTCATTCAGCATAAAGAGAGAGGAAGGACTTACCTTTTTGTCAGACCCTCCCATGAGGACCCGCGAGCGAGAACATCTTCCAACATGGAAAGGAGGGCACGCTGCAGAACAGAACACAAACAAGGAGGCGCAGGGTTCTCTACCTGGTCCAACGTGGGCCGACCGGCCGGAGAGCTGGAACAGCAGGAGTTCAAGCACGCACAATGCCTGGATCGTGCTGGCAAGAAAAGGTAGACAACCTGTGAGGAAGCAACTGCTGCAAAGTTGCCACTGCAAACGCAGGAACCAGAAAAGTGACGAGAGACCCGAAGTAGGGGTCGGAAGACCCTTTCAAATTACCGAACGACACCGGCAGAGACCAGAGAGGTACATGGGTGGTCGGGACAGCTGTTAGGCGCTACGGAGAGAGTGCAAGAATGTAAGAACCAAGGGCTTGGGATTCCCGTGCACAGAAGCAGGTCTCGACAAGAACCAGGTCTGCCGGATATAAACTGTAAAACTAAGCTTGAGAAAATCCTGGGGAAGGGAGCCATTCCCCCTAGTGGTGTGAACTGTGAATCTAAGCCTGAGAAAGGCCAGGTGAAGGGAACAATTCCCCCTGGTGTTGTGAACTGGGAAAACATGCCAAGAAAGCCCTGGGGGAGGGAGATATTCCCACTTGTATTGTGCACTGTGAGAACAAAGCCAAGGAAAGACAGAATAAGGCAGTCATTCTCCTGCCGGTTGAACTCATATAGAGAATCAAACCAGTGTTCCAGGGGAAGGGAGTCATTCCCCCTGGGATAAAGAAATAGTAAACTTTCTGAAGGAGAGTGTTGGAGGATCAGAAAGCCTTTTCTTTTGTGAAGTACTGACATCCAGGGAAGGAAGTAATTCCCACTTGGTACTGTTGTACTGTGGAAAACCATAAAAGGAAAAGGAGGAAGGGAGTCGTTGCCCCTGGTGTTCCGACACTGTGCTGCTGGAGGACCAGGAAAAAAGAGGTATTCCCCTGGAACACATAGACCACGAAAAGTGAGTCAGTCCCCCTGGTGGTGGAAAACCAAGGAACAAGATGCCTGGAGAAGGGAGGGGTTCTCCAGGAACCCAATAGTGAAAAAGCAACTATTGTCAATAAGGAATATTGATGTTTGAACTGGAACTTTACCTTTTGAGTTGAACTGAGAACTTTACTGCTTGTCGGCATTACAACCTGGAACTTTGTTTTGTTCCTTAAGACGGGAACCATTCTTCAGGACCAAGACGATCCACTACCTCTTTAGTTTAGTTATAAGTGTGAGGGACAGAAGAAGGCCTTCTGACGTAGGATGGTGGACTATTGATTTATATGGACATCCTGACTAAAACATTTGTATTTTAGTTGAGGTAGAGAAACCACTCTTAGAGTTAGAGAAAGTTAGGGTTTCTCCTTATTTATATTGCTAATACAAGATGATATCAACAAAAATGCTACCTGTGTGTCAGTCTCCTCCTTCTGCACCCTTAGAGTAAGCAGACGGTCCTCTCCAGACTGCCCACAGTCCTTCATACATTAGTCTAGGGAGGTTCCCGTCCGCTTTGTTCACCCCATGGATATTCCAAAGTGATGTGGGGAGTTTTTCACATATCTTCCCCAATTCCAATGATCCCCTTTACTAAATGAGACATGGGTGGAGAATTTTCCCGCGAGGTATGGGGTGTTTCAAGAGCCCCTGGGCTCGACAGATTATCCAGTATGGCACTTAACGTAGCCCTGGAAATGTGGGCTGTGATATTACTGATAATGTTTAACAACATACTAAGCAAAAAGTCTATACCGTAATCCTGGAAAACATTAATAATAATTACATTACACAAAAAAGGGGCTGTCTAAACCCTAACAATTATAGCCCTATTGCGGTCTTAGATGTCTTGGGAAAAATCTCAAGCTCTATCGTAGAGGAAGGGTTGCAGCAATGGCCCGAAAAAGCCAACATTTTAGATCCTTGGCAATCTGGCTTTGTTCATGACGTAGGTACTAATCTTAATGGGTTCTTAATTCATTTGATATTCGCTAAGGATCAGGATCTTAAGAATTTTATATTTATTTGTTTGATAGATTTTACAATGGCCTTTGACTTTGTGCCGCCACCTGTTATGGCATTAGAACATTTTGTATGAATTATCAATCTTTTTATCACTGATCCTGGGGCAGCCCTAGCTGAATCTAACTCTTTCCCCCCCCAAGACTAAACTTCCTTAAAGTGAGACATCTGCTTTACGCTGATGACCCAGTTTTATGCAATCAAATTTCAATTGGCCCTAAGTGGTAACTAGTGGCACTGTTGCAGTATACAACAGTAAATAGGCTAGAAATCAACATAAATAAAACCAAGGTGCTGATTTTAAAACCAACTAGGATGAAAAGATCTGTGAATTTTAAATGGGTTTTATTAGGAGTTTCAGGGAAAGTTACAGTTTATATATCTAGGCTTTAACATGTATGAGGTTGCAAGTCCTCGGTTATATTATACAAATCTTAGGAACAAATAAAGCAAACTGATTGTCCAGGCAAAAATGATAGACTGCCAGTATGGGAAATGTACGGCTAACTCAATTCTACAATTTTAGCTTACAAAAGTTGTCCCTGTAATTACTTAGTGAGCTGATGTTTTATTGATGTGGATGAAGGGGAACTGGGCCAGCCTGGAGGGGATTTTTGGGGAAAAGGTCCTAGGTCAGCATTTAAGTGCACCCCATGCACTCATCGATTTGAGTTAGGTTTAACATCCCTCAGATCTCAAGTCATTTGGAGAGTGCAATGTTTTTATCAAAAAAATATTTGTGCAAAACAGACCTCATTGATGGGGCAACTCTGGTTGGTCTTGGACCATAAGAAGGAACCTAGACTATGTTCTTGGGCTGCAGTTAGTAAGGAAACGTTAGATTGAGAGGGATTGGATTGTCACTCTAGAAACCTGTAAAGCCTATGCCCACCACCACTATGCGGTATTGGATGGAAAGCAGTAAATACAGTTCCACATTATAAGTCCCTGTTTCCAGATTGTTTGTGGAGGAAATTCTTTCTGAGAATTGATTAAATCTATTAGATACACTAAAAATGTTGGGCCCACAATGGAACATTGATAGGGAAAATAGAACATGTTAGCTGTGTAAGGGCCCACAAATAGAATCTTTATTTCATTGGTGTCTGCAATGTATGAAATTGACCACTTTGCGACAAATTTATCTGGGAGAATTTGTAATGAATTTTGTAATGATGGAAGCAGATGAAATTTGGAAGATGATTTCGGAAGGGTCAAAAGTGAGCATCAAATTGAATTTAATAAGATTTTTTTTAATGGTTTTTATGAGGATTCAAGATGAAGTTGAGTAGCAGTGGACCTTGGTGGTAAGGGGTATATTTTGTGGTATTTTTGAAGAGGACCCTTAAGAGAAATATACATTTATTAACTTACTTTTTCTATAAACTATGTATTTCACTTTTTAAATGCTATGTCATATGTATGAAATTGTTTTTTCTTGTTTTTAAAATCTTGTGTTATATTTGGGAAAGGCCCGTTGAGCCAAACAGAATAAAGACATTTTTTTTAAAAAGAAGGAAAAAGAAAAAGAACCTACGGCCACTCTGCATTGTGTTGAGGTTGTCCCAGCCAGCTAACCGAGACTTTACTCAATTGTTTAGCTTCTTCTACTCAGTTCTCATTAAACCGGGTTTCAAAGTTAGATAGATCAGTTCCTAATATTACTTCTTCTGGTAAACCCGGTAGGACAGCCATCTCTGCTTTGTATTGTTTTTTTTCCTGATGGGGAATTGTGGTCAGCCCTTAGTACAGAGTTCTCTATCACCATGTATACAAGTGACAAGTTCCAATCCATGTGTATTCACCTGTTCAAGAAGCGCTAGTTCTGAATGGATGGTGGTCAGGCTGGTTCCAGGACCAAGATGGGACATAATGTCTTGCCCATCCATCTGGATCAGGAAGCAATAACCTCTGCTGTCTTCCCTGGGCCATTATCTCTGCTACATCCAGTGTTTTGAAATCCCAGTACTCTGGCTCAGGCCACCAATCTTGGTTGTACTGAGCTGCTACTTTCAGAACATGATAGCGTGTGTCAATGGATTCTAGCTGGGGGATTGTAGGACATAAATGAGCTATATGGCTAGGCTTTCCACAGGTGTAACACTTGATAATCGGTTTCTCTTAAATGATGGACATTGGATTCTTTACTTCCTCCAGGTTTGATAGTTTTCCAAACAGACTTGGGTGACGACTGATTTTAGTACCAAATTCCAGCACGGTCTGTGGACAGGTGGCATTTCCCACCTCCTTCTTATTGGTTAACTGTCCTGGTCTGCTCGTTTGTGGTTCTGAGACCACTTATCTCCACTGCTTGGCCCTCTGTACTCAAGTGGCTGTTTGGGTGGCTAGCTCCAGGGTCAGTTTATGAAAATGTCAAACTGGCTATTGTAACTGGGAAGGTGCCAAGATCATTTGCTCCTTCAGTTTTTCGACATTCAATTTGGCTGTAATTTTTTCAAGAGAACCCTGATTCTGTAGGACATCTTCTGTGGGAAACAAACATTATGCAATTGCTGTCCTTGGTATTCGTAGGCTCTACCCAGTCTCTCCTGAATAGCATCTCTCAAAGAGTTGTATCCAGTGTGTCTGTCTTTATTTAAAATGTGGCCTGAAGATTCCCTGCCAAGAGTGGCAAGACATAATGGGCCAGCTGTTTTTCTTCACATTTTGCTACTTTAGCCATCCTTTCAAAGTTCTGAAAGAAAGCGTCTAGATCATCACCTCAGGATTATCGCTGTAACAGAAACCCAGGTGGGCCTGTTGTCAGAGACTGTAGTTGGCCAAGCCAGTTGGCCTGACACTAGCTTGTACAGGATGGAGGACATGGTTGTGGGGCACTTCGGCCAACTTGATTCCTGCTTCCTCCATCTGGCCTTGACTAGGGCCAGACATGATGGGCTTTGGAACGTGGGAGCTTGTGGTTTCCTGCTCTTTGGGCTGGTCTTGTCTGCTGGAAGCTTCCCAGAAAGGTTTCAGCATCTTGTTTCAGTTCTAAGTGAGAGAGTGGAAACTTGCTTACACTCAAACTTTTTAGTCAGACAACTGTAAGTTGGATGTTCTGCTACTCTCTCTGGTAGGTGGGTTGATGTCTGCTGGTACCAAGCGGGCTTTACACTGACTCCTGTCAAAAGGCTTCCCGGGAGTTCCGTGTCTGAATTGCTATCAGGAACTTCTTTGACTGTTGTCCGTTCCCTGTCGACCTTGTCCTCATTAGGATGGCTGGTCTGAAATAAACCTTCCCCAGACAAGAAGGAAGCCCTAGAAAATCCCTCCAGGGTGGACATGAGTACTATGAGAGAATTCTAAAGCCCAAGGTTGGTCTGCATCCAAACTGGCTCTTATTCATTTGGATATTTGCTGAGTTGGCTTACTCTGATTAAGCTCATTGATCCTTTCTGAAACCATATGCCATATAATAGACATGTACCAACAGACAAGGCAAAGCCTGCTTTATGTTTTCAATGAATTTGTAATTCTATTCTTAGTAATCTTTTTGAGCAGAGATAACACAAGAACCAAAGGCAGATCCCCTACTCTAACCCCCAATCAGGTTGTTGAGGCTGTTCTCTCTTGCTTGCCAGCTTCCCCCAAAGTCTTTTCTCCTGCCCTCTGTCCTTACCCCGGGATTATGGGTTATAGTGGGGTTTATTACAGAAGGTCAGTTGTAAAAAATAGCAGTCCCAAAATAACATGTCCCAAAACAAAGAATAATTAGCATAGCTTCCCTGTTTCTACACTGAGGGAATTTAACAAAGAATAAATTGGAAAATCTCTTCATACAGTTCATACGTATTTGGCTAACACCCTGTCACTCACAGTCTCCGAGGTACTCTCTCCAGGTGTCCACCTACTCTATCTTGTTGATGGTGAGATATGACCTCTTCCAATCTTCTGTATAGCTCCTATAGATTTCATTGTGTCTCCACCACAATTGGTACATACACTTGGAGTGTCTCCTTAATTTTAAGGCAGAGGCAACTGGGTTTGCCTTCAATGGCTCCAGCAGGTGAGCTTACAAGGGCCCTATCTAGTCTCTATCGCTCTGTTATGGGTCCTGATTTTTCCTCTCTTAATAACATCTCTTGTCCTCTATTGGTCCTGCTCTACCTCAACTCCATGCGCTATGTCATATTCCATTCCTCCTTCGATAATGGATTTGCCCCCTTGGGATTGGGGCCTCACCACTCCGCCAACCTTGGGCCAAACATGCTCTCTCATTCATTCCTGATCTTGCCAGCTACCACATTGCTAGCGTTCTGCACTTCCTACTGACTAATCACTGCAACCTCCTCCTCCTGATGACATTGCTCAAACCACTCCTGATGACTTCCACCCTTCTGCTGACTCCCACCAACAACCCCTGGAATACTTCCATCCTCTTACTGCTGACTTAAACCAACTACCTCTTAATGAATCACCTTCCACTCTTCTGGCAAGCCTCTTCCACTCCTCCCTGTCTTACTCCAAACTGCTTCCACAAACTCCTTCCTAAATCACCAACTCACTCCAAACTCCTATCGCCATCTCCTCCTCCAAAAATCCCACACCACTGTTTTTGTGTCAATCTTTCCACACTCTGTAGGACACTCCCCGTTTGCTAATCGGGTTTTGGGGGTTGCACCTATGTGCGATGATGATTGGGGCCCCAGGATTGGTTCTGCTTGATTTTGTAATTTCAAACATGTTGTTTCTGCTTGTGAATTAGATTAGATGCAGGGCAGGTGGATTTTGGATTTGAACAGCCGGTCTGCCATCTTTGAGCTCCTGCTCATGCACGTCAGACTCTGCTGAATGCAACAGGCCACGTATGCAGCCTAACAGCAGATGATTGTCACAAATTCTGCGCTGTTCTCACAGTACACAGTACTTTCTGGAGAAGCATGATACTGTATATTTCCAAGTGTAAGTCAGGGAAATTGTAGATATTAAAGTGCGAGATTGCAGATCCCTTCCGTAAAAACCATTAAGAGCCAGAAATGTCTTTATCCTGCATGTGACTGCCTCTGCCAAATGCCCAAGCAGGGTTGCATCTCCAAGGGGGCCATGCTTGAATATTACAAGTGCTTTGCTATTCTCATTATTATTTTTTTTTAAGTATTTATTGTGTGTTTTATTTTCTTCAAACAAAACTTTTCACACAGCAACAACATCAAACTATTGGAGAAAAAAAACATAATAATTATACATAGTTCAGCTAAACAATGCATTGATCTATATTAAAAACCAATATACAATTATGATCATTCAAATAAATCCTAAAACCATTATATAAATTAATTTTTTTTTAAAACTATGTCATAAATCCATATTAATAAACGGGAAAACAATTCAGAACATTCACAGTGCAATAAAACCATTCTAGACATTAAAAAAGCAGTTCATCATTCCATATTCACAGATAGGATATATTGGGCCTCATTACGACCCTGGCGCTCCCGTAATGAACGGTGCCGGTACGGGACCGGCACCGTTCATTACGGGATGCCCTATTACGAGGTCCCCTTGCGGGACCCGCTCAGAACGTCTGGTCAGACCAAAAGTCCTTAGCGGGTCCCGCAAGCGGACCAGGGAGCTAATAATGGGCCTATTATTAACGGGCCCGTTATTAGCTCCCTCCCCATTCCCATGGAGCCCTATGGGGGCTCAAATGGGAATGGGGATGGGTTTTTTTAATGAGGAATTCCCGGGTCCTCCAATGTTGGAATGGCCCGGTAATTCCTCATTGAAGGAACCCGGACCTGGAACCCGGTATGGAGGCAGCCATGCCCTTATTAAGGGCATGGCTGCGTCCATACTCGTAATGAGGCCCATTGTCAATGAAGTTCATTGATGAAATTGCTAGGTGATCATTCGGATGAATTCATAAATGCCACCACAAATCTTCCCACGTCATGATACGCTGAGATAGTATCCAATTTTCAAAATGGACCCGACGTAGACTTGAAAGAGCTATATATTCAATCAGCAAACGTTTAAGTGTGTCCCTAGTTATAAGGCAAAATGTGCACATACGGTCATTCTTTGGGATATTTTGTCTAGTGCCTATAACATTGTGAGTTGGTAGCAAATTCAGTTTAATTTTAATCACCAAGTCTCAAATCTTCTTACCACAATGTTTAAAAAATAAATATTTGGGGTTTCTAAATGGTTTTATATCCTTTCTGAAATGATCCTTAAAGGATAGTTCCGGGACTTTTTTTTTATTGTCCCTACGGGTCGGCCATGTGTTTGTAAGCATAAATCGGTAGATCGTAGGAAACTTTCCTATGGACCTTACCCGACTTTTCGCCAATTATCGCACTCGAAATCAGCCTCCATTTTGTGATAATCCTATCATTCCGCCGCATCGACCTGGCTCACCTGCCTTTGCGGCACTAAATCAAATCCCCCGCCCCTGAAACAGACATTATCAAAACATTCATATTCCCCGCCTCTCTCCGTGACGTTACTGTGCTGCGTAGGCAAACGCGCCCAGGCGTCTTCTACGCGACTCCACACAGACCCCGGAAATCAACACAGATCAGCTCACAATACAGCGCACCACAATTCGGAATATGAAACTGTACTTTGAAATCAAACCGCAAGATTGTAAATGTGGTAAAGTACATTTATTAGACATCAAATGTTTAGAGAATATTCAGCGATTTGCATTTTTATTTGCTCATGTTCCAAAAAGTTCGTATTGAGGAACGCGATGGTCCTTTGCTGTACACAGGGTCTTAGAGCATCTCACAATACAGCGCCACAATTCGGAATGTGAAACTGTGGTTTAAAAGCAAACGGCAAGATTGTACATTTGGCAAAGTACGTTTATTGGACATCAAATGTTTAGAGAATATTCAGCGATTTGCATTTTTCTTTGCTCTCGATCCAAATTAGTTCGTCTTGAGGGAAGCGATGTTCGTGTGCAGTAGACAGGGTGTTGGTTTACGATAAAAATAAGCTCTTCGGTCGCACTGATAATCGCATGGCTGTTCCAACAACGAGGCACTAGGCCACCACAACGGTAGGTATGTTGCATCTAACCGTTAGTACCGCGTAAGGGCATACTTGTACTTGGCGATCGTCCCATAAAATGGTCAGGGTGGTAACGTTGTTCACGCGGAGAAGCAACTGGCGGCTGTAGAAGCCGTCCGCCGGTGTCTGGTACTCGTGACACAGACAGTAGTGAATGATGTACCTAAAAACATAAAAAATGAAATTAGTCTCACCATCACATCCTTATTAAAATCATAGCGAGGACAGCGCTACTGGGTGTACACAAGTGTTTAAAGGCGTGGCGAGGCAGGGAGGGGGGGGGAGTGGAGTACAAGGTAAGTAGCATAAAATAATAAATAAATAGGGCCAGCTGGTGGCAAGTGCAAGGTAAGTGCAGAACAAGTGCTGGGAAGGGGGGGCTGTAGGATACTGAGACAGTCCCCCAGTGCAGGGGTTGACAGGGAGGCAGTGCAGGTGGAGAGTGGAAGGGCCCAGGACCGAGGTCGCAGACAGTGGACCAGTTGTAGCAGGGGAGAGGGAGAGAGAAAGCAGAAGCAAAGAGGAAGGTTTTGAGGTGCTTCAGTAAAAGCAGATGTTTCTCCTCAAGATAGTGCGCGGTAGAAAACAATATGCCACATAGAACGAACAAGTACAACTGAACCCGTCTTTAAAGCCACTGTATAGTAATGAAATTGCGGTATAAACTCATCAAAAGTTACTTACATTATATTTGCATTTTCCATTGTGTCTCTGTGTAGGGCAGACCCGAAACACCACTCCTTCTTTGCCGACGTTACTTCTTCTAATGAACGTGGCTCATCGTTTCGTTTCTGAAATTTTATTCATTATCTTTTCTTAGTCTTTCAGGATGGTCCCGGCCTGTCAAGGTCAAATCACAATAGAACCTTATACTGGGTCGTGGGCCGTTCCTCCACCCGAGCAAAACATCAAAGCAGCTGACCTTCACTTTGAGCGAGCACACATTTCTAGTTAGCTGCAGTCAGTGTAAGGGCATCTTGTCTGCGTGCCTTTTTTTTTATTGTCCCTATGGGTCGGCCATGTGTTTGTAATACGGAAACATTCTATAATTTTTGTAAAAATGATTTATATTACTGTTTGGTTTAATTGCAATGGGCCTGCAACATGAGGAGACTCGAGAGAACAGACAATCAAATTACAATCATTTAAACCGTGATGTGTATTTCTCAATGAGCTCTGCTTTAGGTGGACATGGAACAGAGGCAATGTTGGGTGGCAATGCAGTTGTCCCCTGCATAGGTTCGTTCACCACTCCATGTATGTGCCTATCGAGGACATCTACGATAAGTCTCTCAATAAACTCATATTGCATATCCTCAAACACTGGTTTGATCACCCATTGTTTACTTCTTTTAGCGAAGGCCTTATTGTAGCGAAGCGTCCCTAAAGTTCCGGTCGTCCTACTTTGTTGACGGCCAACATTATGGTTATGTGCCAAGACCGCTAGAAGAGTCCGATTTATCATGCCTTCCATGCCAAAATGCAATCTTTTGGGCCTGTACTTTAGGCACATATTGTGGAACACCTCCAAATCTCCTGTGTGGCAGAATTCCGTGAGTCCCCTCAAATCTCTTGTTATAGTTTTATCAAATACAATCTTTTCAATGGCCTTGTGAGTGGGTGATGAAGGAATCAACCACTTCTTCTTCCGTGCCTCCTCTGTGGACAAATGGCCATGTTCACATTTGTGGAAATGCTCATTTGTCGACCATCGATGTACGTTGCTACAGTGCAACATTACTGACCGCCATTTTTCCAGTAGAATTTCCAACGACCCTTCACATGTTTTTGAGCTCCACCAAAGATGGTTGCTGATTGACTTGGACCACTGTGAAATACCTTGCATATCTTTTTTTTTTCCTGCAGCCGACAATTTTTTATTGATTGTTTTTGCAAGATGCCATACGTCAAATTGGTGATTTATATTTTTGTACTCTTCTCTCATTGTCTTGGCAATTGAAACGTGTCTGTCCGTGGCTATCAGGTCGATCACCATTCCCCGCGATTGTAGTTCTTGCAATGATGCTACAAAGCCAACTTTCTCCATGGCCACTGAGGATGTACTTTGTGACACCTGCACGACCACCGAACTCACAATTTTCTTACTTTCCATGTCCTGAAAGTGGTAGGTGCAGTACTTGGCTGAAAATCCTGGGCTGTCGCACTGTCCATCACCGGCTAGCCTGAAGCGTTTGCCCGCGAATGTACTTTCCATTGACATTTTTTCCATTCTCCAAGCTTCGCTGATGGCTGGAAATAGATAATCGGTTTGGTATTTGTAGAACTGACTTTTCGCAATGAAATGGATTCCCACAAACTGAAAGAAATACTGTAACTTTTTAAAACTTGAACCACTAAAAAGTGCGGCCGCTGCACAAAGTAGATTGCCTGCTGGCAGTTGCCCCAGCATGGGTTGTGCAGACCATGCGAACGGATGATATTGTGTACAGGTGGCATGTATTTTAAGGTTAGTGCCTCGAATTGCACGAGTCACATTAATCAATGGCTCCCCACATACTTCCCCACCAACCCAATGCCCACATTTCATCATCATAATAATATCCATCAAACAGCTATCGAATACAATGAATTTGGCCTCTTTCCTTATACTGTCACTCTGCATCCCAGCTGGTTCGGCCTGTAACGTTGAGGACATGTCACTCGCATGAAAGGTACAATCTCTGATATCGTCTTCCGCTATGCTGAGTGATATTGATGGTGTTTCATTGTCGTCCACTTCATTCTCTTCCATTGCAACATCTGTTCCTTGTCCGGAGATGGGAGAAAAAAACAATGTCTTCAACTTTCGCGCGCTCTTATTTTTTGCGGGTGTGGATTCTGTGAATTTATCTCCAACTGCATCCGAACTACCAGGAGGACATTCACTATCAATGGCTGGTGGTGGTATAGCTCCGTTGTCAATCACTTCATATTCTTCCCATTGGCACGATGCATCTCCAGTCTCAAGTCCCTGCCAAAAGGTTTGACAAGCAACATCTCTCGTTCGCTTCACTGTCTGTGTAGATCTAGTTCTTACACCCACTCGCAACTAGAGGACAGATTAGAAAAGGGATGTTCAGTTTAAACACAACTTACAGTATTGAACTATTGACAGTGAAAGACAACATAATATAGTGAACAGGACACTAACCTTCTTTTGCTTTCTTTTCTTTGAAACTTTCTTGCCTCGAACTTCAACATCTGGACGCTGTTGCTCCGACTCGTGTGTGCATGTCTCCACTTCCTCTCGCGCTGCAACGACTATATTTTCATGATAAGCACATCCATCACTCACTGAGGCTCCATCGACTCCCTGAAACATAGAACTTTCATTAGTATGTATAATAATATTGAAAACACAAAATGTACTTGGGGACCAATACCCATACGTACATCTCAATAGCAAAACACGAATGAACGCATTGTGTAGAACATTCAAACGACAATAGTTCACGCATTGTTGATCTAGTTAGATTGAACTGTCAAGATCCATACCTCGGGCTCCGCATAGACTTCCATTGATGATATTATTGAAGATGACGCTTCAGCAACTCCCTGAAACACAGTAATTGCATTAGTATGGTTTTCTATTTTGTTTAAAAGAACATAAACTTTCTGCAGGCGTCAACGGCTCATCTAAATAGACCTGCACAAATGATCAGTTGTCTAAAATAAATAATGGATATCTAAATATGATTCGATTTGCTCCATCGTTGGAAGTGTCACCACCCAGAGATCTGCATCAACTACTAGGGGTGATGTTCTTGTTGAAGAAGCTCCGTCAGCTCCCTGAAACATAGTACTTGCGTTAATAAAGAAGGAAGTATAGCGGATGTAATCACGTCATTTGATCTCGCATGATTGATCTGTCAGTATCCATACCTCGAAATGCATAAGAACATCAAGGGACGCTGTAACTGCGGTGCACACTTCTGCAAGCTGTTGCGCCGACCCGTAACTGCATGCTCCCCCTTCTTCTTGGACTAATGCTCCATCGACTCCCTGAAACATAGGACTTTCATTAGTAATGAACACAATATTGAAAAAAGAAGACACATAGGAGGGCGACGACAGAAGGACATACCAATGGCTAAAAACGAAAGAAACATTGTGTGTAACAATCACGCTACAAGAATGCAAGATCTGATGATCTCCATCGATGGAACTGTCCGGAAACGTACCTCGAGCATCTGAGTGACATCTACGGTTGTCGTCAATGCGTTGGACTCCTCAGCATCTCCCTGAAAGACAGTACTTGCATTATTTTGGATAACAATAATTATAACTGAAAACAAAGACTAGAGAACGAGTACTGTGGTGTACCATTAGGTAAAATAATTACACGATCAATTAAAACTATTGATTTACATGCCTAAAACAAGTCAGTGTCAGAATAGCTAAGTAAGATTACCCGATAGGCGCTTGAAGTGGCTGATGACTGCAATAACGACACGGATGGAGAATCTTCCGCCTTCATATTGAGTGGATACATAAATGGGGAAATTATTGTTAGCTAATGCTACACACTACCGCAAGGCCGAGAGACAAATACGTAAACTTGACTCACCAGTGGAGGGATGTGGACGAATAGAGTGGGAATAGCGGTTGAGAGCAATTTTCGCCTCGCTCGCGGTGTTTTCTTCTTTATTAGCAATGATGTGGAGTACATGTCTGGGCTAAAGTGCCTGCTGCAGATGCGGTATCGATCACCCCTCTTGTCCGCAAAGACTTCTAGGACTCTACTTTCTAGCTCAGAGGCTGGATATCCGCAATATCGGACCCATTCTCTTATCTGATCTATTGTCTTAGGGAAAACATGCATTATAGTACCTTCAGATTTGTTATGGGTCTTCGAAGGGCAACCGCCAATGGAACAGGCAGGCATTATGGAAAGTTCTGAAAAGTAAAGATCAACAATTCTCTATGAATACCAATGTGTTAAAACATTAAATGACACATAAAAGGTTCAATGCAAGGTCCGTTTTGGTTCTTGGAACTATACACGTTATTCACATGCGGATAAGTATTTCAATAACTTTCAAAAAATAGAAAAAGTAATTTGACTAAACTCAGAACATGTGACTAGTTCCTTGCATGTACTGTCGTGAACGAAAAGAAAACATGGATGCAATTTGATGACTACTAGCAAATAGATATAAATTAAAAAATTGGACGCAAAATGATTATGGTACATGGACTTACCTTGACGAACAAACAGTTAGATGCAGGGATCAGAGTAGTTTCTTGTCGTAGAACAGGGAGCAGTTCACAGGTTGCAAACTGACGAGTTTGCTCAAAGTGGTCACGGAAGTTCACAGAGACGAAGAGCAGATAACCAGCACCTTCACGGGTTGACTAGCAAAGCGCAAAGAAGTTCTCATTAGAAATATGAAGTGGGTTATAAAGAATTCGAAACAGGGGTGTGTTTGTGAATGAATGACGTGTATATGTCGTGGCATTATGCGGATTGCAGGGGGGCGTCCAGCGTGAGGGGGGATGCTTGGCAGGAGACACGGGGTCTGGAGGTAGACATGGGAACAACAACCCATGCTCTATAGACCACTTTGAAGTGTACATGGTCTTTGGCACCTCTTGGCCTTTATCGCTCCCTGACAGCTCCACTTGCCAGCAGCGCAAGTACCCTGGTGCGAACTGCCTTTGATAGGGCGGGGGGGAGTGGATCGGGGCGGTGGTCGTGCAGACAAGACACAGGAAGACTCGTGAATGGAGACACACTTATGTGGATTGCAGGGGGGCGTCCAGCGTGAGGGGGGATGCTTGGCAGGAGACACGGGGTCTGGAGGTAGACATGGGAACAACAACCCATGCTCTATAGACCACTTTGAAGTGTACATGGTCTTTGGCACCTCTTGGCCTTTATCGCTCCCTGACAGCTCCACTTGCCAGCAGCGCAAGTACCCTGGTGCGAACTGCCTTTGATAGGGCGGGGGGGGTGGATCCGGGCGGTGGTCGTGCAGACAAGACACAGGAAGACTCGTGAATGGAGACACACTTATGTGGATTGCAGGGGGGCGTCCAGCGTGAGGGGGGATGCTTGGCAGGAGACACGGGGTCTGGAGGTAGACATGGGAACAACAACCCATGCTCTATAGACCACTTTGAAGTGTACATGGTCTTTGGCACCTCTTGGCCTTTATCGCTCCCTGACAGCTCCACTTGCCAGCAGCGCAAGTACCCTGGTGCGAACTGCCTTTGATAGGGCGGGGGGGGTGGATCGGGGCGGTGGTCGTGCAGACAAGACACAGGAAGACTCGTGAATGGAGACACACTTATGTGGATTGCAGGGGGGCGTCCAGCGTGAGGGGGGATGCTTGGCAGGAGACACGGGGTCTGGAGGTAGACATGGGAACAACAACCCATGCTCTATAGACCACTTTGAAGTGTACATGGTCTTTGGCACCTCTTGGCCTTTATCGCTCCCTGACAGCTCCACTTGCCAGCAGCGCAAGTACCCTGGTGCGAACTGCCTTTGATAGGGCGGGGGGGGGGTGGATCGGGGCGGTGGTCGTGCAGACAAGACCCGTTTGCCGCAGGGCCTCACCAAGGAGAGGCCATCTAACTGAATGTAAGAGGATGGCTGCAGGATCTACTACATGGAAGGCAGGGGGGTGAGTTTATAAATACCTCACCCTCCCAGGAGAATATACACTAGATTCATTTAAAAAATCAAAACAACCATTGTTAAAATATATGTTGGGCTTTATTTTAGATTTTAGTTAAACATAAATAATAAACATTACACATTGTAAAGTTGAGGTTGCAGCACATCGAGGGAAAATCCGCGGTATTGTCCACTGTCACTGGGGAAATGTTGTCTAATGGCAAGTACCGCACAGGCAGGTATTACTCTCCGAACGCGGTGTCCGAGCCTCCCGTGAAGCCACCAAGTGAAGCAACGATAGGCCACCAGCCTGTACCACCTGTGAAAAAAAAAGATGCAAACTGTATTAAACTGACCAAACTTTCTTATCAATGTCGATTCAGGTAACACATGTCATTTTTCTTAGAAAAAAATTATATCTAGAAAATGCACTATATGGAACCAATTTACATGCGTTCGAATGATATGTAAATGTAATTTTATATGTGGGAGACGACCATGAAATAGTGGTGGCATCACTGACATCACAAACAGAGTATACTTACTCGTTACTCGGATTACGCGGACGAACAGTGCCACGAAGTTCGTGCATAAGCACCATCATCATCCTCAACACTGTCCGTGAGAGGCAGGCTTCCCTGAACTCTGGCAGCTCGGTGATGCATTGCGGACTTTGCTCGCCTTCCTGCAGACTTTGCTCGCTTTCCGAAATGTAGGCCAAGCACCCGGAATTTTCACGGCAGCAGCAGTTCTCCTCCTCAGTTGGCATTAGCTCGCACCGATTGCACGTGCACCAGGTGGAGACGCCGTCCATGCGACATGGTCCAGGCTCTTCATCCGTTGACTGGTCCTCCCAACTGCCGTCCGAATCCCCATCGTTTTCGCGTGCTTGCCTTTCCAGTAGTTCTTCCTCGGTGTACTCGGGCTCGTACATATACGGCATTATTGTAGCCATTGTGTGGTAAAGAAAGTAAGATAATTTATAGCGGTGGTACTGGTATCTGTTCACACGGGCTACAATCAACGAAGGTAGCTGACCAGAGCACAGAAACAAGTCACAGAATACTCAAAGTAACACACAGAGAGAGGAATGGATTCGAAAATCTGCTGCTGTATGTTGTGAAACGGTCTGTTTATACTTATTGGGGAAAGAGGCGTCCTGCCATTTCCATGGCAACACGTCAATAGCTGAGGCGCAGCGATTGTTGACACGAGACGTGCTTGAAATGGGCAGTACGCGTCTGCTGATGTCAGGCTCAGGGGCGGGGGATTTGATTTAGTGCCGCAAAGGCAGGTGAGCCAGGGCGATGCGGCGGAATGATAGGATTATCACAAAATGGAGGCTGATTTCGAGTGCGATAATGGGCGAAAAGTCGGGTAAGGTCCATAGGAAAGTTTCCTACGATCTACCGATTTATGCTTACAAACACATGGCCGACCCGTAGGGACAATAAAAAAAAAGTCCCGGAACTATCCTTTAATTTTATAAAACATTAGTTGCAATCTGGTGTTAATCCAGGCATTTTCAAACAAGCACATTTTAACCTTTTGAGAAGTGTAAATTAGATCTTCTGTAGTAAGAGAGACCACGAGTAGAATACCAAATGTGACAGCAATCCATTAATTCAAGACCTTAGATGATTGACTTACCGATTACGTATTTTACTTGCCAAAAGGGTTATTAGCGGGGGGATAAAATAGATCCCAAAAGTTGCACCCTACGCCAGCTGACGCGTGTCTTAAGCATAACTAGACCCAAGAGATGACAGAACGCTGAAAAGGGGGTACCTTAAGGTAGAGAAAAGACCCTCTTCCATACATTAGATTCTAGTTTAGTCCAGTCCAACCTTTGGTCTCTTGTCTCTGCGCCATGTGTCTCTGCACCATGTGTGATTTTAGGAATAATAATCTGATTATACATTTTAATAGTAGGGATTAAAGAGAAGCAACCATACCTCTTATCAACTACTCTTAACTGGGTAGCACAGAAATGCCCTCCATTTTCAGAGTGTTTCTAAGACAGGTAATTGTGGGCTTTGCTTAAAATCAACCCTTAGGTATCTAATGGATTTGACTACTTCCACTTTTTGGTTATTAATAGACCAACAATATATATATATATATATATATATATATATATATATATATATATATATATATATATATATAACATTTTATTGCGTTTTCAATAGTTTATGCACATCAAATATGGATCAGTGTATACAATCCACACATTTCACAACGTGTTTTTCCCTCTCCCTCCCTAAACCAATATGTAACTAGTTACTTGAACAGTCTGCTATTGCTTCCCAGGTCTTGCATATTGTCTACTTCTTATGTTCAGGCTGTTCTACTACTGTATGTAGTCTTAATTTGTGCCTTTCGTCTTAGACACAGCAGACTGCTGCTTGGTTTTAGCTGCAAACACGGCTTGTATTAAAGCTTTCCATAGCTCCTGGTTAGTCAAGCTGTCCGGTTGCGTTCTATTGACTGCTCTTTGCCAGACATAGGTTTCCGCCATTGACTATTTGTACAAATCCACCCACCGGGGTTCCAACATCAGTTCTTTCGGGGATTCCCACCCCATAGCTATCCTTCTTTTTTCTAGGACATATTCCAGGTCTTTAAATTTGTCTATGTGCTTCGCAATGTTTTCCCTCATGAACTTTCCTAATAAACAGGCTGCTGGGGATTGGACATTGAGATTTACATCTGCTTGTAATAATTTTGCAGCAATCTGTTCCCAGTATTGTTGGATCTTGGGACAGGACCAGGACATGTGTAGCATACCAATATTTTCTCCCATACATCTGGGGCAGTTCTTTGTGTTAGATATGTTCTGAGGTGTTAGATACGCTCTATGTGTAATAAACAATTGTAACTGTTGCAGCCTAGCATTTCTGGATACCCGTTTGTGGTATGATATTACCCTTAGCTAACCTGTGTCTGTAAACGTCTCCTCGCAGTCCGTCTCCCACTTGTTTCTTATCTGCAGCTCATTGTGAACTTTGAGATAAGCAGCTTGTATAGGCTAGAGATGCTATGCCTACCCTCTGACATCTTGTACAGGGTATCTACTATGCTATTAGAGTCCATGTGGTCATAGAAATTATGCCACTTCCTCTTAAGTGTATCCACCAAAATATGGTGCGATGTGTATTGCGCTTTTGTATCCCTGTCTGTATTACTAGGTCTGAGAAGTTAGTTAGGGCACTTTCTGTGAATAAGTCGCCTACTGTCACTATTCCGCTGGGTTCCAAGCATCTGCGTATGTTCAGTCTTGTTTGCTGGTTGTCAGCCACTAAGGTGACTAGTGCAATTTGGGAAGAGAACAGATCCTTTATTTTCAGCAGTCAGCAGGTTGTATCCCACATGTGTCTGCCTAGCATCAACATATGGGGGAGGTGTTTGAGGTGGTTATCCTGTAGCCATAGCACTTTTTTAAGGTAAGAGGGCTTGCTGCTCTCTTGCAGCAATGTGGGGTCTAGTGTTGGTTCGTCACAGAGCTATCCTGCCACAAATTGTAATTGCTAGCTAAGAAGTACAATTCGAAGTGTGGTGCTCTGATTCTGCCGCTTTCGTATAGGTGGCTAAGTGTGGAGATGGCCAGTCTACACCTTCCATTGTGCCATAGGAATTTCCTGCAAGTCAAGTCTAGGTCAGCAAAGAACTTTCTGGGTATATTGTAAGGGACATCAGTGAAAAAGTGTAACTTTTTGAGAGTACCCCCATCTTTAGGAAAGCGGCCCTGCCGAATAATGCCAGTGGTAGCCGTGCCCAGAAGCCATTGACATTTCAACTCTAAGCAGCGCTTGATGAGTTTTATGTATGTGTTCTCTTAAAGGATCATGGTAGATGTCTATCATTAGGTATTTAAACGTTTCGCTACACCAGCGTATCAGTAACAGTGGCAAGTTGGATTCTGCTATTCCTCTCAGTCCTGCTAGTGGGAACAGACATGACTTACTTCGGCTAATCGTGATGCCAGACAGTTCTGCAAATCTGACTAGGATCTCTAATATGTATTGCAGGTTAATTTCCGGATGTTGTATGAAAAGGAGCATGTTGTCTGCGTACATAGAAATCAAGTGACGCGTGCAGTGTACAGTAATACCCGCTTCGTTGTATTCCTGCCTCAGGTATGCTGCTATCGGTTCTAGGGCCAGGATGAAAAGCATAGGAGACAAAGGGCATCCTTGTCTTGTACCCTTTTCTATTTCCCACGGCTTCAAAATCTGACAGCCTGTTTTCACTCAAGCCGCTGGCTTATTGTATACTAGCATTACCCATTAAATGAAGCCTGTCCCAATACCAAATTTCTGCAATGCGGCCCTGAGCCATGACCATTTGATAGAATCGAATGCTTTTACCACGTCATGTGACGCCACTGCATACTGTTCCTCACAGTGATTTGTGCTGTGTATGACGTGGTGCAATCTGCGCAGGTTCCATGTGGTATTTCTTTCAGGTACGTACCCTGCTTGGTCTGGGTGGATAAGATCTGCTATTACTTTCTTCAGTCAGTTGGACAACAGAGCGGTTAGTATCTTACTATCTTGCTTGAAGAGCGAGAGCGGTCGATATGAACCGCATTCTGTGAGGGGGGGGTATTTTGCTTCGGCAGAGGTATTATTATGGATTCTCTAAGAGAGTTTGGTAGGGAACCCACTTTGTATGCCTCATTAAACATGTTGAGGAGTGATGTTGCTAGTTCCTCTGCAAATTATTTTTTGAACTTTGCCTGGGAGTCCATCAGCTCCCGGGTGTTTACCTGATGGTAATTCTCTTGTTGTGGACACCAGCTCCTCTCTGGTGATGAGGGCTCCTAGCTGTTCTGCTGTTGTGGCATCCAGCCTTGGGAGGTTTATTTATGTCAAGGCCTCGGACTGTTTGGATTGCAAATCTTCATGTTCTGCAGTTGTGGCATCCAGGCTTGGGAGGTTTATTAATGTCAAGGCCTCGGACTGTTCGGATTGCAAATCTTCAGGTGTGTCAGTGTGCAACTTCTTATAGTATTCTAGGAAGGTGCTGTTTATGTCTGTGTAGTGCAGCTCTCGCCTTCACTGTTAGTTATGGTGAGTATCATTTCTTTTCTGGTGTCGCTTTTGTAAAGCCAGGCTAACAGTCTGCCAGGTTTATCTCCTTCTGTGTGTTGTCTCTCTATGTGTTTGGTGTAATTTACCTTGCCTAATCTGTCCCACTGTACTATGTATTCCTCTCTCCCTTTGGTTATAGTGGGGGAGCTCCTGTCTGAGTTAGTCTCCTCTTTTTCCATATTTTCCCGTTTCTCCTCTGCCCTCTTAGGTCCCTGGTGATTACCGCCTGCATTTCGCCTGATTTGAAAATGGCCCTCCTCTGATCACTACTTTGAAAGCTTCCCATAGGATATTTTCAGATTTTACGCTGCCTGTATTTTATTCAAAGTAAGTTTGGATGTTCTCTCATATGTGTTCTCTAAACATCTCATTGTGCAGGGCTTCACTTCTGAGTCTCCACGTTGGGACCCTGGGCCTAGGGGGGACAAACTGCCATGTTATCAGGAGAGGAGCATGGTTAGATGGTACCCGTGCTTTGTATTCAGCTTCTAGGAACTTGCTGCTACTTTCGCCGTCTGCAAAAAAATAACAAATACTAGTGGGCATCTTATGCAGAGCGGAGTAGTGAGAGGAATGTCTCGAGTGTGAGTGGAGCACTCTCCATATGTCCAGCAGTTCAAAAGATTTCAGCAGGTTGGACAGCGCTTTAGCAGCGGGGGTGGGGTGTGTATATTTGTCGTCTGACCTGTCTATGATTGGCTCTAGCGTACAGTTGAAGTCTCCTCACCAAATAATTATGCAGTTTCTGTATGGACCTATCCACGCAAACAATGATCTAAAGAAGGTCGAGGCATCATGATGTGAGGCATAAGTGTTTATAATGCATACTTCTTTTTTCTCTAAGAACCCATGTATCATGACCATCTTGCCTTCGTCATCCAATGTTGTTTTCAGTATACAGAGTGGTACTGTCGGGGCAATCCACACTAATACACCCCTGGCATATGTAGAGTATGTTGATCCTATTGTCTTTCCCTCACACTTTTGTGCGATTTTGTTTTGTTTATCTTCAGTGAGGTGCGTTTCTTGAACTAGTGCTATATCCACTTTCTGTCTCTGTAGGTATGTCATGACCCTTTTTCTCTTGATATAGTTATTTAATGCCCAGATATTCGAGGTTACTAATCTAAGGCCTTCCATTTGGGCCATAATTGTGGGTGTGATCCTTGTGGTCTGACCTCTGGGGGTATGTGCAATGGATCGCATGTCGCATGTGTGTTTTGTGAAGGGTCCGGATAGGGGCTCTTCTGTTCTTGGGTGAAGACTGTGGCTGTGCAAGTGAATAGCTATAACAACCCCCATCCCTAACCCTCCCCCAATTCCCAACAATTGCACAGCTATACTTAGCATGCTCAGGTGATCCTGCTTTACACTCTGGTGCTGCCTCAGCAATGTCTGGATCGGCCGGAGTGCAGCTGATGGATACTCAACTGCCGGTAGCGTAAGAAGGTGTAGCTACTTTGGGGCAGGAGCTACTCCACACTCCCTATCGCGTGCGAGCAAAGGGGACCTTTACTGCTTGTTTCCTGCTTTTTATGTCATTATATTGTACTAGAGAAAAATAAACGAAAACTCTGGATATCTGGTGCTCATTCCAGTCTGTGTTCATATGTCTGTGCTGCCGGATGTCGATAGCACAGTGACACGTGATCCCAGTCCATTCTTTGTATATTTCAAATGGAGCTGATGTACAAGGTGTTCCACGTCAGGTGAAAGCATCACTCATGACCTGATGCCAGTTTCTTGTTATCTATCCAGGCACGTGTTGTTTCCGGGGACTCAAAGAGGAGGGTGCAATTCATGTATACAACTTTTAATCTGGCTGGGTACATCACATGTATTTCATGTTGGCTTTATGAAGCCTCTCTTTGGCTGAGTCAAACAGCATTCTGCGTTTCTGCACTTGCATGGTGCACTCTGAGTATGCTGTCAATGATGCTGAAGCTCTTATGTTGCCTTCAGTTCTGAAGAAAGACAATATTTTTTCCCTGTCTTTGTAATTCATAATTTTGGAAATTATTGGCAGAGGTGGCTGGGGAGAGAATGCCTGGTGGAGGTCTTCTGCTTAGTGTTCTATGTGCTCATTCAACCGTGAAGTCTCGTGTCAAGTTGCCTGGGCCTATTTCCTGTAACAGCATATTTTTGACGTAAGCCGTTGCATTGGTGCCTTCCTCTCCTTCTGGTAGCCCTATTATCCTGACATTATTTCTTCTGGTTCTGCCCTTTGCTCTCTAAGTTTGTGACTTGTTGTTGTAGAGTCTTTACATCGTTGAGCGTGTTCTTAATGTTAGTCGTATTTTCTGTGACTTGTTTCTCCAGCATCCCTGTTCTGTCCACCAACTCCCTGACATATTGTCAGAGGAGACCCATGTCTATGATTACAGAGTCCATCTTGGATTTGAGGGAGGATTTTAGGGCAGCAATGGCCTGCAGTATTTTCTGTTCGCTTTCCATTTGATTTGTTGTTGTGCTATTTGGCTGCGGGTCCATTGCCAATTCTTGTGTTGGGCGTATCGTTGTGGCATATGCTTTGATCGCAATTTGTTTGGCTTTGCTTTTCTCAGCTTTGAACGCCATATGAGAGTTACTGTCACTCAGGGGGTGCGCACGTTTCTCCAGCTGCCCACACCTAAGGGTTACAGAGTTGTCGCGTTTTGCTTAGGGTTACACTTTTGCTGGGGCCAGTCAGCGAGTCCAGCCCACAATTGTGTTTAGGGTACAAACTCTTTGTGGTCACATATAGTCACTCTGGTCTTCGGGAGTGCCTGTTGGTGCAGTTTGGCCCGTGCCTCGATCCCCTGCTAGTCAACACACTGTGGGTCTGCTGGAGCAGCACTGTACATTTGTTTGCGGATTCTGCCCTGTGTGATGCTTGGGTAGTGTGCAGTTGTGATAGCAGTTAATCAGCACTATTTCTGACGCTGGATCTGTCTTCCCCTTATGTGCGACTGTCATGCACAACAGATCAGCTACACGACTACGCACCACCCTGCTTAATACCCCGACACACACTGCTAGACTCCCCGGGTCACAGTCCACCTCCCAAGCTATCCCTTCACCTGTGGTGCGGGAGAGTCATCATCACCGGTGGTTTCGGGCCGTGCGCAGGGGCCGGCCCAGTTTGTTGCCTCGTTTCCATTGGCAACTCCCATGGAGACTACGGTCGGGCTGGAGCACCCGATCGCGGTTACTTCCTGGTTCCGCGTCGGCTTCATGATCAAGTGCTCAGGGTTCCGCTCACGTGATTGGGAGCCGGCGCACGTAAAAGTTTGAATAGCTCACCACTTCACAGCTGTCTCACGACTCTGTTCGGCGTTTCAGGATTCACTTGTTTTGCTGCATCGGATCAGGACTCAGGCTTACGAACCACGGATTGGCTTTTTTACTCCACGGACACTGTCACTCGGAACTCTGCACGGATATTGGTACTTTGGACTCTTTTTGCTAACGCTCAACGGATTGCTTTCGGATTTCCCCTTTCTGGCTCTTGACTTCTTGGATCCCTCGACCATTGACTCTACGTGATCAGTCCAAGCTCCCTTCGGCTACACCGGAAGGGCTACAGGTTTCAGCCGGTACCGCCCATCTGGTACACGGCTGCCCGGATCTTTGACGCTCCCTCGCACCAGAACCCCAGGCACTATAGCACCATCCTGCTATACTTAGGTAAGAGAGTTTGCACACTTCTTCATATCAAAGTACTGTGTTTGCCTGTGCTAACCCTAACTTCCTTTTAACAGCCTCTGGGGTCCTCCGTGTCATCAGATCCGGCGAACCATCAAAACCACCTGTGGCCTCAAAGCTCGCACAGGGAGTTGCTTTACTTTCTCCCTGTGGGTGATTTGTGGACAGAGGCCCATTACTCTCCACTACGCGGCAAGTCTCGACAGACTGTGAAGCCGTTGCCTTGTGATGAGTATGGAGCCTGCAGCTGAGGACCCCGTGGCTGCTTTGGTACAGGCACTCACAGTGCTAAGGGCGGATATGGGTGCCGCCACTGCTGCGATACACCAGAGGCTAGACTTGATCCAAAGCACACAACACCCTCTGCCCGCTGATGTTGAGTTTGGGTAGGCCGCTGCCGCTGCACAACCCTCAGCGGTCCCCCCTATTGTTCCCCAACCTCCTATTGCCTCTACAGCACCACAGTTGCCAGTACTGATGCCCACGCCCTTTCCCTTGGCCGCCCCAGAGAGGTTCCACGGAGACCCTAGAAAGTTCCGCACCTTTATAAATCAATTCAAATTACACTTCCTCTGTAGACCTCAGGCTTTTCCCGACGCCACCACAAAAGCGGCGTTCACTTTGTCTCATCTGGCCGACACCGCCGCAGCGTGGGCCAATCCTTTGTTGGAAAATGACAACCTTGTCCTATATGACTTTGAGCTGCTGATCACAGAAATGTCTTGTGTATTCGACACACGTCACAAGGCCCAATCCCGGGACCTCGAGCTGTTAGACCTGACTCAAGGAAAGGGATCCCTCATAGAATACATTGCTCGATTTAATCAGCTAGCTGCTGAGACGTCCTGGCCTGAACCCAAAAAGGCAGTTGTCTTCTATAGAGGGCTCAACAATACCATGAAAGACGCTATGGCTGTCGTCCCTTCCTTACCCACGACCCACACCGATTTAGTGGACCTCGCGTTACAGATCGACGCAAGGCGTTCCGAACGCCGGTTCGAAACAGTCCCCAATACCACTTTGCCCTCCTCTTCCTCTGATAAAGGCATTGAGCCCATGCAAATAGGAGGCGTTCGAAGTCCCATCACACAACTAGAGAGGGACCGCAGAAGAAACAACCACGCTTGTTTCTATTGTGGCCTGAATGGCCATTTTGTAAAGTCATGTCCCAGACGCCCTAATCTCAAGAATCCGGTTTTTCGGAATGCTCGACCCTAGACCCGGCGGCCGGCTCGAGCAGTCCTTCCATTCCCCCGGACAGGTACCCCACCTTTGGCAGGATTAGGCCAGTGCTGGTACAGGCCATGTTAAAACCAACACTCAACATTGTTCATGCTGTCTCGATTTACATAGACTAAGGCGCCACAGGCAACTACATTGACATAAAACTGGCCGGGTCCTTAAATCTACCCCTGATTACCAAGCAACATCCGGAGCCGGTACAGGCGGTGGATGGCACAGCACTGATTTCAGGCCCTATCTGGCAACAGACTGCCCCGGTCACCCTAACTTTACAGAATACGTATCAGGAAGTTATCTCTTTTGACCTGATTACCATGCCACAATTCGGGATCATACTGGGTCTCCCATGGTTGCATCAACATAACCCTTTGATTGACTAGAAGTCTGGGCAGGTTCATTTCGAATCAGAAACGTGTCAGAACTATTGTCTCACCGCACCTGATGACACTGAGTCACCCACAGGAGCCCTAGGGGCCGTAGCACAACTCACACTGCATGAGGACATTCCTATGTCCCTGGAGCCTCACATGGTGGGGGCCGTTGCTACCGGCTTCCCTATGGAATACAAAGATTTTCATGAGGTCTTTGATAAGGGTTCCTCAGAGGTGCTCCCGCCACATCGTTCCTACGATTGCCCCATTGATCTGCTCCCTGACTCCGTGATTCCCAGAGGCCGCATCTACTCCTTGTCTCCCTCGGAAGAACAAGCATTAAAGGAATACATTCAAGTATCTCTGAAGATCAGCCACATACGTCCCTCCACCTCACCGGCGGCCAGCCCTATTTTCTTTGTCCCCAAAAAGGAGGGCGATCTGCGCCCTTGTGTGGACTACCGCCGACTAAATTCCATCACCATCAAGAACCGATATCCAATTCCCCTGATTACCCCATTGCTGGACAGGTTGAGTCACGCTACCGTTTTCACAAAACTCGATTTCCGTGGGGCCTATAACCTGGTCAGAATCCGCTCCGGAGACGAGTGGAAGACAGCCTTCTGTACTCACTACAGATTGTTTGAATACGTGGTCATGCCCTTCGGACTTTGCGACGCCCCTGCTACCTTCCAACGTTTCATGAATGAGGTTTTTCACAACTTATTGGATGTTTGTGTAGCGGCATACCTTGATGATATCTTGATATATTCACAGAGCATGAAGGATCACGTATCACACATCCGCGAGGTACTGTCACGTCTCCGTTAGCACTCCCTCTACGCCAAGCCCGAAAAATGTCAGTTCCATACTGAAAGCGTGGAATTCCTGGGATTCCATATTACCCCTGGGGGTTTGGCAATGAACCAGTCCAAGGTCGGTGCAGTTTTGGACTGGCCAAAGCCCAGTAACATCAAGTCCTTACAATCATTCCTTGGGTTCTCGAACTTCTACCGGCGCTTCATCCAGGATTTCTCGTCTCTGGTAGCCCCCCTTACTGCCCTAACCAGCTCCAAGCTGCCTTTTGTCTGGTTGGAGGAACACCAAGCGGCTTTTGATGCCCTGAAGTTGGCGTTTACTGCGGCTCCTGTCCTGAAACATCCTGACCCGGAACTCCCGTTCATTGTGGAGGCCGATGCCTCCTCCTTCGCCCTTGGTGAAGTTTTGTCCCAACGCTGCCCTTGTTCGGGTCACCTACATCCGGTGGCATTCCATTCCCGGAAGTTTTCTGCTACTGAGTCACACTACACTGTCACGGAGAAGGAGCTGTTGGCCATCAAGGATGCCTTCCTGGTCTGGCGGCATCACCTATTGGGGGCAAGGCATGCTGTCACGGTGTTCACGGACCACCGTAACCTCCAGGACTTGGCCTCACTAAAGTGTGTCAACAGTCGGCAGGTGCGGTGGCATTTATTCTTCGCGGCCTTTGACTTCCAGATCAAACATCGATCCGGTCTGTCCCATGGGAAGGCGGACGCCTTGTCTCGCTCTCCGGGTGGGGTATCCTTGCCTATTTTCCCTGAAAATCTATTAGACCAACATGTCATTTGTCTTTGCACCCCTCCTCTGCCTTTATTGGATTCCATTCGCAATTGGGTTTCGCTACATCCTGATCAGGTTACCGAGTGGAATCCGGTGTTTCATGACGGGCTACCATATATCCAGAACATATTGTGGTTACCGACAACCGACGCTCGCAATCTCGCTCTGGAATGGTCCCACGATAGCGCCATCAATGGTCATCCCGGACAAAAACGCACGTAGGACCTCCTCAGGCGTTGTTGCTGGTGGCCCTCCATGAAACACGATGTAGAGGGATATGTTAACACTTGTGCGATATGCGCCTAGTGTAAGCATAGCAGAGGACGTCCGGTGGGGCTCCTGCTTCCTTTGCCTATACCTCCCAGGCCCTGGCACACGGTATCCATGGATTTCGTAACAGACCTACCCCGAACCAAGGGATTCGACACCATTTGGATGGTGGTCGACTCCTTTTCCAAAATGGCTGGTTTCATTCCCTGTTCTGGCATCCCTTCAGCACCGGCTTTGGCCGATCTTTTCTTTAGGTCGATCTTTTGCCTCTTTGGGCTACCCACAGTTATCGTCTCAGATAGGGGACCCCAGTCCACTTTTTAGTTCTGGCGGGCACTCACAGTTCTCCTGGGCATAGATTCCCGTTTTTCTTCCGCATACCATCCGGAGACGGACGGCCAGACTGAGAGGGTGAACCAAGCTATGGAGCAGTATTTTCGGTGCCTTGTTTTGCATCACCAGCAATCCTGGCTGGGTGTGCTACACCTCGCTGAGTTTTCCTACAACAACGCCATGCATTCCTCCACTGGCTCTTCTCCCTTTTATGTTTTGTATGGTCAACACCCTCGCACCTTGCCTGTCCCAGACCTCGCACCTTCTGATAATCCTGCTGCTGTTGCCTGCGCTCGCGACTTGTCGACTGTTCAGGCCCAAACCCTTACTCACCTTCGGGAGGCCCAGGAGTCTATGAAGGCTGCAGCGGACCGGAGGAGGGCAGCGGCACCTTCCTATGTTGTGGGGGACAGGGTTTGGCTCTCTTCTCGCCATCTCAGGCTTCCTGGTTGTCGCAAGTTACTTCCCCGATTTGTGGGCCCCTATAGGATTCCTGATGTGATCAACCCTGTGGGCTATCACCTCTCAGTCCCTACCTCCTGGCGCATACACCCTGTATTCCACACCTCCTTGTTGAAACCATGTCCTGCCCCTACCCGTCTCCGGTCTACGCCTGGCCCCGTTTTGGTGGGTGGCTCAGTGGAGTACAAGGTCTCGGGTATACTGGGATCTCGTGTGGTTCGGAATGGTCTCCAATATCTTGTGGACTGGGCAGGTTTTGGCCCCGAGGAGCGGTGTTGGGTCCCCGAGATTGATGTCCATGCCCTGAGACTTGTTTCACATTTTCACTGGGATCACCCTACCTGCCCACGTGGTCGTGGGCCATTGAGGGGGGGGGCTCTGTCATGCACAACAGATCAGCTACACGACTACGCACCACCCTGCTTAATACCCCGACACACACTGCTAGACTCCCCGGGTCACAGTCCACCTCCCAAGCTATCCCTTCACCTGTGGTGCGGGGGAGTCGTCATCGCCGGTGGTTTCGGGCCGTGCGCAGGGGCCGGCCCAGTTTGTTGCCTCGTTTCCATTGGCAACTCCCATGGAGACTACAGTCGGGCTGGAGCACCCGATCGCAGTTACTTCCTGGTTCCGCGTCGGCTTCACGATCACGTGCTCAGGGTTCCGCTCACGTGATTGGGAGCCGGCGCACTTAAAAGCCGGGAAGTTCGAATCGCTCACCGCTTCACAGCTGTCTCACGACTCTGTTCGGCGTTTCCGGATTCACGTTGTTTTGCTGCATCGGATCAGGACTCAGGCTTACGAACCACGGATTGGCTTTCTTACTCCATGGACACTGTCACTTGGAACTCTGCACGGATATTGGTACTTTGGACTCTTTTTGCTAACGCTCAACAGACTGCTTTCGGATTTCCCCTTTCTGGCTCTTGACTTCTTGGACCCCTCGACCATTGACTCTACGTGATCAGCCCAAGCTCCCTTCGGCTGCACCGGAAGGGCTACAGGTTTTAGCCGGTACCGCCCATCTGGTACACGGCTGCCCGGATCTTTGACGCTCCCTCGCACCAGAACCCAGGCACTATAGCACCATCCTGCTATACTTAGGTAAGAGAGTTTGCACACTTCTTCATATCAAAGTACTGTGTTTGCCTGTGCTAACCCTAACTTCCTTTTAGCAGCCTCTGGGGTCCTCGGCGTCATCAGATCTGGCGAACCATCAAAACCACCTGTGGCCTCAAAGCTCACACAGGGAGTTGCTTTACTTTCTCCCTGTGGGTGATTTGTGGACAGAGGCCCATTACTCTCCACTACGCGGCAAGTCTCGACAGCGACACTGGGATGATTAAGCTATCCCTTCATATTGTGGGTATAATGCATGTCACTTTCTTTCGGTGCGTGGACTGTGGTGGCCTTGTGCCGCTTCCCTCTTGCACAATGTGTCTTTTATGCCAGGTGGCTTGTGCTTTACTTCTTTTTCGCCGGCGTGCTGTGTCCCTGGGGCACGCTGCATAGTGTGCCCG
Source organism: Ambystoma mexicanum (assembly GCF_040938575.1). Classification (NCBI taxonomy): domain Eukaryota; kingdom Metazoa; phylum Chordata; class Amphibia; order Caudata; family Ambystomatidae; genus Ambystoma; species Ambystoma mexicanum. The sequence goes on along the minus strand of NC_090928.1, from coordinate 235,794,183 downwards.
GGATGGCTGCTGGCACTTTGCATGCTTTTATTACCTGTCTAGCAACTTCCAGGAAGGCTATGTTGCTGGTTATTGTTGTCCATCTTATAAAGGCAGACGGGTACATTAATGGAGCACTCCTTCACAGTGCGAGGCACTCTTGTTGTTGCCGCTTCTGTAGTTACCCCGTGGCGCATGTTGTCCCACCCTCGCCAAGCTCTTTCTTGTTTCGTCTTGTGTGTTTAGGGTCAGGGGGAGGGATGTTCACCTACCGGCGCTTCAGTCGCTGCATGCTCTTGCGCCATGCTTCCTTCTCCATGTATCCTCAGCTTGCAAATATTCCAGGCTCTGCTCGGTTTCCACACCACACAGCTCTCATTGTTTCCTTTGCGGTTATGCCCGGGCCGCCATCTTGGGAACTCCAGTTTTTACAGAGTCCATTTGTGGGATTTGGTTACCAGACTGCGCACTGATCCCACAGTCTCCACACAAGTCCTGTTGCTCCTTGGGTGCAGTGGGTCTTCTGAGGCCGATAGTTGCTGCTGGATTACACTTTCTGTGTTCTTTTTCTTTTGCAGATCTGATCGGATCAAGCATGAGCTCTCAGGCTTGCATGTTCACAGCATGTTGGTAAGCCACGCCCCAGACCAGCAACATTTTTGTCTCCCAAAATGACTCCTAAGTTATTAAGTATCACTATCTTGGTCTTTGCAACATTAATGTTAAGGTAATTCTCCTGGAAGTAGCTTGTCACCGCTTTCAATGATCTTTTTGGCCCAATGGGGGTGTAGTAAAAAAGGACTGGGTCGTCAGCATATAAGAGGTATTGCAGTTCCAATGCACCCAATCTCAGAGGATTAGCGCCACTATTAACAAAACTGGTTCCAATTTCTGCAATATACATATTAAAAAGAAAGGGAGCCGGAAAGCATCCCTGTCATAAACCTTGTTTGTTAAATATCCACTTGGAGAATGAGCCTGCTCGGTCAAGCTTGACCTTTATCAGGGTAATTGAGTGTAATTTGATCAATATATCAAGCATGGCCTAAGGACAACCCCCTCTTTGCAATTTGGACCATAGTTTCAACGGTTGACACAATTGAATGCTTTACTAATATTTAAAAAGGTAATATATAGAATACAACGATAATTCCCTGTTTTGTAAGTAAGGAAATTAGAAAGCAATTCAAGTAAATGTTAGTACCCTTCATAAAACCTGACTGATACACATCAAAGGCATTACCTCTGCAAGGTTAATGAACACAAAAAAATGTGGAAAATATCTTGTAAGAGTTGTCCAATAATGATATTGGGTGGTAATTCACCGGGTCCATCCTATCACCCTGTTTAAAAATAAAAATTATGTTTGCGTCTGTCCAGATAGATGGAATTTGGCAATTTCAAAGGATGTTGAAATACAGTTCCCTCAGCACCCTAGCACACAGACGCAGAGCTGACTTGAGTGTAAGCTTTGTCATGTTACTGGGTCCCGGGCGTTCGATGTAGTCCTTTTAATGACTATGACAAGATCTTCCAAGTTCAGATCAAGGTTCAGACTGTGTCATGCAGTGCTCTGCTTAGAACCCAAAGTCAACCAATTTGAAACTTCATACTCATCTTCCGACTTACAGGGTAATTCATAGAATTCAGCGCACAAGTAGCGCACGCGGCTGGCGCACAGCGTGCGCGTGCGATAGTCTGCGCCAGCCGCGTGCGCCAAAACCGAATCCGGCGCACAGCGTATTCATGGATTTTAGCTTCCCCAGGCAGCCGTGGCGCACAGTGGCGCAGCGACTCGCTGCAGCGCCAGTTACGCCCCCAGGAATGCCCCTTGCGCTGGGAAATCTCATAAAAATCACAAACCAGCGCAAGGGGCTACGCTAACCCTGGACCATCACGGCAAGCGGCCCATGCGATTTTCAAGGGTGCGCGGGAAGTGTCACACGTCAAATCCCAGGCTACGTCCATTTCAGGGGTGCGCGGGAAGTTTCACACGCGAAAAGCCAGGGTACGTCCATTACAGGGGTTCGCGGGAAGTTTCACACGCGAAAAGCTAGGCTACGGGAATACCAGGGGTGCGCGGGAAGTCCCACACGCGAAAAGCCAGGGTACGTCCATTTCAGGGGTGCGCGGGGAAGTTTCACACGCGAAATGCCAGGCTACTTCCATTTCAGGGGTGCGCGGGAACGTTTCACATGCGAAAAGCTAGGCTACGGGAATTGCAGGGGTGCGCGGGAAGTCCCACACGCGAAAAGCCAGGGTACGTCCATTACAGGGGTGCGCGGGAAGTTTCACACGCAAAAAGCTAGGCTACGGGAATTGCAGGGGTGCGCGGGAAGTCCCACACGCGAAAAGCCAGGGTACGTCCATTACAGGGGTGCGCGGGAAGTTTCACACGCGAAAAGCTAGGCTACGGGAATTGCAGGGGTGCGCGGGAAGTCCCACACGCGAAAAGCCAGGGTACGTCCATTACAGGGGTGCGCGGGAAGTTTCACACGCGAAAAGCTAGGCTAGGGGAATACCAGGGGTGCGCGGGAAGTCCCACACGCAAAAAGCCAGGGTACGTCCATTACAGGGGTTCGCGGGAAGTTTCACACGCGAAAAGCTAGGCTACGGGAATTCCAGGGGTGCGCGGGAAGTCCCACACGCGAAAAGCCAGGGTACGTCCATTTCAGGGGTGCGCGGGGAAGTTTCACACGCGAAATTCCAGGCTACTTCCATTTCAGGGGTGCGCGGGAACGTTTCACACGCGAAAAGCTAGGCTACGGGAATTGCAGGGGTGCGCGGGAAGTCCCACACGCGAAAAGCCAGGGTACGTCCATTACAGGGGTGCGCGGGAAGTTTCACACGCGAAAAGCTAGGCTACGGGAATTGCAGGGGTGCGCGGGAAGTCCCACACGCGAAAAGCCAGGGTACGTCCATTACAGGGGTGCGCGGGACGTTTCACACGCGAAAAGCTAGGCTACGGGAATTGCAGGGGTGCGCGGGAAGTCCCACACACGAAAAGCCAGGGTACGTCCATTACAGGGGTGCGCGGAAAGTTTCACACGCGAAAAGCTAGGCTACGGGAATTGCAGGGGGGCGCGGGAAGTCCCACACGCGAAAAGCCAGGGTACGTCCATTACAGGGGTGCGCGGGAAGTTTCACACGCGAAAAGCTAGGCTACGTCCATTTCAGGGGGGCGTGGATAGTTGAACACGCTACTCCGATCGTTGGGTCTTCACAGGTCTTCCCTGTACAGCCTCCACGTCCCCTGCATGCAGTCCACAGGGGATTACCCTGCACACCTGCTCATGACTCCCACCCCCCAGCACTGTGGGGCACCTGCCAGCAGGCCCCCACTTATGTCCCACTCATGCCTCCCACCACACCCACCCCCCAGCACTGTGGGGCACCTGCCAGCAGGCCCCCACTTATGTCCCACTCATGCCTCCCACCACACCCACCCCCCAGCACTGTGGGGCACCTGCCAGCAGGCCCCCACTCATGTCCCACTCATGCCTCCCACCACACCCACCCCCAGCACTGTGGGGCACCTGCCAGCAGGCCCCCACTTATGTCCCACTCATGTCTCCCACCAACCCCACCCCCCAGCAGTCATGGGGCACCCTCCACCAGGCCCCCACCCATGTCCCACTCATGCCTCCCACCACCCCCACCCCCCAGCACTGTGGGGCACCTGCCAGCAGCCCCCCACTTATGTCCCACTCATGCCTCCCACCACACCCACCCCCCAGCACTGTGGGGCACCTGCCAGCAGGCCCCCACTTATGTCCCACTCATGCCTCCCACCACACCCACCCCCCAGCACTGTGGGGCACCTGCCAGCAGGCCCCCACTCATGTCCCACTCATGCCTCCCACCACACCCACCCCCCAGCACTGTGGGGCACCTGCCAGCAGGCCCCCACTTATGTCCCACTCATGTCTCCCACCAACCCCACCCCCCAGCAGTCATGGGGCACCCTCCACCAGGCCCCCACCCATGTCCCACTCATGCCTCCCACCACCCCCACCCCCCAGCACTGTGGGGCACCTGCCAGCAGCCCCCCACTTATGTCCCACTCATGCCTCCCACCACACCCACCCCCCAGCACTGTGGGGCACCTGCCAGCAGGCCCCCACTTATGTCCCACTCATGCCTCCCACCACACCCACCCCCCAGCACTGTGGGGCACCTGCCAGCAGGCCCCCACTCATGTCCCACTCATGCCTCCCACCACACCCACCCCCCAGCACTGTGGGGCACCTGCCAGCAGGCCCCCACTTATGTCCCACTCATGTCTCTCACCAACCCCACCCCCCAGCAGTCATGGGGCACCCTCCACCAGGCCCACACAGATGTTCCCCTACCAATAGGAAATCACAATACAGATCCCAGGATCCCATGGGCAACCACATCCCACCCCATGTCACCCCAGTCCATACACACATCCAAGGTACACATCCATTCAAAAATCAAATACCCATTACATGATACATAACCAATGAGCAGTATGCGCATGAGTCCAAGTCCGTCAGACTCACACAATGGCAACACATGACTGTGAAAACCCAGATTGTGACAGTCAACAAACCAATGAGAGAAGTCCACACAATAGAATCAAAAGAACAATGTATTAAAATGTAAGAAGGAAAAAAAAAGAAACACCTAAATGAATACACAAAGTAACAGGTAAAAAAAAAATCTAATGAAAGGTGAAATCCAAAAGAACGGGTGCAAAGTCAATCAAAATGGAAATCAAAAACAAACACATTGCCCCATGGTCCAAATAATAAAATCGAAAATATCCACAAACTATGTACAAAGATGATTGTCCGGGTCCAATATCCCTAAAAACCATAAAATGAAACCTACCCAAAACCTAACTAATGCGAACTATATACAAAAAACGTGGGCCATTGTCCAATCAACCCAAATAATAAATAAAAATAAAGGAAACCTACTATCTACATAACTATATACAAAGGCGGCGGGCCAGTCCTGCGGCTCACTGAGAGATGTTATGGGCCAGGGCATCATCGAACTCCCTTTCTATCTCCCCGAGGCGTTCCTCCTCAATGGCCCCGAGGGCCCGCAGGGCTGACGCAGTGTCCACCTCCAAGCCCCTGCGGATCTCCTCGAGGCACTCGGCACGCCTCAGGGCCCTCTGCATGGAGTCCACTGCCCTGACCATAGCGAGCCGCCCCTCTTCTGCCCGCCGCCTCTCCGCATCTATTGCGTGGCCTAACCGCTGCCACACGGAAGACACATTCTGTCCAGGGTCCTCCTGCCCTCCAGCCGATGGCTGCCCCTCCGATGTTGATGGCCCCGAGCCATGACGCCTCCCACGTCGCTGCCGCTGCCTCTGCAGCCACTGCCTCTGCCAGCACGACGGCATCCAGGCTGATGGTATCCACCGACGCCGTCGTGCACGTGCCCTGCCTGATGATGCCGGCACATCCTCCACCTGCAGGGGTCCAGTTGCCATGGTGTCTACACCAGCTGGACCACCGACTCCCGACTGTGGCAGGGATGGGATCCCCACTGAGCCGGCTGCATTGGTCGGGGCAGGTCCACAGGGGGCCCTGGTGTCAACTGGGCCGGAAGACGGCAAGGAGAACGACCGGCGCATACTTTCCACAGAGGAGGAGATGCCCGACACATTGGCCATCACCTGCAGAAAACCCGCGCCAATGGCAGATCCCAACTGGGCCACGTCGGCACGGTGCTCTTCGTGATGATGTGCGTGCTCCTCCCGGGGAGCACGCACGTCATCACGAATGACCCCCGTGCGCAACGCGACCCCAATCAGGACCTTTTCCATGCGCCCACGGGTCCCCTCGTCCGCAGGTGGAGGGGAGTCAGATGACATAGACACCCCCTCCACCTGCGGACGGGCCTGGGACGGGGCATCCATGCTGGTGCATGGTGGTGCACTCACAGGGTCAGGGACAGCGACATGCACAGGCACCTCCACGGCGACCTGTGCTGCCTCCTGCCCCTGGCCCTGGACTGCACCACTTGCACCAGCAGGGATGCCCCCACCAGGCCTCAGGTGTGCCTCAGTCTCGGCCGCCTCCTCCTCTGTAGAAACCACCAACCTGGATGGCTCCTTGCCCTCTTCCGCTGTAGCTGGCCCCTTTGGGGGCTCACCCACCCCTTCCGCCGCAGCCGTGGGGGCATCCCCGCCGTCTACCTCCACAGCGCCGTCTCCGCCCTCTCCATCACTAGCCGCTGCATAGATGGAGACATAGAACACAAGCATCAGGGCACTGTACAATGGTCCCCTACACAGGAAGCAATATCAGATGACTGGCAATGGTAAAGTACACTTCTATCATGTCCCTCCACAACACATGGGTCAGGCAATACACACACGCAACACCCATGGTCCATGGCATGCACATCAACATACATGTCCACTGCACTCTTCTAAAGTACGATGTCATGGAACTCACATGCATCATTGGTCATGCAAATCACACGCACACACTTCACCTCTGTCACATCCATGTGGCCTCGTACATCACAAACACAGTGGATACAAGGATTATTAGGCAGCATCAGTGAATCTGTACAGTGTCACAGACATGTGTCATGCATCCATGCCATTCAAAAGTCACAGACATGCAGGTCAAGCACACCGACCTCGACACCATACATGTACCTGGCATCAGCATCCATCCCTCACCCACACCCATGTCCACGAACATACACTTGCATGCTCACATGTGTCCAATCTGCATAGGCCTCCTCAGGTTGCATAGCAACACATACAACAACCATGTGATCCACAAATTACTGGTCGCACATGCATCGCCATGACAACACTGCACACATACATGCCTACAAGGCCCATTCCACACATACAGCATCACACAACCAGCACACTGCAACATGCACTGTCTCACACAGCAATGCCTGCACACTTACCGCTCAACTCCAGACGGGTCTCCCTCTCAAGGACCTGGGAGTGGAGCGCGGGGTGTATGCGTGCCAGGACCCTCATTTGGATCGAACTCATGTGGCCCCGGCCCCCCTCCACGAGGCGCCGGGCCTTTGAGAGGGTCCTGGACCTGCAGTCCTCCCAACGCTTCCTGACATGTCGGTTGTCGCGGATTGCCACCCCCTCCGCGTTGATGGCAGTCACGATGTCGTCCCAGATCCGAGTCCGTCCTTCATAGTTGGCGCGGCTACTTCCGAAGAGGGCATCATACTGCCCCAGGACTCGCTCCACCAGGACCCCAACCTCGGTGACACTGAAGCTGGGGCCCCTCTGCCTCTCTGGCTGGGGGTTGCCAGTGGTGCCAGATGTTTCAGTGCCCGACATGGCAACCCCAGAGGCAGGAGTGGGTGGGCAACTTGGTCCTGGGGCTGGGCTGTGGAGTGGTGTTCTTCCAGTCGGGAGTCTTCAGTTCCAGCAGGGGTGGACACAGCAACTGTACGCCTGCAGATGGCTGATGTGCAGGCACCAAATGGCAGGGCACGGTGGCAGCAGGCAGGCAGGCAGGCAGGCAGGCAGCAGCAGATGGCACGTGGGAGGCTGCTCGGGGCACTGGGGGGCAGTAACTCGGCCTTCTGGGCAGGAGCGTGGTCTTCCGTGTGTGAACGCGTGGCCAGCTTGATACGGAGTGAATTGGCACGTGAAAATCATGCACGTCTGCGTGGAATCCGAGGAAAGGCCCTCAGCGCGTAAGCACGTCAGCACGCGTACGCGATTTCATTGGTCCAAAGGGCCAGGCGCGTAAGCGCGCCTATGACGCACGGGTGTTTCCCAACCCACGTGAAAAAAAACCACGTACCGCGCGAGCGCGTCAGCACGCGTACCCGATTTCATTGGTCCAAAGGGCCAGGCGCGTAAGCGCGCCTATGACGCACGGGTGTTTCCCAACACGCGTGATTGGTCCAAAGGGCCAGGCGCGTAAGCGCGTCTATAACGCACGGCCGTTTCCCAACACGCGTGAAAGAAACACAAGCCAGTGTCAATGCGTGTGATTGGAGGCTGGCCCTTCAGCGCCTACACGCGGAAGTGACGCAGGACCTGTGGGCCTGCATAAAAGGTACATGTAGAACGCCATTTCCTTGTACGTGCTTTTCGTGGAGAGCGAGTTGGTGTATTCTGTACTTCTTGTCAGTTGACACGCGATTTACTTCACGGCGTTCAAAGGTCGTACTCCCTGTTACCTCTGACAGCTTTTTCTCTTTTGCTCTTTTTCCTGGGCCTGTTTCCTCACACAGCGTTCCCTTCTACTGTTGTCCTGTCTCCTCAGACAGCGTCCCATTCTTCTTTTGGCGGGGGTGTTGCCAACGCGCACACGCGCGTCTTTTTGACGCATTTCTCCCTGGCAGACGGTGAGTTGCGCACGCATCTATCATCTGTGCTTGCCCCGTGTGTCACGTACCTCTTCAGAGGTCAATCTAGGCTGCGTGTGACACGCATACGTTCATTACTGTGTTACTGGATGCCACAGCGTAGTGCAGGGTTTTTCATACGCACACGTGGTCTAGGAGGGGTATCGTGCACGTTCCTTAACTTTTTTGGGGTGCCTGTGCGTTGCGTGACCCGTCATCTTTCCCCAGGGGTGTCATATAGCCTTGCCACTGCACTAGGGTACGAATACCATCTGGTACCCAACCCCTTTGACACCCAATTGCCCAGGACAATTGTGCACACCCACTCCCATACGCACAATAACATCAGTGCCATGGTTGGGAGGCGTGCAAGCCGTAAGGGTGGCAAAGGTGGCCGAGCCACACGTGGTGGCCATGGAGGATCCACTAGGGGACGTGGTTGTGACTTGCAGGGTGCCCCTGTCCCCCCCAGTCTGGAGGACCAGTCAGGGACACCCATGCCCCCCCCCGCCCCCCCCCCAGGTTGAGGGTCATGTGGCTGATACCAACCCTGATCAGCCCTTGTTGGACCAGCCCATTGTGGCACCAGACCTGTCCGAGGGTGACTCCATCGCTGACATCCAGGTCAGCAGGTCCACTGCACGTGCACCGGTGCACATTGGTGTCATCAGGACACGCGCATCTATGCCAGATAGGTCATCTGCTGCCCCCCGTGGGCAGGGTGTGGCTCCATCCACCCCACCTCTCATACACCCTGCCAAGACTGTGTCGGTCCTAGTTCATGCACCTCAGATCAGGCCTGACCCTATCCCTCTACCCCCAATGCCTGCACCTACTCCCATGCTGAGTGTGCAATCCCACACACCCAGTACTGAGTCCACCACGGCTCCTGCCCCTAGTGTCCACAGCGGCGTAGGACACTCTGGATCCCCACCCCCTTCCAAGCGGAAGAGGAAGAGTGCACGTCCGGCACAGGCTGATGCCCCAAGCACGGCTGCACAGTCCGGCCCATCAAGGAAGCCCAGCTTCACAGACGCCGAACTGAATGCACTTGTTCAGTATGTGTCAGACCATGATAGGGAAATGGTCATCGTTGCAGGGTCCAAGACCACACATGCCAGACGCCAGGCACACTGGCAGACCATTGCTGACAAAATAAGTGCCCTTGGAGTAGTGAGGGGCACAGCTAGTGATTGCCAGAAGCGCTGGAATGACCTTAAGCGCAGGGCAAAGGATAAGCTGGCCTCAAGTCATGCCGCAACCTTGGTGACTGGAGGTGGGTCCCCAGCACAGGAAATAGAACTCACACCACACGAGTCCGTAGCTGGATCCTACGTCACCGAGGGACAACTCCAAGGTGTGGGAGATCTCCCTGATTACGAGGCATCATCCGGTGAGTGCACATGCATGTGTGTTATATCAATGTGCATGGTGTGTGTGCGAAGCCTTCATGTTGGGTGCCTGTCAAGGGGGTGTGTGGCAGAGTTGATAGTGTCACCCATGTGCCTCATCCAGTATGTTCAGTGCAACACCATGTGCCCACACCACTATCCCTACTGCCAACAGTGCACATATGGCCCTACACCATGGAAGTTCCCCTTGAATTGTCATTTTGTCACGACATTGTTGCTCATTCTCCCCTGTCTATTCATCTTATGTCTTACATACCATTCCTACACTTTCCCCCAGCCATTCAAGTTCCATCGTCACATGCCTGACATGCACATTCCCTCACACTCCATGCTGCTCTTCATGGTCTATCTTCCCTGACTTCTACTGTTCAGACCATCGTGCCCTACTCACGACACCTGCTTGCAAACAGTCAAATGAGGGCACCCTGCCCTCCAATGCGACCCACCCTATTGCTGACAAGTACATCTGAGCCTACTCAAGGTTAACTCTCACTGAGATCTGCTCATACATGCCTTTGCCTGTCCCATGGACCCTTCACATGGTCCCAGTCCTCTCTCCTTGCTCCTCTTCCACCATCAATGGTGTGACCCGTTGGGGTGTACTCTTGGCCTCCTTCCAATCCTCAGAGGCCACAATTGATGTGTATGGTAATGGGAGCATCTCAGTCCAAGGACCTCAGGCCAACCTTATTCTCCTTGACAAATGCTACCCACATCTCATCAACTTCCTTTCCTCTCCTGCTGTCCCCCCTCCTCTCTCCTCATCTATCCTGCACTGCCTCCCTGCACCCTCCCATGATCCTTCTCCGCCTCCCACTCCAACTCCTACACATGCTGCACCTCTGATCTGTAGCACTCCCCGTAAGTCCTACAAGGCTGTCAACCTCCTCCACATTTACACTCCTTACTCTGCCGCTGCATCAGGCATTCCTCCAATATATGTCACTTACATGAGGTAATGCACCTTGACATCCTTGGTCTCATGGAAACATGTCTGACGGCCAGCTCTGTCTGCATCTTTGACACACTCCTACCTGACGTTCAGGAGATCCTCTCCTTGGCCCGGCACTACTGTGCAGGGGGGGGTGTGCCCTTGCCTTCCCTGAGGGTATTCCTGCCACTGTCACTCCTACGTAGACCTACTCCCCTCTGGAATGGCTTGTGTGACGTCTCTCTCCATCTCACCTCGACATTCACAAACTGTGCGTACTGTGTATCGGAAAAATGGTCAAATGTACTACTTCCTTTCTGAGTGGCCTCACCTCTCCTCCTCACTCATGTCCCCAGACACTGAAATCCTCTTCCTTGGTGATGTACGCATCCACCTGCATGCTTGTTGTCCCCCCCACGTGACTTTTCCGTGACCTCAGCAACTCCCTATCACCCTCTAAACTCCCGTCTGTCCCTACTCATTCTGCAGGGCACACTCTTGATGCTCTGATCTCATCTGACCTCCCCTCTCCATCCCTCTCTGCACTCCTCTCTCCTGGAGTGATCACTTTCTCCTCTCCTCCCACCTCACCCTCACCACCCCACAGGCAAAGCCACCCTCACCACTGTCACACACCTTCTTGGTATTCCAACCCATGAAGTGTGTGTCAGTCGAGGCTTATGCTGCCAAAATCTCCCCCCATCCAGCTCCCCCTTAGGCTCACTCCCATCCTGACAGGGCCCACTCCATGCTCCACTCTATGTCAGGTACACTGGATGTCTTTGCCACGGTCATGACAATCCGCCTGAAGCCCCATGCCAATGCTGACTCCTGGCATGACTCGGATCTTGTGAACCCAAAACACAGGTGCCGGGTGGCAGAGAGGAAATGGCCTGCATCATGCTCATCCTCTGGCAAACTGGCCTGCCGCCTGCTCCAAAGGCAATAGCGTCTCACCCTTCTCACCAAGATGAGAGCCCCAATCCAAGGGCACATATCTGCGGCATCTGACAACTCTGCAGGACACATTGAAATCTGCAAGGACCTTGCCGAGCCAGATGCAGTGTGTACCTCCCCTGTCCCCTCCGAGCCCACAGCACTGCATGACTGTCTCTGTACCCCTATAGGCCACCCCCCAGCACTTGTCTGCGCCTACCACCATCTGCCCTCGACGTTAAGTCCTACTTACCTTGTACAGCACTACCAGCCGCAACTTCCCCTTGCACTTCATTGTGCCACCCACCTCTGCACTTGCGTTAAATGAATGACACCAGCACCAGTAGGATTGTTGAATGGCATCCCCTTCTGCCCCACCACCCCTCAGTGCTCCGCTGTACCTTCATACATTTCTGTACAGGTGCTTCACGAATGCTATATGAATCCATTACAGGTGATGGGGAGGTGGAATCTCATTGTTTACTGCATTTTGTTAATGTTGACAAGGCACTGTGCATCGTGGCCAATTGGGACTAGCAGATCCATGTCCAACATGTTAACTTCTTGATGTGATGAAGCAATGTCAGGACCAGAGTGGCCAAAATCCAAATTAGTTGCCCTCCTCTCCCTCTTCACTTGGTGGCTATGTCACATGCCATGTGTGTGATGGCATGTGCATTTGACATGGCAATCACCGGCCAATGTGTGATGCCAGTGCTAGGCAGCATGGGGAGCAGGCGTTGCTCTCCATTCTCTGTGTCATCATTGTGTGCCCTGAGCCTCCCCTCCAGACCCAGTGATGGTGAATGCATAGGAGGTTTCCCAGTCATGTGGGACATGTGTCATTGAACTACTGGCTCTGTTGTTCATCAGCCCTTGTTGTATGCCATGGTGCTAATGCCTGTTTCCATTTCTCTCTTTCATGTCTTTGCAGGGGACGACGCACTTGTTGATGCTGGGGATGTGGTGGTGGAGCCGTCCCAGGAGGGCAACCCGGGCCGACCTTCCACAAGTGAGGGACGTGGTGTGTTTGTGGGTGAAAACCCACAAGTGCTGCAGGTCGTGCTGTCGAGGGGTGTCTCTGGGGGTTCCTCCCCCGAGCAGTATTCAGGTGTAGACTCGGAGGATGACACCTATGTGCAGTCGCAGGTGAGTGTTCTTGGGAGAGAATCTCCTCTGTCCGACCCACCTGCAGCCGGGTTATTGCCCTCAATGGGGATGTCAGTGTCGGCAGCTCAGCCTCCGGTGGTTACGGATGCAGGGCCACACCACACAATCTCTGATCCTGTTCCTGGGGCTGCAGATCAGAGAGGGAATGCAGTCCTGCAGCCTGAGGCTTTGCCGGCACAGCAAGGCGCAGTCCGCCTTGCCCCAGGCAGGTGTGGTGCCCGCCAACGTGGTGGCCGTATGCCACCTGGCAATACCGCTTGGGAGCAATCCATCTACGGTATGGCCACCCAACAGGCAGCATCATCCGAGATGATTGCACAGGCCATGGATAGGGTGGCCACTTCCATTGTCCCCCCAGAAAGGCTGATGGAGCGACTGGAGCAGGCTACAGAGTCCATCTGCCAGGCACACAGGGAGGACATGTTGGCATCCAACATGGACAGGCGGGCAGGACTGGCGACTCTGCGGGAATCACTTTCCATGGAGTCCCAGCGCCACAGGGAAGGCCTGAGGGAAGAATTCCATCACCTCAGGTCGACCCTGTCAGAGCCTGAGGCTTCATCCCATAGAAGGACAGAGGAGCAGCTGGAGCGTCTGACACGGACGCTCTCGGCCGAGATGCAGGCAACTCGTGCGGAGGTCAGGTCATCCCGGAAGTTACTGCATGGGGACCTCCGAATGATCATAATCCAGAACCAGACCTTCCAGACCCGCCTGCTTGCAGCCATGGAGGAGCAAACTCGGGCATTGCGTGGGCTGCCTCCCATTGTCACACCATCTTCTGAGGCAGCTCCCCCACCTCCTGAGTCAGCTGCAGGGTCTGGCCAGAGCGATAGCGACTCATCTCCCACAACAGAGTAGCCGTGTGGGCCACGAGCCTATGGGGTGTTTTTACTTCCCATGATCCACACAGGTGGATTGTGGCGTGCATCCTGTCCTCGGACCTCATAGGTGGCCCCCCCCTCCCCGCCGGCCCTTTCATGGCCATTTTTTCTTATCATATTTTTATTTTTCAAGTGTGTTGCCTTGTGTGGGTACCTGGGCATACACTGTATTGTGGCTGCGCACATGCAGGCTTGTCCTGAGTTTGGTTTCGATGCTTGGGTACCTGGCATCCACACCCCTCCTGCTTCCGTTTCCATGGGCTTGCAAAGGGTGTGCCCAAGTGACAGCAAATTACACGGTGACATTGGACTCCCATGAGCTGTTGGGCAGTCCATAGTCAATACTGTGTAGACATTCATGGTGTACATTGTTGTTGCACCTAACTATGCATGATGGTTTGATATGTGCCTCAACTTACATATGTTACTCATGTTTTGCAGGTATTTCACACAGTTCTTCACACGGGCATACTCTCTGGAGTCAGACTACATGTCGGTAGATGTGCAGTGACACTTTTGCGTGGCGCCATCACTGTACATCTGGACGGTGAGGACATACCAGCACAATCAGGTATTGAGACTACCATTGATTACATGCATTGTGTCTTGTTTTGGTGGGCTTCAGGGTGGGTTGGTGTGTAATTTGATTGAAATGACTCTTACACAGGTGTGTAGTAGTGCCTCCATCACGGTTAGCTGTTCAAGTGCGGCTATGTTCCATTTGGGGCACTGCAATTTGTGACACCGGTGTCATGTTGTGAGGGTCAGTTTGTTTGCTCTCACATACCATGACATGGTGTCCTCTGTGGCGGGACTGTGAAGGGATTGGGTGACATGGCAATGTTGTAATGTAGCAATTCGCCTGTGCCAATGCATTTTTGATGAATGGAGTTGTGTCTTTTCATAGTTATGCATTGCTGGTGTATGTGTAGGTAGGGGTGCACACATAGTGACACTTCCATGTTAACAATCTCAGGCTGATGTGTTACTGACAGTTTATTGCCAAGAAATTTTGTGACATTGTCAGGTAGTGTCATCATTGATCGTCAGATGGTATGTGCCAGAGCAGTGTGCACTAGCCAGCACTGTGATTCCTAGGTGAAGAAGTTGGCCACCAGTTGCGTACGGGCTGCCTCCCCCCGTGCCCTTTCCCCTCCCATGCGCAGCGGGCGTGCATGTGGTTGTGGATGTGGGGGCACCACCATGTCCACGGGCAGGCCCCAGCGTGTTGCAACGTTGTGCAGGACACATGCTGCCACTATGATCCTGCACACTAGTGGGGGAGCATATAACAGCTGCCCGCCAGAACGGTCAAGGGAGCGAAAGCGTGACTTCAGCACTCTGAATGTGCGCTCCACTATGCCCCGTGTTGCAATGTGGGCTGTGTTGTACCTTACCTCGGGTGGCGTGGTGGGGTTCCGGATTGGGGTCATCATGTGGTGGCTGATAGGGTAGGCACTGTCCCCTGCGGAGGTGGTGATGGGTATCATTAGTGGTGTTGTGACATGACCCTGTATCTGACATGCATGCATGTGCAGTGGCATTCATGCTCACCAAGCAGCCATGTATCTCCATGCCGGCCAGCCTCTAGGTCCCGGCTTAGGGTAGACATTCTGTAGATGAAGCTGTCGTGGGTGGACCCGGGATAGTTGGCATATACTGATGTGATGATTCCCTTGGCATTGCATACAACTTGCACGTTGATGGAATGCCAGTGCTTGCGGTTTCTATAGATGTGCTCTGTTGCCCTGGGGGGACGTAGAGCCACATGGGTGCAGTCAATTGCACCAAGCACTTTGGGGAATTGAGCCACACCATAGAATTCCTGGATGCACGCCCGCCTTTCTGCAGGAGTCCTGGGGAGATATATGTGCCTGCGGACTGATGGCCGTGCAGTGATGATGTTCAAGACCTGGTGTAGACAGCGTGACTGCGTGGCCTGTGACACACCACCCACTATGGCACTTGTCCGCTGAAAAGATCCAGTGCCCAAGAAGTGCAGTACATCCAGGACCTTCTGCAGGGGGCTGAGTGCTTGGGAGCACAGGGTGGGTGATGTGAGGTCATCCTCCCACTCACTGACCAGGTCCAGTATGATATGTGCTGGAAACCTGTACCTCCCATACACCTGGTCATCAGGCATCCCAAATAGGCTGGTTCTGGGTGAGAAAATTCTGGCCCTGACTCTCCTCCTCCTCCTCCTTTGGTAACCCACAGCCACTGCTGCTAGGAACGGTATGTTCATCTTTGCACTGAGCTTGTAGGATGTTTTCACGTGAATATTTAGACGTGCCGGGTCACGTACGCCTGCTTCCTGCAGGCGTACGTCTTTCCGTATTGCCTGTTGTAATTTTGCACGTGTCGTGGCCGAGCGTGTGTGACTACATGCTCGAGGTTTACCAGGTTAAATGTACGTTATTAATATTGTAATTGTATTCAGATGTAAATGGTAACCGGGCGTTTTTCACGCGCGCAGTTGAATATGCGATTACTCGCTGTGTGCCTTTGGACCAATGAAATCGGGTACGCGTGCTGACGCGCTCGCGCGGCACGTGTATTTTTTTCACGTGGGTTGGGAAACACCCGTGCGTCATAGGCGCGCTTACGCGCCTGGCCCTTTGGACCAATGAAATCGGGTACGCGTGCTGACGCGCTCGCGCGGCACGTGTATTTTTTTCACGTGGGTTGGGAAACACCCGTGCGTCATAGGCGCGCTTACGCGCCTGGCCCTTTGGACCAATGAAATCGCGTACGCGTGCTGACGCGGCCTTTCCTCGGATTCCACGCAGACGTGCATGATTTTCACGTGCCAATTCACTCCGTATCAAGCTGGCCACGCGTTCACACACGGAAGACCACGCTCCTGCCCCTAAGGCCGGAATCCTGCCCCCCAGAGCCCCGAGCACGCTCCCACCTGCCATCTGCTGCTGCCTGACTGCCTGCTGCCCACGTGCCCTGCTGTTTGCTGCCTGCACATCAGCCAGGGGTGCAGTTGCTGTGACCACCCCTGCTGGAACCAAAGACTCCCGACAGCCGTACCATCGCTCCACAGCCCAGCCCCAGGACCCAGTTGGCCACCCACTCCTGCCTCTGGGGTTGCCATGTCAGGGAGCACAATATCTGGCACGTCTGGGAACCCCCGGCCAGGGAGGCAGAGGGGCACCAGCTTCAGTGCCACCGAAGTTGGTGTCCTGGTGGAGCGAGTCCTGGGGCAGTATGATGCCCTCTACGGACGGATGCGCCTCGACAAGGAAGGACGGACCAGGATCTGGACGGACATTGTGACTGCCATCAACGCAGAGGGGGTGGCAGTCCGAGAATTCCATCAAGTCAAGAAGCGCTGGGAGGACTACAGGTCCAGGACCCTGAACAAGGCCCGGCGCCTCGTGAAGGCAGTGGATGCCAAGGGGCGGCGGGGCCACTTGTCGCAAGATGAACTTTGGGTCCTGGAACGCATATCCCCAGCGCTCCATGTCCAGGTCCTTGGGAGGCAGACCCGTCTGGAGTCGAGCGGTGAGTGTACATGCATACTGATTGTAAGCTGTGTGTGTGGTGGTGTGCCAGGAGTGTGCATTTTGCACATGTCTTTGTGTGGCCATGTATAAATGTGTGTGTGCAGGGCTGTGAGACAAGCACATGTGTGCCTGTGATGTGTGAGACAAGGATGGTGCATGTGTGTGTGTGTGTGCTTGCAGTGCAAATGCTTGTGTGTGGGCGCATGTGTTTGACTGTGCATGTGAGTTGGCATGCTTGTGGTGTGACACATGGATGTTGATTCCAGGTGCATTAGTCTGCAGCGTGTGCGTGTGTGTAGTTGTGAAGGGTGCAACAGTGTTGCTACATGGATGCAGGTGACACTGTCATGTTGCAGAGTGAATTGCAAATGTGACATGGATGTTCATCTCATGACTGACAGTTTGCGGAGTGGTACACATGCTTGGATGTGTGCTTTGCATGTGTGCATGTGTATTTGAGTCCGTGTGTATCATGTGATGTGTGGCTCACCTTTGTCTGCTCATGCTGCTGTATGTGAATGTATGTAGCGGGCTGTAGCAATATGGCTGTTGAATGACTCATGTGTGTGCGTTGAGGAGACAAGTGTGTTGGGGATTGTGATGCCAGGTCTGGAGTATGACAATGCCACTCTTGTACAACTGTTATGTGTGTGAGTCAATTGTACAGTGTCCTGATGCCTGTCTCCTGTCTCACCCTGCCTGCAGCGTCATCTGATGTGGAGGGCGGAGAAGGTGCTGTGGAGCACAGCAGCAGGGATGCCACCGCCAGCCGGAGACGCAACGCCCGGCTCCCCTCCCCTGTTGTCATCTCGTCGGGGAGTGAGGAGTCCGGTGCTGTGTCCCAGGTCGCAGCTGCCGAGGGGAGGTCCAGGAGGCGCAGGAGGAAGTTGGACTCCTCGGCAGCAGAAGGGGCAGCTGAGACCCCACAGGGTTCCGCGGCGGAAGATGGCAGGGAGTCATCCAGGTTGGTGGTGGGTTTGGTGGAGGAGGAGGCCGTGCAAGGGACTGAGATGGGGTCTGGAGGTGGGCATTCCACTGGTGCTAGTGGTGCAGCACAGGGGCAGGGACAGGAGGCAGCACAGGCCGCCGCGGAGGTGCCTGTGTGTAATCCTGTCCCCGGTCCTGTGTCTGCATCATCTTGCACCAGCAGGGTTGCCCACGTCCGGACCCATTCTCAGGGAGACCAGGCTGTGTTCCTCCATACACTGGGCCTTGTTCCGACCCCCTCCTCACCTGAACCCCCTATGCGCCAGTCGTCCTCCGTGCCATCTTCCTACCCACCTGTCACCTGGGTGCCCTGTGGAGCTGCCTCTGACGATGGGGCCAAGCTGGTGGAGGACACATCCCTGCCCCAGTCGGGAGTCGTGAGTCCAGCAGGGGTGGCCACCGCAACAACAGCACCCCAAACAATGGAGGATGTGCAGGCAGCAGGTGTCAGGGCACCGGCACCAGCACGTCAGCAGCAGGAGGAAGAAGGTGGGAGCCTTGATGGCTCGGGGCCATCACCATCAGAGGGGCAGGCATCAGCCGGAGGGCAGGAGGACCCTGGACGTCAAGTGTCTTCCGTGTGGCAGCGGTTGGGCCATGCCATAGATGCGGAGCGGCGGCGGGCGGAAGAGGCGCGGCTCGCTATGGTCAGGGCGGAGAACTCCATGCGGAGGGCTCTGAGGCGGGCCGAGTGCCTCGAGGCCATCCACAGGGAGTTGGAGGTGGGTACATCGGCGTCCCTGCGGACCCTCGGGGCTGTGGAACGGGGCCGCCTCCGGGACATCGAGCGGGAGTTCGATGATGCCCTGGCCCGGAACAACAATCAGTGAGCCGCAGGACTTGCCCGCCGCCTTTGTATATAGTTCTGTAGTTTAGTTGTAGTTAGGTTTCCTTTGTTTTAATGTTATTATTTGGTTGCCAAAGGACAATGCACCACATTTTTGTATATAGACATTTTCTTACTTAGTGTAAATAGTTAGGTTTCATTTATTAGGGCTCATGGACCCGGATCATCATGTTGATAGTTTGAGGGATGTTAATATTTGTTTGAATTTTTCACATGAGGCAATGTGTTTCTTCTTTCATTTGTACTTGGATTTGATTTTGGACTTTGACTTTGGACCCCTATTTTACTTAATTTTTGTTAATTAGTGTTCCTGATTTTTTTGGTTGTGCTTTTTTATTATTTAGTTTGCATTGCATGTTTATTGTTATTTTTTATTTTTACCATCCTTGTTTATTTTTAATACATTTTCATTTGATCCTTCAATGTGTTGTATCATCTCATTGCTTTCATGCATGACATGTGGGGTGTTTGGACATTCACTTGCAACATCTGTGTGTGACAGACATGTGTTCATTCATATGATTTACATTGGGTGTGTCACATGTCATTGTGTTTGATATGTGGGTGGATGGGATAGTTGTTTCGGAATTCTTGCAGGGCAGACTGTCCATTACGGTCATGATTGTGTGGGGTTGTGACCCAGGTGAAGGTGGACATGGATGGTACATGGGTGGGGGCCTTCTGGTAGGTGCCCCTGACTGCGGGGGGGGTGGTAGACATGGGTGGGGGCCTGCTGGAAGGTGCCCCTGACTGCGGGGGGGGTGGGGGTGGTAGACATGGGTGGGGGCCTTCTGGCAGGTGCCCCTGACTGCGGGGGGGTGGGGGTGGTGGGAGGCATGAGCAGGTGTGCAGGGTAGTCCCCTGTGGTGTGGGTTGCATGCAGGGGACGTGGAGGGTGTGAATGGAACAACTGTGAGGACCCACCCAGCAGAGCCGCGTGTGAAACTTCCCGCGCACCCCTGTAAATGACGTACCCTAGTTTTTCGCGTGTAGGATTTCACGCGCACCCCTGGAATTCCCGTAGCCTAGCTTTTCGCGTGTGAAACTTCCCGCGCACCCCTGTAAATGACGTACCCTAGTTTTTCGCGTGTAGGATTTCACGCGCACCCCTGGAATTCCCGTAGCCTAGCTTTTCGCGTGTGAAACTTCCCGCGCACCCCTGTAAATGACGTACCCTAGTTTTTCGCGTGTAGGATTTCACGCGCACCCCTGGAATTCCCGTAGCCTAGCTTTTCGCGTGTGAAACTTCCCGCGCACCCCTGTAAATGACGTACCCTAGTTTTTCGCGTGTAGGATTTCACGCGCACCCCTGGAATTCCCGTAGCCTAGCTTTTTGCGTGTGAAACTTCCCGCGCACCCCTGTAAATGACGTACCCTGGCTTTTCGCGTGTGCAACTTCACACGCACCCCTGATATCGACGTGGCCAGGGCAATCGCGTGTGGGACTTCCCCGCACCCCGGGATACACGTACCCAGGGCAATCGCGCGAGTGACTTCTCGCGCAACCCGTTGTACACAAACACGCAAATTTTTGAACAGTGGGTGTCCGTGTAAATGGCGTACACCTTTGGACATCATTTGTCCTTTGGGGTCACGGTATGGCCCATTGCTGTATGTGGGTGGTATTTGTTGGCGCAGGTTTTGGCGCACTTTCGTTAAGTGCGTCGGGACGCTACCGCCTGCTTACTTGTGGCGTACGTTTTTGGGCCTGTGCGCTGGTTTGATCGAGCGCTGTTTTGCCCTGTTCGAATCCATGAATACGTGTTGCCGGAGAGCGTGTGGGCGTTCCGCGCACTTGCCTCCTGTACTTCCCCGTGCCGCCCACATTCTTCCCCATTCCGAGTGTTGTGCCCCATTTTATTCCCCATTCCGAGTGTCCCGCCCTGTGTTCCGCCTACTTTAGAGCTGTGCGCTGCGCTCGGAGTGATAGCGCAGTGGCCGTGGCGCACGCCGTTGGTTGACCTGTGCGCCGGCGTGCGCCGCGCACTTTTTCAGCGCACGTCCTATGCTTTTCTTACGCACGGACTTCCATGAATCGACGTGCGCTGGTTTCCCTGCGCTTTTCGCTATTTTTCGGCGCAGCGCACGTATAGGCCCCTCTGCGCCGGAATTTTCGGCGCACATTTATTCCATGAATCGGCCTGTTAGAGTACAAGTCAGTAAAATATTCTTCCCATGTGCACCTGTCAGGGTTTGGGCTTGAAGGGAGACTTGAGAACAATTCTCATAATACTCTCTGTAGAAATAGGATACTGTTCCTTTCTAAGCCTGAGTCAGGGAGCATGCAGGGATTACTGTATGAGGTTGCGGGTCACTTTTCAATATACTGAAAGCGCCAGTGATGTATCCCTACAATGCCAGTAGGAGCAGGAGAACAATGCTTGTTTAACTCCCCTCATGCTAAATGTGCTGAAGTGTCAGGGTCCAGCGAACAGGAGGTATGCAAAGAAAAAACCTGGGGGAAAGGATCACTAGGGCGATGAAAAATCTGTCCCAAAAAGAAATTCAGACGTAAAGCAGATCAGAAACCCAGGGGTAAAGGAACTGGTTAAGTGCTAGGAATAACATTTGTTATACAGTTGATACCATTCCAAGATGGCATACGTAGTTGATGTTTGATAGAAACTGTAAGGATGCAGAAGTATGAGTCTGACACAGTAGTGGCATGTTTGTTGGCAATTACCTTTATTTATATAAAAGTAAAAGAAAAGGACAACCCCATCTCACCCTATTCCTATGAGGGGTTGCCCTTCCTCAACAAAAATACTAAGGACTCTGTCAGGATGTCCAGTAAAATCAAATGTCCACTGTCCTGTGTCAAAACCTATTTCTATCCCTTACAATCTAGAGTAATGGCAAACTGGGTGTCTTCTTGATCCAGAAGGAGGCTCCTCTCATTCTGGATACAGATTAAAATGTTGAGTTCTTAATGAGAAAACACAATGCGTGAGACTTTAACTTAAAGTTCTTGGCGTTGAATGCTCCTCCACATGGATACAAAAACACAATGAAAATGAACGGGTGTCACAATTGTATGAACGAAGCACACTGACCTGAGGTAGTAGTTGAGTCCTTGAAGTGAGCAAGGTAATCCCCAACTCTGTCAGATGCCTGGAGGAAAACAGGTGGTTTTGCTGAATTGGGGAAAAACCCTAATGAGGGAAAAAAAACCTGTGGTGATGGTTGTCTGGCTGAAGGAGGCATTTCTTGCGTGACGGTTGTCAGAGGGATCCAGTGGAGATGCACAGTAGATCAGGAGGGGACTCAGCAACCTGGACGAGCGTAAAATGAGAGTAGCAATGCAGAAATCTGAAGCACCATTGAGTTTAAATAGGGACCACCTCCATATCGTGGTGTGCCATGCTAGAATGTTTTCCAGGATGGTGAAGTGACCGAATATGGCGGTCGTCTTTTGGAATCAATGGTGGACTGGTTTGATCTTCCATTTGTGCAAGACTTTCCAGGATCTGGGGAGATTCTTGACAATGGGGAATTGTCGCCACTCTTCTTTCTTTCCCAGTCTCAATTAACGACAAAGAAAACCACAGTGTCCAAGTATTAGGGGCAGGAGGAGTCTCTCCCCCTCTTCTTTCACAAATGTAAGATCAAGTCTGGTTCACTGTCCTGCCAGGCTTGAACTGTAGATCTTCTTTTCACAAGGACACAGTTCCCAAGTGTCAGGAGGGAGTCTCTTCCCCTGTTCGTTCTTGAGTTCACAAACGTAGCATCAAGTCTGGTTCACTATCCAGCCAGACTTGACGGTAGGCATTATTATCACAAAACATAGTTCGCAAGTATCAGGGGGAGGCTCTTCCCTTATTCTTTCTCCAGCTCACGGATGTAGTATCACGTCTGGTTTGCTATCCTGACAGACTTGACTGTAGACCTTCTTTTCACAAAACACAGTTCTTAAGTATCAGGGAGGAGTCTCTTTCCCTGTTCTTTCTCCAACTCACAAATATATGTCCAAGTCTGGTTCACTATCCTGCCAGACTTGACTGTAGACCTTCACAAAACACAGTTCTTAATTATCAGGGGGAATTTCTTCCCCTGTTCTTTCTCCAGCTCACAAATGTAGTATCACGTCTGGTTGACTAACCTGCCAGACTTGAATGTAGATCTTTGAATTCCAGAAGATGTCTCTTCTTTTGGAAATGGGTCTTGATTGTTTTAGCTTCTTGCACTTCTCTTTCTCTCTTACCTGGGTCCCAGACCCCTATGGGCTATCTTGGGGTCTTCCTGACTCTTCCCATAGCTTGTTTCTCTTTTGTGTGGGTCCCAGACCCCTTAATATTCTGCCAGGATCTTCCCGACTTGCTCTGGGCCCCAGCCCCTTGACTGTGTGCTTCTTCGAAACTTGCGTGGGTCCTTGATCCCTGTATATTGCTTTTGCGTGGCTCGCCCGACTTCGTATGGGTCCCAGACCCTGTTCTGTTGTTCTGTCGGGGCTTCCCTGACTTCATATGGGCCCCAGACATTGGTGTGCTGCTTTTGCGGGCTCTCTGCCCCTGCTTCACTCAATGTCCAATTGAACAGACCTGGTGTGCCGTTCTGCCAAGTATTTTTTTCTCTATCCCTTTCTGCCTCTCAGGATATTGGTATGTGCCTCTTTATTCTATTTGGCCCCCTCCACACCCCACCAACTTGTCCAACCCATTCCCTACCTTCGGGAAATGTTGTGTGCCTTCTTCTTACTTTGGCTTCACCAGTCAGGTTTCCTCTTTCCCCGTCAACGGACAGGTCCCTGCTCCATGGAACTAGTGGAGACACTTGTCCCTTCTCAACAGCATCCCATTCTCTTCTCCATGGGTCTCTCGCTTCGGAACCAGCGTGTGGCTCCTCAGTCCTCCAGGGTTGGCTTTTTTTTTTAAACAACTTTATTTATCCTCACTTCGTGAACAGTTACATCAAGAAACAGTGCATATATGTGGGACAAGGATAATACAGTCACATTCTGGCTAGGTACACCAAAATATTAAGCACTGTTACATGTCATCATCAACAACCATGGCTTTAGGTAGACAATTCAGAGAGATACAGCCAGGATTCCTGCCATATGTCTCTCGGACAATTCAGCAACATCAACAGTTCCACATTTAGTTCCTTGGTATTATTTGCCCACACCGTATCGTGCAACCAGTCTGACAAGCTAGGTGGGCTTTTCCATGTCCAGTGCATTT
This sequence comes from Ambystoma mexicanum, assembly GCF_040938575.1. Taxonomy (NCBI): domain Eukaryota; kingdom Metazoa; phylum Chordata; class Amphibia; order Caudata; family Ambystomatidae; genus Ambystoma; species Ambystoma mexicanum. Next base: position 235,770,008 of record NC_090928.1, on the reverse strand, counting down.
ATGTTGGCCCTTTTAGCCAGCAACTGGCCCAAGTTCAATAGTTTATACTGAGATGTGGCCATGCTACCCGTGAACACAAGCATAGAATCAATCATTGTGAGATCCAGCTTCTGCCTCAATATATCATTCAGCGCTTGGCATACACCCCCCCCCCGATATCCAGACAGCTCTGGGCAGTTCCATAGCATGTGTAATAAATGGGCATCGGTTTCCCTGCATCTGGGGCAATTTCGCTTCTAATTAGGTAGGAATTTCAGAAGCCTCGCTGGTGTATAATACAGTCAATTCAACACTTTAAAGTGTATCAATCGGTATCGTGCATTAACTGATACCATTTTAGTGAACCTGCAACTATTCACCCACTGTATACCTGACAACACTGTTCCCAAATCTGTTTACCATTTTGTCTTAATGTTTATGTCTTGTGTAGAGCACAGTTCATGAGCGAGCTTGTATAGTGCTGATACTGAGCTTTTCTCCCCCTCTGCATGAGACATTATGTACGATAAACCTGGGTCTGAGGACGGTTCACTTGGAAATAACCGCCATCTCGCTGCAATGGCCACTTTAAGGCGATGGTAGTAAAACCTGTGTACCATTGTGCCCCCTACGTGTGTTTTCAGCACATCCCATGCCACTAACGCACCAGACCCATACAAATCACCTATCGTCTTGATGCATGTGCTGCCCTTACACCTCTCCACCCCTTTATCTTTGGTGGGTTTCACTGCTGACCTCCCCTATTGTGCTATCCCACCTGCCCGGCCTTTCAATTTATCCCACGCCGTACATGTCACGCCCAGTTGGTCCAAGCTGTGCATGCAGCAGTATTTATTCCCGACCAAGAGTAAAATGATGGAGCCGGGATCCCCTTGTAACCTTTCCTGATGTGCATGTGGGGCAAGAGGGTTTCCCGGTATCCAGTAGCCAGTGTGATGTATTTGTACAACTAGATAGTATAATTCAACATCAGGGACTGCCAGTCTGCCTCTCTCAAGGGGTTTTGCCAGATGTTGCCACTTCATCACTTGTGTACAGGCGCGTTATAAATGACTTATCATACAATATCATATTTTCCTAACCTGCCCATTCCAGAGAAACGCGGAGCAAAGCCCTGTTAACTCAGAGAAGGACCCCCTCCCCGGCCACATAGGTATGTCATGAAACAAATATAGGAGTTAAGGTAGGATCATCATTTTAATCAGTGCTAAGCGGCCCATAAGTGACAGTGGAATTTGCCTCATCTACCAAGCTTTGCCCCATATATGCTCCAAAATTCAAATCTAATGTCAGGGAGCGTGTTTGCGCTTCTTTTATCCCCAGATATCTTAAATCCTCAAAGTCTATCACTGTTTCTAGTAAACGTTGCAAGTGTATCTCCGGGTCCCGCACATACAGCTATATATCATTGGCATATAGGTAAATTATCTGTTTCCCCCCTAATGGAATCCCAGCCCCTCGGAATCTGCTGCAAATTGAGTTGGCTAATGGTTTGATTATTAACACGAACAATAGGGGTAATATGGCGCACCCCTGCCTCTTACCTCCCCCCAGTTTTAGGATAGGGGATAGCTTGCCATTAGTGACTACCCGTACAGATGGTTGAGAATACAGAAGCGCCACCCACAAAATAAAATTGGGTCCAAACCCATAATTGGCCATGACCCTAAATAAGATTTGCCAGGAAACCATGTCAAAGGGGTTCTGCATGTCTAGGGACACCGCCACTGCACTGCTATCTTGCAGCACCTGCGCGAGTATATTATAGAGTCGATGAGTGTTAAATGCCATTGATAGTCCAGGTATAAATCCGGCTTGGTCCTCATGGACCATGTATAGCATTAAGGGAGCTAATCTGGTCGCCAATACCTTAGCAAAATTCATGCCGCATATATTTATTAATGATAGCGGTCTATACGATCCACATTCGGTGGCAGCCTTGTCTGGTTTAAGAAGGTGGATGACTATGGCCTCGCTCAACGTATCGGGCAAGATGCCTGTTGAGAGCGCTTCTTCTCACACCCGCAACAAACGGGATGCCAGTACATCTTGAAACACCTAATAACATTCCGAGCCAAAGCCATCCGATCATGGGGCTTTCCTTTCGGGAGGCCCTAAAAAGCATCAGTTATTTCCCCAACCTTAACCACTATTTCGAGTGCAGTTCTGGCTTTGTTAGATAACAAAGTTGTCAGGATTCCTTTCAGATATTCATCCATATCACGAACAGTAGCCGCCCCTTTGGGGGCATGTAGCGCTGAGTAAAAATAAAAAAAAGTCCTCATTAATGTCCATGTTTGTGTGCACTGTTGTACCGTCCTGCCTCGTGATGCATGGGATGTGTGAAATCCCCCTCTCAGTACCAACAGCTCAGGCTAACCATCTTCCCGTCCTGTGCGCTTCCCCATATCGTCTGGCTACTATTGGTTTGTCAAAGTACTGCAACTCTCTACTGGCCGCATCCCTGAATGCATCCAGCTTCCTCTTCATATCCCACCCCGCATCCGGCGAATTATCCTGGAAGTTTCTTTGTTGTAGTAATAGTAAAGTGGCTTCATGGCTTCATATTTCCCTCCTTAAGCTTTTCAAAACTCCACAATCGGTAGAGACAGCTACCCCCTTATTCATGTCTTGAACGCTTGCAATGAAGTTGCAGATAGGATACTGTGCCAGCATTTGTTTCAAAATATAGTGCCACATGCTCTCACTACCCTGAAGGTGAAATCCTGCAACGCTGCAGGTTTGAACCGCCAATTCGGTCTCATTCCGCTGCCCTCCAATAAGTGCATTTTCAACATAACTGGGGAGTGGTCTGAAAAAGTGCATGGACGGATAGAACATCCCACAACCCTGTTATGCAGTGTTCCTGTGATCAGCCACAGATTTATACGTGAACGCATGTTGTGTACTGTAGAGTTATATGTATATTCCCAACATGTGCCATTCAGTGCGCGCTACGCATCAATTAACTCCAGGTCTTCCATATGTAGAAGAATGGCGTGAGCAGCATTTGAGAGGGCCCTGGCTGTCGTGCTAGTACGGTCCAGCTCAAGGTTAAATGTGGTGTTAAGATCCCCCCCCACAAATCATGGAAGCCAATGGGTACTGTGCACACAGTTGGAAGACGTCCATAAAGAAATCAGGTTCATCTATATTGAAACCATAAATGTTAAGCAAAAGCACCTCCCGACCACTCAATATACCATGGACCACCACAAAACGTCCATGCTCGTCCTCTTTGGGACTCAGAAGTACAAATGGGATGGAGCAATGTATTAGTATCATGGCCCCTCTGGCACGTGACAAATAGTTTGTTTGAAACTTTGCAGCTCCTCACCCCGATGCTAGCCGCTCTGCCCGCGTGCCCAGCATATGAGTTTCTTGTAAAAAGAGAACATTCACCTTCAGCCTGTTGGCATAGGCTATAATTTTGCGAGCCTTAACTAGGCATCCCAACCCTCTGACATTCTAGCTAAGAAGGTTAACTACTTGACCCGCCCCTTCTGTCTGTGCCATCCGTACCTCATTATGTCAAAATGAGCCGTGGCCCAATTGTACCGTCCACCCATATTCAACCATACTATCATCAAGTGCATTTTATTACCCCGTCCCCAAAATGCAAACCGCAACCCCCCACCCCCTCCCTCATAGCTCCTCAAACTCTGGCTATGTAATCTCCCCCCTCCTTCAATACCAACTGTAAACAATACCAATGCACTTGCATGGTGGGGTGACTGTTCCCTTTCAATGTGGGGTTATAAATGTGCACTCGGAAACCCGAGTGCAAGAATTCAGATGAACTCACTCTGGCACACTAAGACCATAGATACTATTAACACATTCCCTCGGGATCTACTGCTCACAGCTAGTTTCTGATCTTTCGTTTGTGTTGTGTACACTGCCTACTTGGGCGGCGTTGGAATCTGCCCCTCGACAAACGACACAACTTCACCTGGCTCTGTAAAAAAGTATGACTTGTGGTGGATTCTAAGCCGGACCGGGAACAGCATAGCGTAGGCCACGTTGCACTCTTTAAGCAACTTCTTTACACCCATAAAAGTATGCCTTTCTTGTTGTACCACCACAGTATAATCTGGGTATATGTGCACTGTGTTGGAGCCTAGTTTTAGTTCCTTCTTCTTGGGTGCTGCCCGAAGTCTCAAGTCTTTGTCCCGGTAATTCATGATACAAGCAATTACCGGTCGAGGATAATCCCTTGGTTTTGGCTTCGCTGTCAATACCCTGTGGGACCTTTCCAGAGTAAAGTGCGGAGACCATCCTGGATTGTCTAGAAATTCCTGCAGCAAGTTCTCCGCTGCAACCTCAATGTTGCCTCTGATTGCATCTTCCGGCACCCCAATGATACAAACATTATTCCTGTGAGACCTTGATTCTAACATTTCAATTTGACCTGTCTCACATCGTGGGTCAGTGGCGAGACTGCCGCATGCAATGTTGTCACAGTGTCCTCTGTGCTGCTTAGTCATTGCTCGGCTTTAGTTATGTGTTGTGTTTCTTTCCCCAGCTGTGCACGAATAGTTGAACCATTTACTGTAATGCTATCTAATTTATTGTTCACTGAGGCAAATCCCTGTTGCATGGTCTCTAGCATTTGGTGCAGGTCGACCGAGGCCGCTGGCTCGAGGTCCACGCCAGGGTGCATGGCGGCTGGGGTATCATCGGTGATCGTGGGGGTTTTTGTGGTGGGCTTAGTAAAGCGGTGCATGTTGCCACCCTTATTTGCACCCCAGCCTTCCGTCATTATGTCCAGGAATGTAACATGTGCACTGCTCTCCTGCTCTATGATGCCATCTGATGTGCTCTTCCATGGCACCACACTGCCAGTATCAGCTTGTGCCCCCACTCTGTTTGACTGGTTTTGGTCTTACTTTCCCAAAATGTATGTAATGCAGTGGGGCCTTAAGGATGCATGCACACCCCATGTTATTCCCAGCACCTCCCCAGGATACACCAGCCTCTTACTGTGAGTCGTCTTACAAGTGGCCCTTATGCGCTCAGGACTGCAAGCATGGGGTGATGTGTCAGCAATTCTCACTAGCAGAGAGCGCTCCTTCCAAAATGGTGGCCGGGCTCACAGCGCCAGGGCTGGCCGACACCTGCACAGCACCCTGCATCTCCTCGCCGTCCCTCCTAGCACCAGGAAATCCGCGCCGCAAGGCCTAGCTCGGTGCTCTCACTCCAGTGTGCCACCGCTGCAGAGTGTCCAGCATGCCTTCTCTCAGTCAGTGAGGCTGCACACCTGTCCTCCTGCGCACCGCCCCTCACTCTCGGGTGTCTCAAATGCCGGATCTTCACTTCCCAGGCCCCGCCCCGTCAGGGTCAGCTACAGCCTGCCTATAGGTTATGGCCCGCACTCATGGATCCCTATTGTCCAGTTGTCACCGCTCCCCGTCCCTCCAGTCTCCACCCTCAGGATGTACAGTGCGATTCCTGGTGTCACAGCCTGCAGCAAGCGGCACCAGCGCAACAGCTGTTGCAGCGACGATTTCTTCCAATAGCACTTCCAATAATGACCGGCCTGTTGAGCAGTCAGCTCTTATACAGTGGGCAAGCAGTGATCACGGTTGTCCAGAGATATTCATAAGAGCTTATGTGAGGTCCGCCATTTTGGCTCACTGCACAACAGCGACCCCCACCCCCCCTCCCCTACAGGGCTGGCTTGACAAGATACACAGTCCTTCCTTGCTTTTTATCAATTGGTCTGTCTCTAGTAGACTCCAAAGCGTATGTTGGTTCTGCGGTAGGCTTTTTCTCCTTACCTGATCTTCTTCGTGTCAGTGATGTTCTGCACTCAACGTGACTAAGCTTCATTCTTCCTCGCCCCAATATGATCTGTACAAATGAAGTTCTCTACTCTGCAGAGATACGTAGAGGTGTGATGAACCACAGGGGAATGAGCATGGAGAGTGGTGAGAAGGGACAGAAATGGAGGGGGTGAATACTGCATTATCCTAATGCAATTGTCACTGGTCCATTGGAGGGCTTCCCTCCCCATAAGATCCACCAGCTGAGTACAACACCCAGGTGTACTATCGGGTAGCAGCCTCCCCTGCGTGGCCTCACAGGAAGGGGCTTCCCCATGGTAGCAGTGACAATACCCTAGGATTCGTCACAAAACATAGAGAAAGGTCCAGCCTGCTAAAGGGATTGATCAGGACTATAAATAACCTGGACTAGCATTATGAAGTTACTTAGCAACATTGTTTGTTAAATCGCCTCTCCCGTCCCCTAGAAGATGTTTTAGATTTGTGCATCATTGGATTTTGGTGGTTCAGGACACTCCTCTGCCCTTCCTTTGATTTTCTTGCATTTTGTTTCCTGCTTTTTACCACTTGTCCTACTTTCCCTCCCTCTGGTGCTTCGATTCTCCTGTCCTGTCTTGCCCCACTTTTGCAGTTTGACCAATGCTCCATGTCCACCATTCTTCAGAACGTATGTGAAGAGCCTGCTTCTGACGTTCATTTGTTCGGTCTGCCCCTTTCTCCTGCTTGGCAGTGGAGCTCCGGGGTATGACATTCTCTCAGGAGCTAAAAGGTCTAGTAGGAAGTAAGAGGTTGGCGTCAGACTACACAATAGCTACTGCTTAGATATGACACAAAGTTTCTTTTCATTCAGTTTGTTTGACAAACACAACTTTTATCAGCTTGATTCCCACAGTATGTGCAGCTGTGCCGAAGAAGGACATATATTAAAACACTCACTGGTGAATTCACAATGCCGAAATTCAATTCTCTTAAAGAAAAAGGCCTTCATTCCTATGCCGAATGGTTTGATATGACTGGTGATTTGGACTAGCTCTCCAGGAGGACAATTAGTGCTGCACTCAAGGGGTTTGTAGTTGACCCCTTACCACAGTGCTTGTCTGTGTGTGTGCCTGTATGTGAGTACTCCTGTGACTGCCCCCTGCCTTAGTGTAAGGACATTAAAAAATAATGTAATATATATTTAATGTGAAGAGAAGAGGCATAACAATTATGATCTGACAAAGGGTGGTTACATACTGATGCCTGCATACGCTACGCAGATAAAGTGTACCCTTCGCAACAGTCATTCCCTAAGCTTCTGAACCCGTTATGCATTTCTGGCTGTATTTAAGATAGCTGGGCAAAGCGGGAATTGCATTTGATCTTCTCCTATTATTTCTTATCAAGTAATAGCTTTTTACTAGGACCCTTCTGATTTGATCCTGTGAACATGGACTGTGAAGGCATCATGAAGCAAGACACAGACAACAGACTTAAAGTTCAAAATAAAATACTTTATTAAATCAAATGTCAGGATGCTAGAAGGCCTAACTAGCCCTTTGCTAAGGTGGGATTTCCTTACCTGAATGAAACTAAGGAAAGTCTGAGTCAAAGAGTGCAACTTAAAAGTCTAAAACCTATTTTTGCCCTAACCACTTAAACAATGTGTAGGGATGTCAATAATAAAAGAAATAGGGCCTCATTACGACCCTGACGGAATGGGTTTAACTGCGCCGGTAAAGGTGCCTGCGCCATTAAACCCATTCTGCCCTATTACATGGGACCCGCTCTGGACGTCTGGTTTTACCAGACGTCCTTAGAGGGTCCCGCAAGGGGGCCAGCATGCTAAAAATGGGTCCGTCATTAACGGGCCCATTGTTAGCATGCTCCCCATTCCCATTGAGCCCTATGGGGGCTCAAATGGGAATGGGGATGGTCCGGGTCCAAAGTTGGAATGGCCCGGTATTTCCCTATTCAGGAACCACAGACCCGGACCCGAGTTTGCCTCCAAACTCCTAATGAGGCCCATAGTGTTTAACTCCAAGTTCTGAGGTTCTTCCAGCTCACAGCTCACTTTCCGCTTCCCATTCTCAAGTGTACGTAAGTTCAACAAAAAGTCTCAAGATTACCTTTCTCAAGTTCAAGGTGATACAGTTCCAAACAATCCTCTCAGTTCCCTTCCCCAAGTTCCAACTAACAAAGTTCAAACACAAAAAGGTCTGGAGGCTCGGTTCTCAAGATAACCAATTTAGTTTGTCAAGTCTCAGGGTTCCCTTCTCCAATAATATAACTTCACAACCACAATGTCCTTGGTTTTCAGCATTCAGGGCTCACTGGTCTAGGCACAGTTGCCAGACCAAACAGTCTACCCATCACAGGTTGCTCAACCAGTATCCCTAGGCTCTCCAGCCATCACAGGTCCTTTGGTACTCGCTCCTTTGCACCAAGTCACCTTCACTCAGTTTGTCTTTATCAGGCTCTTGGTTTGTATGTGCAGATTTTCACTGCTCTGGCTTTTCCTTGTCAGCCTCGTGGCTCTGCCATCATGTGCCACACAGTTCTTGACAGTCTTTGGCCTTGCTACACTGCATTAATTTACATAAATTCACTTTGAGGGTATTTTGTTTGCATCCCACCTTCTTATGGCTCTCTGTCACACTTGTGCCCTTTTCCATATTTTATTTTCACATGGGCACCATGGCTGTTCTCTTTATTTGTTATATCCATAAAGTTTTATTCCATTCTGCATTTAATATACTAAACTTCAGGTTTTCATTTAATTCGGCATTCAATATGTATTCATGCCGTTTCCATTCAGTTTGATTATCCATATGCCCTGGATTCGCTTAATTTTAACATTCCCTTAAGTTCGGTATGCAATATACATTGGTTTCGCTTAAGTTTAATTTCCCACAACTGGAGACTTTTGAAATTCTTCTCTCAGAGACACGCTACCACTCTGATACAAAGTATTCCTTCTCAAACTTCAACAATGGAACTGTACCTGCTAATTCACTTGCGTACCAAGTTATAACAGATTTCTTATCTATCCCATCGATAACGTTCACAGCAACGCAGAGCACACAAACTTCTGCTTCTGATGTTAGGGGTCCAACTTCTGTCTGATATGATATGACATGATATGGCATTTGTAACGCGCCTATACACAAGTGTTTCTGCCCCTCTGACACTCCTGTGTCTGCTCACCAAAAGAGGAGAACAAGCACTTTCGTTTAAAAGGAAAGGGACGGCCTCTCCACATGGCTCCCTTCTCCACCTTCAGTCTGTCCCAAAGAGCCCTATCTCCCACGCCACGCTTCGGGAGACCACCCCTCTCTGAAGTCCCCAGCATCTCGGCGTCCTGCAAAAGGCAGACTGACTCACAGAAGTTCTCTCTAACGGCTTGCCTCCTCTCAAACAAGGTCCCTGCTGGTCTCCCCCACACAGGCGTCCCTGTTGCTCTCTGTGGTGTTCTCTGCCTTTCATTTTATACACCTGCAACTGCCTTTTGCAGGACGCCGAGATGCTGGGGACTTCAGAGAGGGGTGGTCTCCCGAAGCGTGGCGTGGGAGATAGGGTGCTCTCTCAATTAGGCTTACCTGACTATGATTAAGGGAACATGCCTGACCTTTGCAACTCTTTGCAGGCATATTCCTTGTCCTAGTACTAAAGTGGTGAATTGGCATAGTGGTCATCACTCTTAGTTGCCTTTTCCTCGTCTCAATACTTAAGTGAGGTAAATGGCATTGTGTTCATCACTCGTAGTTGCCTCTTCTTCACCTCAGTACTGTCACGTGTCATATATGGGTAAATGAGGGGAGCTGGCTTACAATAGCCCATAAAGGTTGGGTCATCAATAGGGAATGGGGGGGTACCATGTCTCACCTGTGTGCACCTTCCTCTTTCTCACTCTCCTTCTGTGTCTTCGAGGCTTATCATTTTTCCTGACGCTACTCTGACCAAAGGAAATGGGGTGACAACATCCCACAAAGGCTTCTGGGACTATGGGTTCATTTTGGAATGGGAAGGGGAAGTGCTGCGTCTCTCTCAGGTCCTTCGTCTCCCCAGACCCTAAGGACCCTCCACCCTGGTGATCATCCCTCACTTTTCCACCCCCAAGGTCGGGGGCCAAAAGCGATGGCCTTTCCCTGGCCACCTGAGAAGGGGATCCAAGGGGAGCAGATGTGAGGACTCCCTCTGGTTTCTCACAGGACCTACGAACTTTAGCAGCCTGGAGCTTTTTCCACATGTTTTTTTCCTCCAGTAAGCGATCTTGCCCCTGAGTCACCTTCTTGTTTGTCCACAAGTGGCATGGTTTTGAAGAGGAAGGGTCACCCATTCCTTCACACCAAGGAAAATCAGGGGTAGTATTGATTAGAGGTCCTGACTGTCATTTACTGGCTAGTTTTCCTCCCACTTCTGTTCTCCTTGAATCAGGAAATAGCTAGAGTAGTCGGCTCTTGCAAATCATCCATGTTTCCTTAGCTTGCTTAACATATCAGTTCTACTCCTTTGCCAATTATTCATTCACACCCACTGGTTCACCTAGAAATTCATGCCCCCCCCCTTTGGTCTCTTCCAGAGATTTCTGCAAGTCTTTCTATAGACTACTCATCTCTTTACTGATGTCTAGCTTCAGGTGTGACTTAAGCTTACCCAGAAATTGAATGAAATCTGCTATCAAGAAAGAGGCCTGCTGACCTTCCTTGTCGTTAATCTGATCTATCTTTTTATCACTGAGATTTGTCTTTGGAGAATGCCACTAGCAGAAGCTGGAATTTTCAGTTAAAGATCAAAATAAAAGAAAGACTAGAGTGCCAGATCTTTTCTTATATATCCTGCTGGTGGGTTTGCGGGACCAATGATGTTAGGGCTCGGTGGCATGTAATGCAACATTTTCATAGGAGCCCTGTGTCTCTCGTCTTTGGCTCTATGAGATATCCCCACACTTCTTATTTGAGTGAAGGCAAGAGGAGTATAACAATACATAGGCTTAGTCACATTGGTCCTCATTACAAGTATGGCGGTACGGTAACAACAGTGCCGGTAGCGCTACCGGCACTGTTGCTACCGTACCACCATACTATGAGCTATGCTCGCAGGTGCCTGTCAGCCCGCCAGGTCTAACCTGGCGGCAGAGCGGCACCCGCGAGCACAGCAAGTTGGATGCACCGGCACCGTTTGTAACGGTGCCGGTGCAACCCGACGTCCCCGCCCCATTGAGCCCTATGGGGCTCAAATGGGAATACGGACTGACAGGCACCGGCCCCGGCAATGGAGGAATTACCGGGTCCGGCAAAGTCGGAATACCCCAGTAATTCCTCATCGCTGGGTGCCGGATTATTTCACAAGTGTGGAGGTAGCCTTGCCGGTTTTACCGGCAAGGCTACCTCCAACCTCGTAATGAGGCCCATTATGTTTGTTGTTGCAATCATTCTGTTGCCATCTTAAATTGTATGCAGCCATTTGTCTTCTTGTTCGCCACCGCTCATGTTAGCTGTCATTGACATGGCTGATCATGAGATTTTTCTCATTTGGTGCAGGATTCACATCTCAGATACTCTGAACTGTGGAGTTCCACATGGATAGTCTGTCTTTCGCTCCCTTTTGTCAACACACAGGGAAGTTCTATCCTTACTGGTCTGGTCTGCAATGAGTCACACACAGAACACTCCAATAGTTCCAGTTAGACAGAGATGTATAAAAATATACAATGATTTATTAGGCCTTTACAATGCCTCATTACGGGTTTGGCGGTAGCCATGGTGCTATTGGCACCATGGCTGCCTCCAAAACCGGGTCCGGGTTCCCTGAATGGGGAATTACCGGGCCATTCCGAGTTCGGAGGGCCCGGTAATTCCTCCCTCCGAGAACCCGGGCCCGGACCTTCCCCACAGGGCTCAATGGGAATGGGAGCGGGAGCTAACAACGACCGGCCCGTTGTTTGCTCCCTGGTACCCTCGCGGGACCCGGTAAGGACGCCTGGTTTTACCAGGCGTCCTTACCGGGTCCTGCGAGGGACCTCGTAATCTTGTGGAATGGGTTTAACGGGTCCGCCTCCATTAGCGGAGCCCGTTAACCCATTCCGCAAAGGTGTTAATGAGGCCCAAAGAAATGAAACCTTCAGGCAAGTATTATCACACAACTACTATCAAACTCACGCGGTAGTGGCCGTGTAGTTATGGTTAAGTTGTTAAACTCATAGGAAGAGCACTTGTTGGGCAGCTTATAACTGGGACGAATCCTCACCAAACTTTGCAAAATAAGTATATGGCCCGTTCTGAATTCTCTTGGCAAGTTTGGTGAGGTTTCGTCAAGGGGGGGGCAAACTTATAGGGAGGGACCCAACATAGAAATAATGAAAAAAAACTTTTGCTCATGGCTACAGCCCAAATCGCTGGACGGATTTTCACCAAATTTGCGGCAGGAGCAGCGGCTTGGTCCCGAAAGCGTGCTTTTGTAAATTTGGTGTCAATCCGTCCAGTACTTTTCTTTAAAACGATCTAAACGTAAGTTAAAAAAAGTAATATCTGGGTTCGGTCCACGGACCCATTTCCCTGTTCGGTCCGTGACAGTCATCTGATTGGCCTATCGGGCGACGTGAAGTGCGCGGACATCGGGCGCACCTGCTGATTGGATGGGGAACAGCGTGAAATGCGTCAGTTTCCTTGAAACGCACGCCATGCTGGATTCGCGGACCTTTGCCAGTGTCTGCGGACACGGCGTTAGAGAAAAAAAATGCAACATTGCACTTGTCAAACTCTACAATCTCTGGGGAGTGGGGGGTGATGAGTATGGGATGGGATATGGCCATAAGAAGACAAAAAACAAGTGTATTTCATCCCCTGAAAGTCCGCGAACACTCCAGATGTCCTGGGACAGTCCTGTAGTGTCCGTGGACACTTCAGATGTCCTAAAACATCAGTGTCTATTTCTGCATTACAGGGTTGGTGAAAAGCAGTTTTTGGATGGCTTATAACTTTGGTGCCTCTCAATGAAACTGCATGTAATTTTAGAATTTAATTCTGGACCTAATTCTGAATGGTTTTCCAAAGTTCGGTAGGATTCTGTCTACAGGGGCAAAATTAGACGGGGTTCCCAAAATATTGTAAAGACTAATAAATGTGGTGCCATTTGACGAATCTGCACAACAGTTGGCAAAACGACTTTGCATCTAGATATAAATGGTTTTGCAAGGTTTGGTGGGATTTTCTCGAGAGGGGGTGAAATTAGAGGGCGTGGCTCAATATTTTTAGATGGCTTATAACTTTGTTGCCGTTAGACGAATGTGGACAAATGTTTTTAGACCTAACCTTCAATGTTTGTGTAAAGACTGAATGGATTTTGTCAAGTGGGGGCTAATTTATATGACTATTGTATGTACAACATGGGCGGATTTCAAGCAAACCTGTGTAAGGAGCATTGGCAAGGAACTTAAAGCATGGTTTTGCAAATGTGCCTGTGTTTTATTTTTTGACAAGTGTCATAATGTAGGTACAAAAAATAGTGATATACCTTTGGTGACTGATAGCCTGTGGCCATGGGCAGTGGCCAGATTGTCCGGGTGATGGTATAGGGTCATGACCCGGACAATCTGGCTACTGGCCATGACCACCTGACAGTAAATGGTGTTAAAATGGCCATATCCACCTGGGACCGGCTGTGTGGTAAAGTTATTCGAGCTTCAAACGCACATCAAAATTGCTTCGCCCTACAGAGTGGTGTGTTGCAGTATATATCTGTCCCTTTAACAATGTTTTTTCATTGAATTTCATAGGTTTTTATTAGTGCAACTTAACCATAGCGTCTCTTTAACAAAGTTTTTTTCCGGAGAACTCCATGGGTTTTACCAGTTCATGCTATTTTCCTACAACTTACTAATATCATACTTACACCAATATAGCAACGTTTTTGTCCAATTTACAACATGTCACCTTAAAACGCTGCCATTTCCCACTTTCTAGCATCATTTTCTAACACTTGTATACTTTTTACACTGTTTTTACTTCCGTCGATGTCCGCGAATGTCTGACGTCATTGTGAAACTTCCGGACAGTGCCACGTGACCATGCGCTTGCGCGTGGCATGATGACGTGTTCCGGAATGCGTTTGCACTTCGCGATCAGGTCCTTGCTTTGAGGACAGTTCAGAACTGCATTTTCTACTGATCTAGGAACTTTCAAGCTCAAAATGTACCCTTGCACAACTCCTACGCCTATTCTTACTCATTATCCATTAACAATCTAGTACAAAGCGCAGACTTGGAAAAATATTAGCAAAACTGCTATTTATCTTAAAAAGCAAAAACGAAAAGACCATATGCAAATCAGGCTTGGTCCCAACCCTTCTGTAATGGCTTAGCAGGCGAATAAAGATGGTCTGGACGGTTGCCCAGAGCAATGCCAGTGGTTAAGATTCATTCTAAACCTTCCAGCTATCACCTCTTTGTTTTTGCTTTGTCACCCCGAGTGGGACAGGTATGCCCAGACGTGGGTCCCGTGCCTGCTGGGCCTAGAGACCCAAGCTACTCCTCACTGATGAGGCCCAACAAGGCCGAAACATGTTTGGGGATGCTTGTGGTCTCGTGCAGAAGAGATGTGACCTAGCAGTTCGGGCTGGACTGCCCCTTTTGGGGTGGGGCCAAGCCTGATTTGCATATGGTCTTTCCCCTTAATGGCTTGGCAGGCGAAGAACGATGGTCGGGAGGGTTGCCCAGAGCAATGCCAGTGGTTAAGATTAATTCTAAACCTTCCAGCCATCACCTCTTTGTTTTTGATTTATCTTAAAAATGGCATCAGCTATTGCCATCCCTTCTTCCCAACAGCCACCACCACCACCAGGTGGAGGACCCACACAACAAAAAAAGCATAGTATTTCCAAAGACAATGAAGAGGACCAAGAAGATGAGGTAGAGGAAGTGCCTACCTCTAACACCCAGAGAGAATCAAGGGTGTGGCAGTTCTTTACCACTGTTGGGAATGTACCAAAGGCTAATACAAAAGTGAAGTGCACTGAATGCAACTTTTGCACTCAGTCGCGGTCCACCTGAACATTACTCCTACGGGATCACCTCCATGCGCCATCACACCAAATCCAACTACTGCAAAGCTCTCAGAAAGATTTTTCCTTTCTTAGCAAGTAGTAGGCTGTCTTCCTCCACATCATCATCCTCAACCAATACTGTAACCACACAGCCTACTTCTGTGGGACACAAAATCCCACCAGCTACTTTGCAAGCAATAAAAGAGGCTCTTGATCCTTATCTTTGGAAGACAACAGTCCTCTGTATATACTTCAACACACCACTCTGCAGGGGGAAGCAATTTCAACATGCGCTTGAAGCTGTAATCAAGGAGCATGAGAAACACTGCCCACTACCTTAGAAGTAACACATGCACAGCATCTTCCCCTGTCCACCTGCCCCTCCATATTAGTGCTTGGTGCCTCTTCCATCATTTCCCTCCTCACGTTACGTTGTAACCTCTCCTGCAGACATTTTTTTTAAAAAAACATCAAAAGAAAGGTTCCTTTAGGAACCACCTTTCAGTGTTAAAAAATAGATCAAAAAAAAAATCTTATAGACTCCATCTACTTTACATTTCTCAGTAAAGTACACAGACTCAATACGTTTTTCCAACATTTACATTAGCATTTTATGTTATGCTAATGGGAATAATGTGACGTTCACCGCCCGTTCCAGGGACTGGAACAGAGGATAACGGGCCGGCAGCCCAAGTTATCGGCCCAAGCGAAGTGTGTCTGTGTGCGCCCTGATGTCTGCGGGCTTTGGCGCATTATAAATAAATAAATAACGAGGGCTCCGGACCATTATCCTCCATTGCAACCCCTGCAATGGGGATAAAGGCCATTAGCACCCCTGGTTCCCAAAGCGCGAACCTGGGGTGCTAAAAAATAGATTTTTCTTCCTACAGCGGGATGCCGCCGGCGTCCCACTGCAGGAAGGAAAATCCTTTTCCAAGATGGCCACGTTGGAAAGAGAAGGCGGGACTCCGCACAAAGCGCTTATTCTCTTTCCATGGCAGCCTGCAGAACCCTATCACCATATTACCACAACCCGTTTTATTTTCCCTTTCAAACCTATCCGACTTTTGATTAACTTTACTACATAGCCGGTCCCAGATGGACATGGACACTTTAACACCAGCCAGATTGTCCGTGTCATGACCTTATACCATGACCCGGACAATCTGGCCACAGGCTATACCCCCCTCTAATTTCGCCCCCTCTTGAGAAAATCCCTCCAAACTTTACAAGAACATTTAAAATTGTTTTGCAAACTTTTGTGCAGATTTGTCAAATGGCACCACATTTATAAGCCTTTACAATATTTTGGGACCCCCCCCTCTAAATTTATTTCCCCTTGACAATTCAGCTCCACACTTTCCATAACCATTCGGAATCAAGTCTAGAATAAAATTCAAAAATGTCATGCAGTTTCATTGAGTGGCGCCAAAGTTATAAGGCATCCAAGTAATGCAGAAATAGGCACAGATGTCCGCGAACATCTTAAAGTGGTCATGAACATCACAGGGCTGCCCCGAACATCCGGACTGTTCACTGACTTTTGGGTTAAAAAACACCCGGTTTTTGTCTTCTTACGGCCATATCCCATACCATCCTCATCACCCCTTACATCCCCAGAGATTGTTTGATAAGTTTGACAAGTGCAATGTTTTGTTTTTTTATATTTTTCTACTGCAGTGTCTGCAAATCCAATATGGCGGGCGTTTCCAAAAATCTGACGCACTTCACGCTTTTCACCATCCAATCAGGGGGAGCGTCTGATGTCTGCGGACATCACGTCGCCTTCTAGGCCAATCGGATGCTGTCCGAGAACCGACAGGCAAATGGGTCCACGAAGCGTAGCCAGATATCACTAATTTTTTGGACATACTTTTTGGTTGTTTTAAAAAGCATGCTTTTGGGACCAAGCCGCTGCTCCTGGCGGATATTTGGTGAAAATCCGTACAGCGGTTTGGGCTGTAGGTGTGAGCAAAATATTTTCCATTATGACTATGGAAAAATAATGTGGGACCATCTTTATAGCTTTGCCCCCCCCTTGACGAAACCCCCCCAAACCTGCCAAAAGAATTCAGAGCGGGCCATATACTTTTTTGCAAAGTTTGGTGAGGATTCATCCAGGGGCAGAGAAGTTATAGGCCGCCCAAAAAGTGCTCTTCCTATGGGTTTAGCAACTTAACCATAACTACACGGACGCTACCGCAGGCTGTGTAATATATATTTATCCACAACTTGGGGTCCTTACTAGAACCCCTATACTTTACCTTAAAAACAGTTAGACCCTAGGGAGCATAGCAAAAGCAAGGCTTCCAATAACTGTGTGTAGTAAAGTGAGAGTAGTGAGAAAAACGGTTGATTCAGAACCAGTACCACACAGGTAAGCAATCTGTTCAGCAAATCAGAGATAAAACACTTATGAGTAAACCTAGAATGAGTTCCCTAACTCTTATACAGTCCCACCCTGAGATATGATGTGGCCTAGTGTCTTAAAGCCACCAGTTCCACAGGATATACCATTAAGGTAAGTTTAGTATTGGATTTAGCAATGCCCGTGGTTGCAATTAAGTGTTCAAAAAGTTTTGAGAAGATCAGTTAAAAGTGTATCTCTCAATTGCATCACCTTAGGGAAGGCCCAGGGGATGATCCTCAACAAGATCACCTTTGACCTATGTCAGGAAAGAGAGAGATAGGCACAGGACTTTTACACTTATGTAAACCTAAGGAGGGGGGGGTGGCTAAAACAGGTATGTAAACGTACCCCCCTTACTGCGTTGTTCCCAGACAACACATCAGGGATTCTGGAATCTGTTGGTGCCACGTTCTACTGTGCTTGGTCCAGTCGAGGGAGGCACAGGGTTCACTGGTGCAGAGGTTGCTTTTAGACCAAGGATTCAGTTTCAGTTGCAGGGACTGTCTAGCTGATCACCTTTGTGACAAAAAGAAGAACTTCTGCAGAGCAGGCAACCTCAGTAGACCTCCAGGGAGTGAAGAGGATGGGATTCAATGGGAGTTACTATGGTCAGGCGGCGACAGTCGGGCATTTTCAGTTGATGAACAAAGAAGCAGGTCCTGCATGACTTCTGTTGAGGCCTAAAGGCTGAAAATGCAGAAGCAGGCATCTTGTAGAACAAGTTGAAGATCCCCAAGTTCCAAGGATGTAGTCAGAATGGCGATGACGGCAGCGACTTAGCCCAGGAGGGAGCTTGTCAGTCCACTGTGTGGTCCAGGGACCCTTCTGAAGGTTCATCACACATGGATCCTCAAGCATGGGTTGCGAATGCTTGTTCCTACTGGTCCAGGGGTCGAAACACAGATTAAGGTCTTTATTAAGATCGGGGCTGAGGAGCAGGGCTTCGCCGGAAGTGCGCTGGAGTTGGTGCTGGTCAGCGGCAGAGGTCATCCCTGAGTCTTTAGCGTACTGCACTTCTTTATAGGGTTGTTGACTCCAACGATGATCTTTCAAATGGTTGCAGGAGTCCTCCTTTTATGCAGGATGTATTTATTTATTGGGTATTTACAATGCTCCCAAACAGCAAATGTTATTAGAATGGAGTTGCTACCAAGTCCACCAATTGTAAGGATCCACACCATTCAAGCTGGCAGTGACTATTCGATCATAGATAGGCACTGGCCAAACATTCTACCCGACAACAGACTCAAGGACACAGATGTGGACTGGGACTAGACATTCCCATACAGACTGCCACTTTGCTCGGGGAAGCAGAGGCTTTGCCTGGGAAAGGGCTTTCCATATATGGCAATTCCAAACCCGCAATGGCAGGAAGAAGGGTAAAGGACAACATGGCCAACGAACAGGCGAGAATCTTGTTGCATGGCTATCTCAGTGTACATGTTGCTCTTAAAGGCATTATGCGGTAAAATGCAAAAGTGCAAGAGTACAAATTCAAAAACACAGTAGAAAAAATATCTGCTGGCAGCATCGCATCCTGGACACATTGCATTTGTGACCACACAGTTAACGTCACAGAGGACAAAAGACCTGGATGTTTGGTGAGTACATTTACAATCCCATATGCCTTGCAACATGAGTGACAGGCAAAAGGGGACAACAATGTCACAAATGAAATGCATGCCCAGAGTGGTCCCTGTACATGCAGGACCCACCAGCGCACCCCTGAAATGATAGGTCACACACTAAAGATGTAGCACATGATTGGGAATGCATCAGTCACTGACCCGGCGTATCCAACCCCAACAGGACAACCACACGCAATGTACCACAGGAACCAGAATGCAACACACCCCATGCAATGGCAGTGAATAGGCTCACATGGCCACCTAGTACATCCAGGGGCACCCCAAGAGCCCAGTGTCAAGCCTGGAGATGGCTGAAAGCAAAAACAACAAAGACCAAGGTCTATGAACAGTCACAGGAAACAACAAATTACAATGCACAATTACCTCTGCCTGTCCAATGAGACACACATGACCAGAACAGGCTGCCCAGGCCCACTCACACCTGGTGTAAACTCTGCGGTATAGGCCAAGAGTAGGTGCAGGGCCCATGAACAACAATGTTGCCCAAAGTGATGCTGTATGTTGAGCCACCCAATGACATCCCCATACATGGGATGAGGCAATGCCAAACACCTACTGAGGGTCACTACCCTGCTGTAAGACATGGCATGCACGTTGTTCACAAGTAATGACACACACCATCCTGGATGCCACCCAGACCACCTTCACGTGTGACCCAGACTCCAATCAGGTACCACGCATGGTGGAAATGCACAGACCCAGACTCCCTGCATCCCCAAGTCACTCGTGGCCTGGCCCCCTCACAGTCAGATACCAAAATGCAATGTGTGTTGGTCGTGCGCTTTGTGCAAGTATTTCCATGTCAGACTGGACAACCCCCTGGGTACTGCAATACGCATGCAAGAACTGGAACGTCAGTGTTTCCTCCCGCTGCTCCCCCCAAAACACCCTCCAGCCTCCCCAGGCACCCAGTGATGCACCCTCCCAGTGTTCCACGGTCACATGTGCCGCTTCTTCGCCATGGAGCTCTTTGTCTGCTCCTGTGATGACTGTAGTCACTGGGCGCAGCGTCATGGGGTTCCAGGCTGGGAACCCTTGTAGTCAGGGCTTTAAGTGGGCCTGACTACGTTTTGTTTTGAGGCGGGGCCCTGCCGGGGCCCACTAATCTCCCCTGGCAGCCCCAGCCACTACACGAAAAGGCATTTTTTTTCTACAGCCTGAAGCTCTCGCTCGTGTGCGAGAGATTCAGGCTTTAGAAAAAAATGCCTTTCAGCCATTATGGTGGCGCCGCACCTGCGAGGCATCCCTATAATCAAGTGATGCACGTGGGCCGGCGCCACCATTATGGAGAAAATGTGAGGCCGCTGGAAGCAGAGGCCTTGCTTTCTAAATACTGAAGCTCCCACGAATTCGCGGGAGTGTCAGTCTTTAGGAAAAAGGCCTCTGGTTCCAGTGGCCTCACCCTTTCAGCCTTAATGGTGACGCTGCCCCTCCCCAGCTGGCGAGGGGCAGCACCACCATTAAGGCTGAATAGGCGAGGCGCTGTCCCCTGCCAGGCAAGCATATAGAAAATAAATGCAGAGATCAGCACCCTCTCCCCCACAGGGGAGAGGGTGCTAATCTCTACAAAAGGCTGCCCGGCAGGGGTGCCAGTAGCCCATTGAGCCGGGGCTCGTCAAGGGGGCGTGGCCTAATGGACCATCAAGACCCCCCGCTGTTAGGCCACGCCCCCTCTATGAGCCCCGACTCGATTTGTAGTGCCTCTTAAGGCACTGCTTGTAGTGGTGACAGATGTTGGTGGGTCAGATCATTGCCCGTGCATGTGCTGCAGGGTCAATTGAATGCTGTGATTGATGGCCTCAGCTGTGGCGGAGACAAGCTCATTGCCATCACTCACCCTTTGGGCAAAAGACATGAGATCGGCAGCGGCATGTCCGAGGGACCTAGCAGTCCTGAGGCTTGGCCCTGCATGCATTCCTGCATCGGGCGCTGCTGGCGTGCCATGACAGAGAGTTCTGACTGCAAGCCCTCAGTGGCTTGCAGGCGTGCGTCAAGTGATCGTATGCGGGGCAGTGACCATGGTGGAGGGCTGTGTAGTGGACCAGGGCTGTAACAAACGGAGGGTTAGGACGTGTCGTCGTCTTCCTCCTCGTCAGTGGTGGTGACCCAGCCACCATAAATTGGTGGCTGCAGTGCTGGTGGGGGTGTTGAGGGCACAGGAGGGACAGGAGCATGTGGTGCCCAGACTGTGGCCTGGTCAGGCAAGCCAGAGGTGGCTCTTGGGGCTGGTGTGTCTCCCTGCTGACCACTGGTAGGGCCACTGACCATGGTGTGGTGAGGGCGGCATACACAGGCACTGCTGGTGTGCCACTTACAGCGGTGGGCGGTGATGGATTTGATGGTGGGTGGCTGATGCAGCTGATGGTGGTGAGGCTGACTCAGGCATTGTTGTGCCAGTGGCCCTGCCGTCTGGGCCTGCTGGCGGGGGTTGTGGACTTTGCAGGTCTGACTGCAGATGTCGACGGTCCAGCTCTGTCGCTGTTCGTGTACTGTGTGCCTGTTGGGAAGAGATGAGCATGCTGTTAGTCATCTGGGAGCCATGTCTGCGGGCTTGCATTACATTCATGCAACATTCTGTGGATCCTGCTCTATTCACGTTATTTATTTATTTTTATTTATATGTTTGTAGAGCTCCGCAGCCCGCAGGCATCAGGGCGCTTAATGTTGCCTTTTTGGGGTCTTGGGCCTAATGTTTACTCCTACATGGAGGTGTTGGGGCTGCAGATTGCATGTTGGCATGCCAAGGTGTCTTTTTGTTTTGTGTGGTAGGCAAACGATTCATGTCTTGGACTTCCTTGGCCCTCATGGGCACTTCTCATGTTTCCATGTGTGGGGCTGTACATTTTGTGCTACTGTGCTTGTGCCGTCTGCGTCTACCTGCATCCCCTGGCATGTGTACCTGTGTAATGCCCATTTGCTGTACTGACATGCATGGGACCAGCTCACTTGCGCATTAGATGGTACAGTGCTTGGGGAAGCATGTATTTGGATACAATATTTGCATCTACAATGGGTTTGTTGTACTTACCACCTTTGCCTTGGGTCCCAACTCCTGCCTCTGGCATCCCAACCCTCTCAATGCCCTCCATGTGCAGGATGGAGTTACATTTCTCTTCCCAGGGCATGAGGTGGAGGGATGCCACTGTCCCTCCTCCTGTGGCAGTCGTCTCCCTCCAGACCGTCAGACACAGATTATCCCAACGCTTCCGGCAGTCCCTCTTCGTGTGGAGCATAGTCCCCACAGCTGTCTCCCTCTCAACCAACTTCTGCCATATGGCAGTCTTTATTTGATGGCTTTTCTTTCTGTGGACAGTTCCAAAGAGTGCCTCTGAGTACTGTACCACAGTGCCAACCAGTGCAGTCAGCTCGGCTTCAGAGAAGTTGGGTTTGCACAGGCGGATGTTTGGCTTCCCAACATGTTTGGCACCTCCTGTAGCAGTGGATGGCAGTTGGAAGTGGAAGTGGCCTGAGTTTTAAAGATGGCCGCCGGCAAGCTTCCCCTTTCCAGCAGTGATGCTATTTCCGGCCCCATTAATTCCAGCAGTATGGGTGCCGTTATCGGTATTACTGGCACAAATCTGCCGGTAATACTGCCAGATGGCTGCCGGCACCGGTGATTCCGGCTTGTTGGTATTACTGTTTCCGGCAAGGGGGGGGGGCGCACACAGAGGACTTGTAATTCGCCAGTAATTCCCACGGTCGCCCCCCAGAGATCGTAATACCGGCACACCAGAATTATCAGTGTTTTACATGCAAACTCGTAATGAGCCTCTCTGTCTCCCATTACTGATAGTCTTTGGGACTGCTCAGTTTCTGCATACAAATGAGCACAGAGCATGGGAAGTAAAGGCTAAGGCTTTACTTACCTCCAAAAACATAGGTCAGCAGCCAAAACAAAGCAAAAAGACAGGCTAGCCCACTCTATGGGAGTAAAACAGCAAAACAAACTCTTTCCTAACAACTTGCTTAGTTTAATATGTTGTTTTTGTATGCAATATGGTATTCCTTACAATCACTTCATGCCAGATTTCTTATGATTTTAAGCACTTTGTTAACAGATGTTCTTACTACCCAACTTAATGGTAGACAAGATATCGACCATGGAAGGGCAAATGATTAAATTGGCCCTGTCAGGATTCAAATCATTGACTACATGTTGGATCTAGATCTCTGAGCCAAGTGTTAACTTGCTGAGCTACTCCATGACCATATAACAAGTTGTACCCACTGCATACATATCTGTTATTAACACATGGAGATCGTCATTGTCCTCCTCCCCTCTCAGCCAGTCAGAATGTTCACAGTGTAGTAAATAACTACTGGTATTGACTGCATTCTGAACATTCTGTCTTTAAAAGCAGATGGGAAACGACAATGCAATTTCCAAGCAATATTTAGTTCACCAAGACACTTCCTTGTCCAACAGTACCCTTTGTTGCTGCCGCATCCTATTTAACACACCAAAGAGAAAACTAAACTATGGGAAAAAGCTTTCCCTTTCTTACAGGGAAAGCATTTACTTTTACATGACGGGAATGCACATGTCAAACCTGCTCCAGTTTGACCAAGTTTGCAATAAACTTGCTTACATTATGAAGACAACCCTGCAACTTAAATACAAAATAAAACCACATTTAATGTACTAACTTAGTTTGGCTATTTACTTTACTCAATATTAATGCACATTTTTTTACTTCACCACCAAACCTTTACAGCATATTGTCCCACGACCACTATGTGCTAACAGCCTTATCGCTTGGGATAATGACACTTGCCCAATTTACAGCTCAAGGTAAACTTGGTGGTGAGTCGTTATCCTGCGGTCCGATAGCACAGCGAGTAGAGTGCTCGTTTTGACATCTGTGCAGAACCTGCTGGCACAGGTTCGAATCCCAGTAGGACCGCTGCTGGCACAGGTTCGAATCCCGGCAGGGCCAAACTCAGCCTTTAATCTTTCTGAGGTCGATAAATGAGCACCACACACCGTGGGTCATAATAAGCAGCGCTCAGATACCATAGGGTTCGTAGCGCTATATAGATGCTAAATTATTAATATTATTAAGAATGACCCCCTCCCTCGTTCTAAGGCTATAATAAACACGTCAATCAGTCCTCAGTAGTCTACCTCTGCCCATTTCAAAGACCTTACGGCACAACATTAATCTTCAATGCTTATTCTCTCGAGACACTGACAAAAAATATCAATATGCCTTTCAGTGGCACACTTAAATGATTGATAATATACAGCAGCATAATGTGGTATTGGTTGAGTAGATCTAGCTGAAAATCACAAGGCACAACAAAATTCAGTAAATATATTTACAGAACAAGCTCTAGTACTGCTATTACACCTACGTGGCAACATGCATGGTAATTGTCTGTGTGTAGTGGAGAACATTTTCAGAAGGTGCCTTACTTTTGCCCATAATGCACCTACCTTTCTTGCATAATTGCCCTGTATTCTTTTTTCCAGAAGTCTTTGAAGTCTGTGACGAATTCATCCCAGAGACTGAAAAAAGCATGTGTGGAGACTTCTTTCTCCCCCATTTTTGGCTTCATGAAGAAATAGGTTGCAGTTTCCAAAAAACTGCAAAGATTTATAAAAGAAAATAATACCAAGTTAGCTGAATCCTTTGAAATCCGTTTCCTAGAGTCTGTAGACCTAACAGAGATCTGCATTGAATGAAAAATCACAGATGATGCAATCATTGATAACATACCAATTATTTGTATTTGTTACATGGTAGCATCTTAACGTGCACATCAATACATTGCAGTGAATAAACGGAAGATTAAGTGATAAGATAATGGGAGTAACTTTAAACAACTAAAACATAGCACAGAGATGTAAACGACCTCTGACACATACGTGTCTGCGGCCTCTCTGTGGTGATTGAAGTTGTTTTTGTGAATGGGTGTAATTTATGCATGGAAATCCCTGAGGTTCTAGGTTTCCAAGCTCTTTTACAATTACTTACGAAAATATCACAAGTGCTGACCACCTGTGCATGGCGGACGGCATTCACGTGAATCCCTACAGATTCTGCCTAACCAAGTCAGGCGGAATACGTAGGGATGCACGTAAATGCGTCATTTGCAATTGTTTTGGTGAATGGGCGTAGGACAGCATGGAAAATCAGAACTTCCCAGATAGCCGTGCAAGAGATGAATTATACCTATTCACAAAAACAATCACAATAGCATCGAGCGGAACAAGGACACCCGTGTGTTAGTTAGGAGTCACAGGCCTCGTCATGTTATTTACGCTTCATGTAAAATGGCCCCCGCTGTCTTATCCTTGGTAGTCCTCTTTCCGTCATAAGAAACCATTTCGCAATTTATAGTTGAGAATTAGTCAGCCCATGCAACTCAATTGCATCGTATCTTAAAGGTAAATGTATATCATATGGCATGATGCCCGCACCCATATGTTATACTGCCATTTCCCAGGCTCCCTGCCGCTACCTGTTTGGGAGTAACATGAGGGAGCGCATGTGGTGGGGTGAGAACAGGAGTGAAAAGCAAGTCAACTAACCGCATGGGGATAGATGATGACATCCTGCAGCAACAGTGCTGTGTGGAAGATATAAAACCAGAGGCCAGGAATCTCAGGTTGGTCCCCACAGTGTTTACACTTGTGATTCATTCTCCTCATTCTGACTGTTCCCGTGTCACAAGCTACTTCAGTCCACATCATTTATTGCTTCCAAAAGTTCCTTGTGTTGTCTGTACATGCGCCCAAAAGTGTTTACACTGCTTGCTATTTTGTCATAGGCTACTCAATCTTCCCATGTGCTTAAAGTTACTGCACACTATCTAACAATTCGTCACCTGCCCCTAACACTGCATGTCTATCTCCATCCTAGTCAGGTGGGTGACAGAGTGGTGACTTGGACAAGGAGAGTACAGAGCATGGAACATTACTCTCCATTTGGTTAGAGAGAAGCTGAAGTCATCCTACTCTCTTCCGTCTCTGCCCAATTAGTGAAAGTTATTCTACTATTCGCATCCCAAGTGGAGTAGTTGATGCTATCTATCCAAATCATGAAGGAGAGAGTAGTAGAGCCATCCTGCCCCAAACTACTCAATTGTGCGAACAATGTTTGAATGATGAACCCCAGAGTTCAAGGACAATTATTTATGACCACTTAATAAACATCAGGTCTGATTTACAATTGCACCATATGGCTCCTTTTTGTCCAAGTTAACACTCTAATCCACTGCATTGTATTGTTTTGTATGTGAACTTGTAGAGCCCAAACTAAGGCCCAAATGCATCAAGGCGCTAACAAGCAGTGAAAGAGGGAGGAGGGCCCCTCAGAAGGCCGAAGCTTTGGAAGAGATGTGTTTTCAATTTTCTTTTGAAACTGAAAGTGGTCAACAGTGTCACGCATGCTGGCTGGCAAGGAATTCCACATAGTAAGGGCTGAAACTGAGAAGGAACGTCCACCTGCTCGGGCCCTACGATGGCTCTGTATTTTAAGCGCGACTTGTGAGGAGGACCTAAGGGGTCTAACGGGCCTGTAGAGGGTATGCTTGGAACAGAGATATTCCACACCAGTATTACGAATGGCTTGATGCACAAGGCATAATATTTTAAAATGAATTCGACTCCCAATCAGCAGCCAATGGAGCTGGTGAAGCATATGCAGATGTGGAGTGAGCCTTGGTGTTCCCAGCACCAGAAGAGCTGCCAAATTCTGCAGGATGCGCAGACACCGAATCAAGCATACGGGCTGCCCAAGGTAGATGCCATTGCAAAAGTCTATGGATACCATGATCGTAGAGGTAACCACCTTAGCCCGGAACTCAAGGAAGAAATGGCAAAACCTTTTTCAGCACTTTCCGCTTGACAAAGCCCATCTGGTGTACAGACGAAATCTGAGGTTCGGTGGAGCCACTGGCAAGGAGCTTGGCCCCTTGACTTTTTATCACCTGTACTGGCTCTGGACAGTGTCCCTGAGACACAGGCCAGTAGTCAGTGCTCCATGAGGCAGCAGCGGAGGGTGAACCAGCCATTAGGACCTCGGTTTTGTCACTGTTTAATATAAGCCAGTTCAAGGCCATCCATTCACCAATGGAAGATACGCCGTTTCCTAAGTTTAGAAGGAGGATCCCTCACTGGAGCATTCATTCAAAACAAAACCTATGTATTACCAGTTTAACTGTGAAAGCGCATGCAATGACCCGAAATAGGATCAGCCAGAGGGCGCAGGTACAAGTTAAACAACAGGGGAGATAAGGCGGACCCTTGTAGGACACCACACGTCAATGCCATTGGTGAAGATTTAAATGGTGGAAGCGACACCGTCTGAAAACGATTGAACAAGAACGATGAGAACCATATGAGTGGGGAACCCGCAAAGCCAATCTTCTCCAACCTGAGCAGCAGGATTCCATGATTAATCATGTCAAAAGCCGCAGAGAGGTCTAGGAGAATGAAAACTCCAACCACTCCGTGGTCTTGAACTAGGGCGGTATCATCGAGATTAGTAATCATCACAGACTCCGTACCCATAAAGGGACGGAAACCAGACTAAAACGGGTGAAGATGACAATTGGATTGTAGGAAATTGGAAAATTGGGGGGGTAAAAATGGCCTCCATCAACTTCATGAGAACTTGGAGAAGCGAGTTGGGTTGATCGTTTTCAGCCAAGGCAGGGTCAATGTGAGTCTTCTTCTACAGAGGAGAAAGAATTGTAGGTTTAAAAGGCTTGGGGATCATCCCAGTTATAAAGGAATTATATAATGCCACTGTGATTAAAGCAATGGCCTACTCGGGAAGAGCCTGAATGGTGTGCAATGCAATTGGGTCTGTAGGGGAAGCAGATCTAAGTTTCAATAACGGAGTCCGGACCATGCCATCGGTTACTGTTTCAAACTGAAAAGGGTTGTCCATGCTCAATCCAGTTAAGACAAAACAATGTTTGCAGGGTTTCTGTGATTCACAGATGGCAACCCTGACTGTACACATTCTCCCAGATCACTTAATGTTTTTGTCATTTCCTTCATCTCTGTCAGCCTTATGCTCTACATCCTAGTGTATTATTAGGCTCCATGCTGTGCCCACCCAGCGCTACGTGATCAGGTCTCCTTAAATACAGCACTAAGAACATGTGCTGAATCAGTAGGTCAAGTATCATGCCCTCCAAGTAATGTCCCTTATCTCCATCTTGTCTGCTGCCCACTTCCATATTTCCAAGCCATGCATCTACTAGCTTTAATGCGTGTCCAATTGCTTCCTTCATTCCTAGGTCTGATCCTTTTTTGCACATCCTCCTCCACAGGTTGCGTGTGGAATACTTCTGTGACTTCTCCTTATCCCAAGAGCGCACCTACTCAATTTCGTTGATGCAGGGTTCGAAATTGCCAGCAGCTAGGAACTACTTTAAACTCCTGGGGCAAGTGGTGCAATACAAACCTAGCTATGTGATATTAACTGTGTATGTTTGGGGATGTATATAAACAATGATAAATAACACACTTAAGTGCTTTTAGAGCATATTGGAACAAATGCAATGCACAAAATGTTTGCATCTTGTGCAAAGTTAGATTTCGTGCACAGTCTGCACTAGCTCCTGGTTCCCCAGAGGTAGCTCCTGCCTAACTGGTTATGCCGGATACCCAGGTGCTGCTTTTTGCTCCTGGCCAACAAATCCCAATTTCGATCCTTGCTGATGCATGCATTCCTTCCTTCATCTCTCTTGGATGTCAGCAGATTTTTGAATATTGACTCCCACCACTATTAATGTGTATCTTCTCACTTTCCTGTATACTACCTGTAGTCACTCCACAAACGTATCAGGTTCCCTTTCCTACCCCACATAAAATAAGTCATTTCACTGTATTGTATAAATAACACGGTGTGAAATGGCACATCCTAAGATGCATTTGAATGCAGATTGATAGGAGTATTTATGAGCGAGAATCAGCATTATATTAATGGCACCAAGGCAAGTATTATACACTTAGATTTTATTTTTAGGCAGTAAGAAAGTATACCAGAGAAAACAATCCACACAGACATACCCCAACCACAAGTGCCACAAGTCCTTGTGAAGTCCATGTGAGCCCCTGTTGTGCTCCAATCTCAAGAAAGATGGCCCCATAATCTGTGTCCTTCTGTAGTTCCACCTCTTTTCGCCGCTGCTACAAACAGGCCACAAAAGCAGAGCCAACACACCAAAGAGACAACTCCACAACACAGGGCAGCATTCGGAGGGTGGACTAATAATTGTCTGTGTGCCTTTCATAAAATCCTGATTCTCTCCTTCATGAATACTAGGAACAATCAGCTTTTTGAGGCATGACACAGAGGCTTCCTAATATGCATGTTCAAAGCCTTGTCAGTACCACACTAGCCACATGCCAAATAGGCTTACAGTAGAAGGTATAAAAAACCTGTTCCCTGGACCAAGCAGCACTCTGCAACTTTGAGAATGTCCTCAAGCCTACTTCCTGACCAAAATGTCTTGGAAGTCAAGGCACCTCTAGCTCACCCCCATCAAAGGCATGACCCACTGAATCCACTCAGCAACGGTAGAGGAGGAGTTGAGATAGTGGGGTTTCTGGAAAAAAAAAAAAATAACAGATCCTAGCACATTCTCAGACCCACTGTTCTGTACTCATATGTTCCCAAAACATTGCACCACACACAGAGAGCAGGCATCTCAGAAAAAGCAGGAAATTCAACAAGCCTGGAATTAGTCTTGGCCCTGTGTGATAGTTTAAAGTAAATACCAGAAGTGGGAAAAGATCTACCAGAAAGGTCCAAAGTGCTACCACGAGAAAGCCTTCTAGAAGAAATCAAATAAATTAATATCAACAATTGCTGAAGAGAAAGAGCCTCCTATCACCACAGCTTTTCCACCCAGCTCCCAAAAATAGAAAGAACCATGCTAAATCCCAGATACAAGAGTGTCGAGGGTGTGCAGGCCTGGCCGCTCACGCTGGCCAACCTTCCACAAGCTCATGAAAGTAAGATACATCGGATCCATAAAAATGAATAGTGCCATAAGCAAACAAAGCAGTGAGGGAAGCCAGAACGTTTACCACCTGAATTACAGTTGCACGTAAGGGAGCCACACATCCTTTGTTGGACCATTGAAGCCAGGGACTCAAATTGACCAACTAGCCCTACAGCGTGTTTGGGGGTTAGAAATGAATTCCAAAGATATCAATGAAACGCCTGCTGTCACCCATCTGCCTCAAAGAGGTGTCAAGCCATCAGTAGAAAGAAACCTGTGTGAACCAAAACATGGGGGATTCTGTGTTTGTCCCGAAGCAGGTCCCTGGAAACTGGCAACAGAACAGGATCCTCCCAAAGGAGTTCTATTGCTCCAGGGAACCATATCTGTACTGCCAGTACTGCCAAATCAGAACAAAGTTTGATCCTTGCTTCTGGGTGTGCATCAAAGCCCTAGAAATCATCATAAAAGGAAGGAAGGCATAATGGATCCTGGGTCCACAAACCAGAAAAACAGGCATCCTCCACAAATGTAAAGAGATCTGGTTTCCTGCTGAAAATATTGGGTACTTGATTGTTGGACCTGGATAGAAAGAGATCTGTGCAAAATGAACCACCATGTGTTGGAGCGGCAGAGAAAGCAACCTGTACAGGTTCCAGTCAGCTGCGGGAATCCTCTAGGTGCCGGGAGCACCAATCAGCAACTCATTGGCTGTCACTGGGACCTAGGGTGCTTCAACCTTGATATTCAATCGAACAAATTCCAAACGGCTTTTGCTAGATCTGACAGCCAGCAACGCCTGGTGGCCAAATATTGTGCATGAGAAGACTCACCACACAATGCGACTGACCCTTGCAAAACTATGCAAAGCAAATGACCCTGCAACCATGGCCCTCTAGTCCAAACTGAACTGCATCTGGCACCCTGCTCTCCTCCGGCACAGCAGACTCAAGTGCAGACCTGGGGTATGTAGGGTTATGTAGGAAAATCGCATGTCCATTCCAGACAATTTGCTAACCACCAGGAGATCTCTTCCCTTGTCTTATCAGGAAGTGGAATTTAAACTGAGTAATCCAGCCCTTTTCGTGTAGCCTGAAAAATTGCTGTTTTTTGTGGAGAAATTATTACATGGACATCCGTGCAAACCCCAAAAACTTTTTTTTTTCAAGGGGAGTGGGGGACATCCCTGCAACTCCCGCTCCCCCTGTCCCTAAATAGATATATGGTCACCGCTATAATGCTGCCATGACCTTTTCCCAGCGATATTATGTACAGCGACCATATATATATATAGGGACATTATTACCTGATACCTCTGGGACAGTGAAATATCCTCCTGTCTGTTGTAAAATTGCCCAGGTGGGATCACAAAATTCAACCTGAAGCCCTCGACATCTATATAACACCAGGATCCTGAGAAACACCATAACAACTGCTGATAAAATGTGGAATACATCCCTTGCAAAGCTAAACCCAGGAAGTGTCTGCAGTCCTACCCTAAGATAACTGGTCCCGTCTGTCTTGACATTTTGTACCCATATTCCTCAAACCATAGCCCCTGTGGAGAGAAGGGTGGGGTTGAGAGTCTAAAAGTCCTGATGGACTTCACATTGTCTGAAAGAGGGGCCTGCATCTGTAGAAAATGGCCTATCAAGCCGCTTGAACCCTGTATTCAACAGAAAACCTTGTTAGAATAATCACCCACTAGATGTAATGGAGCCCATTACCTATAATAGGATGGGAGGGGGACATGGGCTCAAACAAAGGGGCCCCTACAGACTACTGAAAGCCTAAAGGTCCATGTCTGGCATCCATATCAGCATCAATATCCCTATACACCGCTAGGAAGGAATTCCCTAGATCATCATTAATCTCTTCTGAAGGCGTCCATGAGTAGAGTGATGGAGAACTGCTCCTGGGATCTTTAGGTGATGACTCTAAAGCCAAACGGGCTCTCTTAGCCAGATCAACAGTCTCCTCCAGGTCTGAGGGCCTAGATAGACCAAAGAATAAATCGAGGGATGGTGCTGCAGTCATCAAAGTCCTGGATTTGGTGGGCACAGGAAAGCACTGCACGCAACCCCCTCATGTACAAGGTTCTTCCACTTAATGGGGGCTTTTGAAAAGGAGGGATCCAACCCTGCGTTTCCAGACAGAATATCCCACCATATGGTAGCATAACCAATGGCTTCCTGCAGTCAAAGGTCTGCATTATCCACCGAATTATCAAAAGCCTTTTGAGAGTACTTCTAGTTTTTTGTCAAAGACCTTATCCTTATCCACTGCCATTGACCAATTGAGTGTTGACAAAACTCATATACTCTTGTTGCAAGTCCTCAGCGTCGTAGGCAGGGTTACTGGCTATAACATCCTTAGTAGAGGGCAGAGCCCCTTCACATCATTTTTCCCTGCAGCATCAATGTATGCACAGGCACAGAGCCCTGAGGGGACCCAAACAAGAAACTTTACAAGCGAACACCAAGCTCAGCATTTACGAACAAGCAATTCCCTGTGCACGGCTCAGTACCCCAATCACAGCTTGCCAGTAACCACACAGCCCATCACCTTTCTCCTCATGCAGCACGTGCTCCGTAGTAGTGTTACACACTTGTGGGTTCTTTCCTCTGACATGCAAATACGAGTATGAGGGATGCACTGAACAGAGCAAAGAAATTCCCACTCTACAAGATCATGCTGGTAAGAGCCGACCCCGCAGGTAAACTACATTCTCTAGAAAAACCCAAGAACAGGTAATCCTGAACCCTACTCTTTATCCCAAAAAATGAAGTCAGGTGTCAGTCACGAGAAGCAGAAAAACACCGGGGAAGAACTTATGTGAACATATTCACCCTCACAGCAGCAACAAAAGAGGAGATATTACTGGCAGACACACACTTTATGGAACCATCTTTATAGAGATTGGGAGCAAATCAGGGGGTCACATTGAAATGTCAAGATCTCATGGCACTTGGGTTTGGGCAAGGGCTCTGTGTTTGTCTTTCTCTGGTGCACTTTCTCACTTCTGAAACCATGAAAGAAAAGAGTTAAGTGCACAACATGAAGCCTCAGTGCAGAATTCTAGGCCACTGCATTAATGTGTGAGAAGATCCTTGTCAGTTGTGCATACTTTGGACACATACACACTGTAATAGGCTCAAACAGGTCTGACAAGTAGTTCTACACTAAATGTACAAATCAGTTTTATAGCGTTCATCCTACCTTGCATGTACTTCCGCCAAAAACTTTTCTTCGGATTCTTGATCAATTTTTGCTGCACAAAAACAAACACCATCATTAATATGAATATCCTTCAAAATACCTGACACTGCCTTGCTCTAAATGTATGAACACAAATACTGTACCATCGAGGGAAAGAATTCCCCTAATCTTGTAACGCTTTAGGAGAAGGAGAGGGCTCAAGGAGGTATTGAGGCTTTACAGGCCTGATTACCAGTGGACGAGAAAACATGTGGCAAATAGCCTCCTGGATTCTCTGAATACCTTTCAATGATTCAAATAGAATCTACAGGCAGCTGAAGCTTGCTTATTTTCTTTGCTTACAGAACCACCATCAGGCGGCCTTCTATGTTATCAGTGTGATGTCACTGAAAGCCATGATTTCAAACGTTTTATGAGTCAACGCAGAAAGAACAATCAGTACATGACAAACATGATGGGTACCCCAAATGGGGGAACAATTGGAGTGTCCAATTAAAATGTCTCTCGGGTACCTTTTCTTGAAGCAGAAAACACTCTCTTCGTGTCCATGGAGTCTATTTTCATACGAAACTTTTAAAAATCTCATCAAAACAATACAATAATAAAGGCTAGCAAGACATGTTTCCTTTACATACGATAAATGAGAACAATAAAAAAAGGTATCCATAGAATCGCAACATTAAAACAAATACTTTTCATCCCAGTGCCCATAGGCTCGAGTAGCAGCCAAATAAGAGCTGCAGGAATCCATTAAAACTGCAGGAATGATTAGTGGCAAAACAAGGAATTTCATAGCTTTGAGAATGCATGAAAGGGAATTTCAGGGCCAGATTCTCAAAAAGTAGCACAAATAAAAGGAGTACAGAGAATGCTCAGGTCTACTTATTCTCAAAGGTGACCTGAGCATTTCTGGAGGGGATGGTCAGTGGGGCAAAGATGCGCTGTCCAACCCCCCTGTGTCAGGAACAAACTGCCAACACTAATGTATGACAGTCTACAGCGCATGTATGACAGCGACTACGCGGTTGATGGGGGCTCATTTCACAGGGACAGGTGATGGACAGGTTCCTATAGAGTTGAAACGTTAGATCCAACTTGTTGAGCAACACCAGAGGGCCTTGCTTGTTAACTGCAGCAGATCCAAGAACCTGAATCCCCACATTAGAACATATGAGACTTGCACACAAACAAATTCTATTTGGGAAATGACATCATGCACAGAATGTGTATGGTGTTAGACCTTCTAAATCAAAGGTTCTGTTCCAGATTGGGTGGAGCTG
Source organism: Ambystoma mexicanum (assembly GCF_040938575.1). Taxonomy (NCBI): domain Eukaryota; kingdom Metazoa; phylum Chordata; class Amphibia; order Caudata; family Ambystomatidae; genus Ambystoma; species Ambystoma mexicanum. The sequence goes on along the minus strand of NC_090928.1, from coordinate 235,735,675 downwards.
CACCTGAATTTGAAAACAAGAGAATAGCTTACCATGTGCCCAAATGATGCCATATGCAATCGAACTTCAAGATAAAAAGGATGTTACCAATCCCGCATTTACCAATAGCATTAAAATACAGGAAGGGTCAACAGATGAAAGATCCTGATGCATTTGTGTGCCTAAATGAATCCATAAAACAGCAATGATTAGAATGCAAATATACACCACTGATAGAGATTGGGGATGGACCCATTCAAATCCTGGTGGACAATAAAGGGTGTCAAGATATTCATTTGGAAGAAAATACAGTGTTAGGAATGGCAGTACAGGGATCTTACTACACTGCTCATTTCAGTTACCCAGTGATCAGGAATATTCCTGTGGCTTTATGTACCTGTTCCATGAGCAACACCGGGGGGTAATGGCCTGTAGCCCAGTTAATTGCCTGGGTGAAGTAAGGGCCATTAACGTGGGCCCAGGCCGTTACCCCCCGGTGTTGCCCATGGAACAGGTACATAAGGCCATTAGCACCCTGGGTTGCCAAAGTGCAAACACAGGGTGCACAAAAAAAGGATTTTCCTTCCTACAACGGGATGCCACTCGCGTCCTGTAGTAGGAAGGAAAATCCTTTCCCAACATGGTCAACATGGAAAGGGAAGGTAGGGCTCCGTACGGAGCCCCTCTTCCCTTTCCATGGCAGCCGTGGGAAGCTGAGAGGAAGATGCGGCTGCAGCGGCAAGGGCTGCCACAGCCAAAATAAGGTAAGTGGGGACGCAGGGTGTTAGTAAAGGAAACAAAACGGGGACGGAGGGTGGGGGAAGATGGAGGCATGGAGTGCCGGCTGTCAGGTGCCTTGGAAGCCCGCGTTCCTAGCCACCTGATTGGCTGGCTCCCCCAACCATGGTGCTAATGAAAGCTATGTGACTGCACAGTGTGAAGTACCAGAATCATTGGATTCTAAGCCAAAGGGAATCTTTAACGTTCAGTCTGTGTACCCTAATGAGCCAAGTGAAATGATATGCTGTCATCAGGATTATTATGTCCTATTTGAATTAGGTGAATCTAAAAGAGAAAAGCAGTACATTGAAGTGGAGGTAAATATTCCAAAATATTTGAGGGTAGCTACCCTCCAAAGAGACACTGCCACACTGTTACAGGAAAGCACAGAAGTCCCTCCTTTGAGGATTTCCCAGAGTTTTCTAAAAATGGTAGAGAAGGAGAATCAGGGTGCAGATGCTTGCGCAAATGAAGAAGAAAAAGACCAATTGAGGAAAATATCTATGGAGTTCAAACAGTTTTTTGCCAAAGATGCCTATGACTGTGGGCGCACCGATTTACATGTTGCCACACTACCAGAAGGACATGGGAGGGAGCTGGTATTTGTGCAACAATTTATGTTGCCCCTGGCATTTCTGGAGTCACTGGCTGAAAGAATTAAATATTTAGAATCTAGAGGCATCATTAGGCCTATTCATAGTGCATCAAATATCCCATATTAGGTGTGTTAAAACCCAATGGCCAATGACGCTTGTGTACAGACTTAAGAGAATTGAAGAAGAGACTACCTGTTTCACCATGGCCCCTTCCATTTTTGGATCAGGGCCTTGCACAGGTTCATGGATCAAAGATATTTACCACCTTGGATCTTACAGGTGTCCTCACTATATTGTATTTACATGCATAATTCACTTTTGATTTCAGATATTCAAATGAAAAGGGAAAAATAAATGGATTGATGTACTTGATTCTTAATTAGTTTTTTCTCTTTGCTCTAGAAACTAACTGATTCTCTGCCAGCGCTCCGAGAGTGGGAGTTAGCGGGATCTCTGGAGGATACCACTGGAGCGGAGTCCACTGGAAAAGACCCCCTGGACCGAAAAAGGGGGTGAAGATGGTAACCCCAGAAGGAAGCCTGCTATCAGAGGATGGAGACCTACTTCATTTTGAAAAGTGTTTCATGGACAAGAGCGTGACTGGATATTCTAACTGAACTTTTGCTTTGGTTTGAAGACTTTTTAAACATCATATTTTATTTTTCTTATTTTTACAAACATTGACTTTCTAGGACTGATGCAGCTACCTGGCACTGATGCAGCAGCATGGAATTAACGTTTTTATTTTTGGCAATATTAATGTTGATATTGTGTATGTTGTAATGATTTATTTATTTAAAAAATATATAAATTGAGAGATCACTAAAAAGAAAATAAGAACAAAAGGAAGTGATCTAATAAAAAAGCAGATAATATAGAACATAAAAAGAAAAAACATACATTAAAATATATATACTGTTCAGAAATATGTGAACATTCACAATTGCATGTTATTTTATTTTATAGTTTCAATCATTTGTTTTATCTATTTGAAATCAAGGTACAAGGTTATGAATTTGTGTGCCCAATATAACATAACTGAAGCCCTGATTGGTGCATGTTTTTTTTTCTGCTGTGATTTTGGTTATGTCCCAGCAGAAAAATAAAGGAGGGAGTGAAGAGAGAGGTGACTCCGAATTTCAACTGTGACTCCACATTTTTGCTACAGCTCCACATTTCAACAAGAATAAAAGATTGATCCCCGTAGTGAGCAAGAGTGTGAGACTCAGGCTGAATCTAGTAGATGTCAATATTGGGAATGCATACAACACATGCCAGAAAAATGAAGGTTTTGAATTTGGCATTGCATAACATGATGTTATCACTTTGCACCATTACACCACAGTTGTGGGCTGAGTTGCACAGAAATGAACATGAGACTAACATACGCTAACCACTAACACCCCCTACGAATATTCAGAGCAAGTCAGTTCATGTCTTTTAAACCGGTGCAGATTGAAAAAACCCAATGTGCAAGGCATTTGGTCTGTGCAAGGTTAGTTTGGAAATGCAATCAATAAAACGTGCAGAATTAAGGTTGTGCTGTGTTTGAATGAAGACGTGAAAAGTCAGAATTGTGGAATGTGAAATCCGTTTTACTCAAAACAAGTTGATTGTTTAAAAGACTTTCAGAGCAGGAAACATCACTGAGATGTAGCTATTTGCATCGGTTGCATTCTAAGCAGTCAGGATGAACACGGTCAGAACCTTCGAGGGGGTTGACTGAGTTTCAAGGGAGGTGGTTCTGACTGACATGTTACATCACAGAAAAAGGCTGGCACTCTTACTTTTCATATAGGTGCAACTTATATACACGGGCAGGTTTAGGGAGAGAGCTTAAAAAGGTTGGCAGGAAGAGGCTTGTTTGCTTGGGCTGGTGCAGGCGTCTCAGAAAAATCTGGCAATCTGTGCATGCTTAATCTCTGGCTGACCCTGAGCGAGTGCGTCAAGAACTGACAGGCAGGCTGAGGAAAAGGTTTTGTGGGCTCTTTCCAAGCGCAGAGGGAGTGAGCCAGATAAAGGATTCTTCTCTCCAGCCACTAGACTGGCGTTGTGAGCAGTCCGGGGACGCATATAATTAAGCTGTGAGTGTCTGGTTAATTGAGGTGTGTATGGCTTTAAAATCACAAGTGTAGATGTCGATTTTGCATGGGTTCTACATATCAGGCATCCCAAAATCTGTTCGCTCCCCATTATACTGAAATTAAGTGTATTTCTCAATGCAGGATTCGTTGCCAACAATAATAATTGCAAAGAATAGAAGTTAACGCTTTCAGAGCTAAATGTCTCAAGGTCATTGTGTAGTGTTCTCTGCCAAGATAGAGGTGGGAGAGAAGGCTACAGTAATGCTGTGAACTTCTTGAGGGATCATTGGCTTTACTTTACTTTACTTTATTACATTTATACCGCGCACCATAGACCCTGAGGCGTGAGGGCATACAAACGAACCACACAAAACATAAAACATAAAGAAAATGCAGTATGTAAAAAACAGCACAATTGCCAAGAAACAATTAGAATCATCACCACAAAAATATGGCAATGACATGAGAGAGTTGATTAGACATGATAAAGAACCATACTCGATTGAGTGGGGAGCGTTAAGGTATCAGTTTACAGTTCGAACACCCCCGGGGAAGATATTTACACAATCTTAGATATGTGCTGAACCCACAACCCAGTAGGACGCAGTCACTTTTTAGTTGCGAGCACCAATCACTCAGATTAACCCTATGAAGAATCTTCAAGTCTGACATTCTGATAACTCCTGGCCCAGTTCTTTGTCGGAGCCATGCAAGCATCTTGTTACGCAGCGCTTCTATGCACTATTTTCCTTATACCTTATCAATGTTTGTGATAACAAGGTTCCCTTGATCCATAACAAAGGCTTTGGTGCTTGTGTCATTGATCTTTGGCATTTGTGACTTTCTTATGTGCGAGCTCCGGAAGGTCACCAGCTTGAGTTTGGCGTTCACCGCTGCATTTTGTTTAGCAGGAATTTGGCAGAGTTTAGGATCAAGTACCGGGATAGATGGTAGAATTTCCTGGAATTACCCTTGATGTCGATGATGGGGGTTATTGCCTCTTCATTAGTATCAGGTGTTTCCCAATGGATGCTGGAGGGCCACCCCGGTGTATGTGGTTTGAAAAGCTTGGTCAGCTCTCTCCCATTGGAAGTTAACTTGACAGGCGTTATCCACCTTTGCCGGCTGCAGCTGTGCAATTGGATTATGTTATGCATCTGTCTGAGACACAATGTTCACTCTAGACGGACGTATGTCCGACACAAAGTCATCTTGGAACAAGCATTCCCAAAAGCCAAAAGACACTAAGAAAGAAGTTGACAGACAGAACTCGAATAGACCCCAATAGGTGGGATATCAATAAGGTAATGGTTAGAGCAAGTGATACTTGGAGCCAACAAGGTATAAACAGTGAAGAAATGCAACTGCGTTAAACTTTGTCAGAAGATCCACGAGAGCATGGCTAAAAAAGTTAGAACACACCTAGATAATATCCCTATCAATTCCCAATCTCATCAGGTGACGAGTACAGATACTAGAACTCACGACCTAGACAAAGATGCTGAGATTGATTGTTTTCATTTAAACAGGTCTCAGTTTGTGAACTGACCTCTTTGGTTGCCAATATAAAACCCATCCAATCTAAAGGGGATATCTTTCCGTCAACATTGTTCAAGGAATACTTTTCTAGTATTGCCACTTCAGTGACATCTTGTCATGACCCGGCGAAATTGCCCCTTCTGGACCTAATGGTCATTGTCACGAAGGGCTTGTACTCCTTGTTCCTCCCAACATGGCCGTACCAAGCTACGTGCTACGCACTAGCTTTCACGTCGTGGCACGTACTATAAATTGGTCACGCCCCTGCGGGTCCGCGCGTCTCAACGCTATCTTCGGTAGTGACACGACGTGTGCTTACTCTCTACTTTAGTTTCCTTTGATCCTCTTGCTTCCTTCCTTGCCTTTTAGCTGTTCCTGGATTTTCCCCCCTACTTACTCGTTCATCGCTATCCTGGATACCCTGGAACCACGAACTTCCTGGAACTGTGAACGCGTCCTGCAACCTGACGAGGCTCGGGCGAGCCTATTCAAGACCCGAACGATCCACAGGAAGAGTCCTGCGGCCGAAAGAGGGAGATCCCGATCACAGGTGAGACGGGGGGAGATTTACGACACATCTCTTATGAATCTGTCTTTCCAGGAGGGGAAGGTTCCAGACTGTATGAAGGAGGCCTTGATCACCCCCTTATTTAAAAAAAGGAGGCTTTGGATCCTGCGGTCCCCTTGAATTACAGCCCAATAACTAATGTTCCATTCTTGTTGAAAATCTTTGATAAGGTGGCCTGTACACAGTACAACACATTTGTCGAAGAAAGGGACCTTCTGTCCTGCAACCAGTCCGGTTTCAGAAAAAACCATGGAACAGAAACAGCCTTGGTGGAAGTTTAAACTACTATCGCTGGAATTTTGTCCGCCGTTTTTGATCTGGTTGATCATGACAAGCTGGTGGACAGGCTAACTAAGGACGGTAAGTGCTCCAAACTAGCCACTAATTGGTTTAGATCCTTTTGGGGACCTAGGAGAGCCAAAGTAGCCGTGGGGGACTGTAAGTCTCAAAAAGTGCTCCTCTGCTGTGGTGTCCCACAGGGGTCCAGTGTGTCACCATTGCTGAATAACATCTACCCCAAGCGTTTTTTTCGAACTCTTGGACAGCCTAGGTGTTAAATATGCAAACTACGCTGACGACACCCAGATTGTTCTGGAACTATCTGGCTCCTATGATGTGGATTCGCATCTCATCAGTGGGGCATTCAATACCATTAAAGATTGGATGGGGAAAACTCTATGGCATTGAATGATAAAGAAACTGAGCTTCTAATTATTAGAAGCCCAGCTAAGCTTAAGTCATTAGGTCCTCAATATGAGGCCTTCCTGGTTGGAGCGGCTAGAATTCAGGTCTCCAACCAGGTTAAAACCGTGGGAGTTATTTTTGACTGCCATCTTGACTTCAAGAAACATGTCTCCTATGTGACCTTCAACTGTACCTATATGACCCAGCTCCTGTGGCAGATTCTGCCATATCTGTCGGAAGCTAATAGGGCATTGCTAGCCTCAGCAAACATTAACACCAGGTTCGACTAATGTAATGGGCTCCTGGTTGGCAAATGCCAGGAAATTGCAGGTTGTTCAGAATGGGGCTGTTAGAGCCGTTTGTGGCATTGGAAGGTGAGATCACGTCTCAATGCCCAGAGGAAACTGCATTGGCTGCCGGTACAGCAAAGGATCCATTTTAAAGCATCCTGCACGGTATACAAATGCCTTGCAGGTAATGCACCCAGCTACCTTAAATCTCGGATTAGCAGATTGCCGGGCAGACGGGCCCTGCGGTCTAACAATAGGGGCTTGCTTCTGCAACCCTGCACCAAACTTAGAAGGTTTGGAGATCTGAGCCTCAATGCCTGGGGTCCAGGTGTTTGGAACAACCTACTCCTATTAATCAGGCAACTTCCCTCTCTGGCACAGTTCAAAAAAGTTCTTAAAATGTTCATGTTTGATGGTGGCGGATTCTACTTTTCCTCTTCCCACATGTTATCTCATCTTGACACAGTCCTAGGGCTTCTTACTGCATTTTTGTGTTTTATGTTTGTATAGTCTGTCAGAGCTCTTAGGCCTGCGGGCGAGTCGGCGCTTAATAAAAATTCTATAGAATAGAATAGAATAGAACTTTAAACTAAAAGTGAACATTGTAGGAAAGACCTGATAAAAGATACACATCAGGAAGTGCGCCCTTTTTGGAATGAGATACCTGGCAGGAGAGTACACCAGGGGATCTGCGTGAAACAAGAGGGGGCAATTCCAGGAAGTACAGGGGAGTACACCAGGAAGTGGGGGATCCAAGTTTGAAAAGGCATCACCCAACGTGCAAGCAGAAAGGAACTTTTGTTTATTATTTTTGGAATACATCAAGTCCTCTGAGGCAAGAGACTTTTTGTAGAAAAGAGACTTAACCACCGAAGGGGCTGATAGCTGAGAGCGGAACTGTTGGCTCGTGCTGGGAAAACTCGAGCATGTGCTGTGCTGCAGAGTCCTGCCTTGTCCCGTGCTCAAAACGTGGGGAAGGGAGACCCCGACTTCCGCATCCTGACTTATTTTTTATGAACACTTCTTTCTTGTAAACCTTATCCCACACTATTTGTTTGTATTTAGTATAAGGATTGGCAATAGAGTTTTCTTAGTATACCTTTTATTTTGACACAACGCCACTAGGACTGGATTATTATTATTATTTGATGGTTGTAGCTTGCTCCCATCTTAGATTTAGATTAGGCATTTTTCCAATCCGCATATACAGTTTAATAAACACCCTTGAACTGTCATCACTTGTGTCTGTCTTTACTGTTGCCACTATGAGTTACTTACAGCAGAGATTGGTTGTTGCTTCCGGCTTTACATTAGTCCAGTTGAGGCTAAGGGGGCTAGTCTAAACCTACATCAAGACAGGACGCAGTTTCAGATTTCATGTGTGCGTCTGTAGGGCACAACCTTAAGTGCTGTTGCTGTGCTTATAAGTATAGTTTGGGGGGTGGAGGGGCTAAGGCTGTTGCTAAACCTAATTACGTGTCTCCTGAGGTGTTCACATTTGTTTGGTGAGTTTGTGTATTCGGGATCCTGTGAGCAGATCTGTGGACCTATTCGTGGACCCACTACCAAGGAATGTTAGCAGACCTGTGTGAATCAGTGGACCTGTAACCCAAGGGTGAATTTTAGTTCAATGTGCAGGGTTTTGAGGTCCCTAATTGGGCGAGGGTGTTTAGCGACTTTGAGTAACCTACCCCTCCCAAGCGATTAAGACAAAGGGAGAGTGAACCAGGGATCATCTCCATTTTGCTACAAATGCTATCATCCACTGATTTGGGGCAGCACCCGACCCTCTGTATTACGCTCCTGTTGGTCCACAGAGACAGAGAGGGTACTTTGACACAGGGGGTATCAAACTGTGTCCACAATTAGTGCAAGCAACCATGCACGGTGGCAGCACTAAGTAATGTGGAATCGGTTGAGGGTTTCCCCAGGGAAATTGTTTAAACTTTTCAGATTAAGTGATGCATTTTATAATACCTTTTATTCAGAAAATGGGGCCAAAAGCCATAAATGTACAATCATTCTATAGTCTAGATCAAATCCAATAGATTCCAGATCACTCACTACAAGTGCACAGCAGCATTTTACAACATTTACATGAAGTTTATGTGCACAATATATGCCAGCATTCTCACTGTAAAACTGTTTTATGATGGTGTGCACACTATATCTGTGTCATATATGCCAGCAGCATTCCCACTGTAAATCACGTTGATGCCTTTCCCACAAAACACGCCAGGTTACAAAAGTAAATCACTTTCATTATGTTATGGTCATCATATGTGCCAGTTTTCCCACTATAAATTAAGTTGATGTTGTCCCCACAAAATAAGCAAGCATTCCCAAAGTAAATCAGTTTCAGGATGTTGTACCCACAATATAAGGCAGCACTAACCATGCAAAACACGTCATGATGCTGTGCCCAAAATATATGATAGCATTGCCAAAGCAAAACACTTCAATGAGACTGCACTCCAAAAGTAGGTCATCAGCATTTCTACTGAAAATCAGTTTGATGATTTGCCCACTACATATAAACTAGCATGCCTCTTGTAATTCACTTTCATGATGTTGTGGCCACAATATATGCCAGCAGTGACACTGTAAATGAAATCCATGATGGATGCCTTCTTGTATGCTTGCTTTCAAACAAGAAGTGATAACAGTGTATTAAAGAATAGTCTAATTGGAAGTTCTGCATGCTTTTTTGTATGACCTGTGAACAGTCGCCCTTTTGTAAGCAATCACCTATTAAGATGTACCAGAACTAACAGTTAGGGAAACGCACAGTGTTATGTCACCACATGAAAGAGCTGTGATTTGGAATGGGGTTGCTCCCTCCCAATCGATACTATAGAATCTAATGACTGTTCAAAATAAGAGGATTCTTTTTTTAAAGGACATGAAAGTGTATAGGCCCATCATCACTGGAGCTATAGTAGGGGTTCAAAGGGTTAAATATGGGAGTGATAACTGTTTGGCTTTGGTTTCTATTAGCAAACATATAGTGTCTGGTCTTCCAGCAATAGATGTAAAGTTTACTTCTGTGAAACAATGTAAAATCCAAATTTGAAAGATTCATCTTTTTTTTTAAGTCATCTAAAAACGAATTCACAAATGTGTCAAACCAACCTCCCTTCCGTGACCGCCCAATTACACACAGGATATATGTGCCAAATAAAAAAGGGCCTATGGTCATCTCTGCTGACATATTGTTACATCGACCATGATTGCCAGTATGGCCACGGAAGCCTCTTCAGGTACCCTTCTGCTACCAGCAAAATCTGGGAAGGTTATATTACAGATTAAGTCAGCTGCACCAGCCCATGCTGCTGCACCCATAAGGTCCAGCTGTAAAGCTCAGATACAGAATATTCAGAATGCTAATAGTCTATTTCTGCTAAAAGTCTCTGACCAGGGGTTTCCTTCATCTATTTGGGTGCTAATGAAAATCAGGGAAGTCTGGAAGTGGTGATCAGACAGAGCAGTCACCAAAGTGGTTCCTATTGCTGTCCTCCCTCTGAGTCACTGACATTTTTGTTGTGGAAAATTGTTGGACTAACTTCTAAAATGGAGGACACACATTGCGTTAACTTTGATGAGAATTATTCAACTGTTGCTATCAGGAGATTTGGCAGATTACCTATTGTCATAGGCAAGGATATATTTTATATCAAGTACCAGCTAGGAAAGCAAAAAGAGGACCTAATCTGAGGGGCCCCTTAACAAGCATTGACACTGGATTTACCACTCCTTTAATATGCAGTGATTAACCTTAAAATTGACCAGTCAGTACACAATTCATCTATTCAATATACATAATGTTGACATTACACCTTCCAGGGACTCTCTAACTCTGTGGGCACTTGCTTTATTACTCTAGAATCTCCTTCCTCCTCTAGATTCAAGTGAATGTTCTTACACCTTGCTGTAGGCAACTTAATAGTGCACCTATTAAGAAGCCTTTAGCTCTAGTAAACCTGGCTACGAGTATGAGGCATGCAGGATGCAAGAGCCACTTTTTTTCTGGCTGTGAGATATGCAAGTTATTGTCAGACCTGAAAGGGACCTCAAACCTCGACCAATTAATTAACTTTGGTTGCTTGGACTAGATTAAGCTACATGGTTTCACCAGTCATAGAGGTGTCAACATATTTACCTCTTTCTACATTGGCAGTCAATAATCCCCAATGAAGTTATTCCAGTGGATAGCAATGAAGGCCTGGGTAAAATCGAGCAGATGTTCAGGGTTACAAAAAACTCTAATTATGTTTTTAGGATGTCTGAGACATTCAGTAACAAATAAAATTGAATTGTTTATGGTATCAGGCATTTTAATCAACACTAGCATCCTTGGGAGAACTCACTGATCATATCAGCCAATCAGAAATTAGGATTTCCAGGAAATTCTTGGAACTATTGGCCCATATTTGCTCAGAAATCCTCATAACTCACTGACTTGGCCAATCAGAAGGTCCTTGCTGCCTGCACACCCACTCCTGTTTACCATCAATCCAGCCTTGCTCTGCTCTCCTGCACACCTTTGTTCTTTGCAGCCAAAGTTAATAGGCTGTTGGTGTTTATCTGGGCTCCTTCCGGTGTGTGACAGCTCCGCCCACGCTATCTCCTGCACAGCCCATTCTACATGGCGTCTACCAGCGTGAGCACATGGATGGGCTGTGCAGCAGGGTGCTGAGGTCTGGCCGTTGAGCATTTTTTGGCCGGGAGGAGAGAAAGCCCACAAGTGCTAAAAGCCTTAGCACCAAGGGCGGGCAGGCATTTTGGGCATTAGGTGCCAGAAACCTGACTGCCTCCCACCCCTGCCACCCACTACTACCAAACGCTAAATGAGGGTACTTGGTTCGATGATTAATACCTTCTAGAAAAGAGGAAATCACTAGCAATGCTGAAAACACAATCTAATCAGTTACCCATCTATTTTAAAGCAGCAAAACACAATGCAGCCAAGGGAGCTAGAAGTGTGCCCTGCAACTACCGGATCAATAGCATCATATTGCATTTTTTATTGTATCTCTTTTTAATGTATTGATGTGTATTCATTTTGCTGTATCATTTGTAAACCAATAATCTTACTACTCTTCCAACTGCTACAAAGCTGTGAGTTGCATTACTCCAAATGACATGTTGTCGCTTTAATGATCATTCTAGCTTTCCTGAGCATATCGCCCACTAGATAGCGATGCCTCCTGTGGTCTACCGGGATGACGTTCCTAGAAGGAGGTCCCTAAGGCATTGGAACGTGGCTGGCAGCAATTCAAAGGGAAGCATGGAAACATGGAAGAGCACCTGTGGGGGTGAAAACACTGTCTTCTCCTTATCTTCTGGCAGCAGAGGGCAGTCAAGTATCCCTGGGTGAGATCCAGGGTGAAGACATAGGTGGAAGCTCCAGTCTTTTTAATCATATCATCTGGGCATGCTGTGGGGTAGAAATCAAATTGAGATGGTTTGTTCACCTTGCTGAAGTCAATATAGAAAAGACATTGGCTGTCTAGTTTGCCCACCATTATAATAGCAGAGAACCACTAACTTCAGTAGCACTCAATTAACCCAGGTTGCGCCCATTCTGATTTCTTTCCCAGATCACATGAAGTTGAGTTTCAGGTAATGCCTCACTTGAACTGTCTTTCCTGGAGTGGGATGGATGTAATGAAAGAATCCTGGTATTTTCAAGGGTTGGGCTGAGAATATGTCAGCATAATGTGATACAAAGTCCTGCAAGTCTTGTTTCTGGGAGGCCTGATAAAGATTCAGCCCCTGTGGGATCAAGCTTTTAGGGCTTTTGTTTATAACTTTGGCTTCTTCCAGTTTCTTTGCAATGGCTACAAGGATGGGCTCTTCATCTGCTTCCTTATCCTTCCATAAGTTAAGATGGTATACACGCAAAGGCTTTTGGCGTGCCCCCTGTTGATCAGGATAATTCAGGTGACACACTACTACCATTATTACGTAGGATCCATGCCACTGGGTCAAGAGTTTATTATCTGAAGTGGGGAGAAGTCCCCATGTTGAATATTCTTGGTTTGGTTTTTGGATAATATATTCTTTTTTGCTTGACTTGGGTGCAAAATGGACTAAAGTCATTTGATCTCTGATTCATTGAACAAACTGAGATGTTGTCAAAGGTTTCCCCCCGGCTCACCTGAGTTCTCTTCTTGTGGCGTTCCGCGGAGGACTCCTTCTCCCGGCCGGACCAGGACTTGTATAAGTGCGCGCGAGTCGAGTCTGACTCCAGCGCGAGCGTTCAAAGTTCCAGGAAGTCGAGTGTTCCAGGATGTCCAGGAAGAGGATCGAAGAAAGGTAAGAGATACTGGAAACAGGGGAAAAGGGAAGAAAGAATAAGGGAGTAGGCCAGGAACTTGGAAGGGTAACGCCTAGCAGCACACACACGTCGAGACACTACCTAGAGATAGCGTTGAGACGCGTGGAGGCGCGGGGGGGTGGCCCATTTATAGAACGTGCCGTGTCTGATGTACAGGCTAGTACGGAACACGGCACTGGGCACGGCCATGTTGGAAGTATCAAGGAGCACACTCTCCGTCTGGACCAGGACCAGGAAGACCAGAAGGGGCTATGTCCAAGGTTCATGACAGCATGCCTCCTCAGAAACCCCGTCCCACCAGGCTTGCCAGGGTGTATGAGATGGAATCTTCTCAGCAATCGAGGGGTGTTTAGGTTGGATAGTGGTTCCCATGTTCTCTCGCTAGGAGGATAGCCTTTCCACTCGACCAGGTATTGAAGCCGACCCCGTTTGTACCTGGAGTAACATATTCTGGATACTTCATATTCCAGCTGATTGTCCACAATCACAGGACTGGGTCTGCCGGTTTTCCTGGTGGAGTGGATGTAGGGTTTGAGTAGAGAAGTGTGAAAAACTGGATGTATTCTCTTCCAGGAGTCTGGTAGCTTGAGCCGATAAGAAACAGGATTGATGATTTCTTTTATGGAAAATGGACCATAATATCGGGGGGCTAACTTGTTAAGGCGTAGATGTCGTGGTAATAGTTTCAAGGACAACCAGACCTGGTCACCAATAGAATAGGAGGGTGCTGGTCTTCTTTTGGAATCAGCATATCGCTTAGTGCGAATCTGGGCTTTTCCCAATTGTTCCTTGGCTTCCTTGTGGATGTTGAGGAGAGTTTCAATCCAGGAATCAAGTGAAGGTACTGGAGTTGAATGTGGTAGAACTGAAGGTAACACGGAGGGATGAAAACCTTGACTGCAATAGAAGGGGCTAACGTTGATCGCTGAGTGATCTGAATTGTTATAGGCAAATTTGGCCAAGGGTATAAGGAGGGACCAATCATCCCGAAACAACGAAGATATTGCTCCACGGTTTGATTAACACGTTCTGTGGCCCCGTTGGTCTGTGGGTGATATCCAGATGAAAGAGCGCGTTGAATCCCTAGAACACGACAAAGATGTTTCCAGAATTGTGAAATATATTGCGGTCCTCGGTCCGATATGATCTTGGAAGGGAGTCCATGAAGACGGAAAATGTGTTCTAGGAAAATTCCTTGCGAGCTCTGAAGAGGAAGGAGGTTTATAGAGAGGCGTGAAATGTGCCATATGAGTAAACAAGTCTATGGTTACCATGATGGTTGTGTAACCCCGGGAAGGTGGTAATTCCATGATGAAGTCTGTAGCTATACATTCCCATGGTCTTGTTTGCAGTGTAGGTTGCAATAGAAGGCCCGCCGGTCTCTTATTGTCGTGCTTATTCTGACTGCAGACAGTACAGGTCTTAATGTACTCTTGTACCTTGCATTTCATTTCCGGCCACCAAAACTGTCTTTGTATAAGACGGAGCGTGTTGGTTACACCACAATGTCCAGAATGAAAAGTATCATGGCAGAGAGTTATTATTTTATGTTGAAGTTTCGGTGTGGGAATGACCAAGGCATTGTCCTTGAATAAGTATCCCTCCTTGATTCTTAAATTCCAGGGATTCTTCCTAGAGACGTCCTTCCAGAGGTCAGAGGACTGGGTTTTGGCTCGAATCTCTTCCAAGAGGTTGATCGCTTGAGCTATAAAGATTGTGTTGGGAAACATTGTGGGATAGGTCCTATCTTCAGTGGTTAAATAGTCAGGACGTCGGGACAAGGCGTCCGCAATCACGTTTTGTGATCCAGGAACATGAGTGATTTGGAATTGGTACTGGGTGAAGAAGTAGGCCCAACGCGCCTGATGACTGCTCCTGCACTCCATAGATTGGAGAATGTGTAGATTTCGATGGTCCGTACGGACCTGGACTGGATATCTAGCACCCAGGAGTAAATGTCGCCATTCTGTGAAGGCTTGGCGGATTGCCAACAGCTCCTTTTCCAGGACGGAGTAATGGGTTTCGCTGGTTGTTAGAGTTCTAGAGAGGTAAGCCACTGGGTGGTCACTTTTGTCCTCAAGCACCTGTTTCAAGACTGCTCCTATGGCATGGTTGGAGGCATCCGTTTTCACTATGAAAGGGCGATCTAAGTCAGGCTGAGCCTGGACGGGGACTTGCGTGAATCTTGTCTTCAAGCGTTGACAAGCCTTCTCTTGCGAGGAAGACCAGATGAAGGGAACATCCTTCTTCAGCAGAGCAACGATCGTTGGACGAGCTCAGAAAAGGTAGGAATGAACTTTCGATAAAAGTTAGCAAGTCCCAAGAAAGACTGAACCTGTTTCACCGATGTAGGAGCAGGCCAGGTCAGTATGGCCTTTACCTTTGAAGGGTCCATTCTCATATTCCAAAAGATATTTCTCAGGTTTGACCAAGAGCTTGTTTTCACGGAGCCGTTGTAGTACCGCCATGACATGTTCTTCATGTTTCAAGGGATCCTTGGAATAAATCAAAATGTCGTCTAGATAGACAATGACAAAGAGAAAAAGCATGCCAGAAAACACCCTATCCATGAAACGTTGAAAAACTGCCGGGGCATTAGCTAATTCAAAGGGCATGACTAGATATTCAAAGTGACCAAAGGGTGTTCTAAAGGCGGTCTTCCATTCGTCCCCTTCCCGTATACGGGTTAAGTGATAGGCACCCCGGAGGTCCAACTTCGTGAATATTACGGCGCCTTTGACAGCTTCCAGGATATCTGAAATCAGAGGCAGAGAGTACCGATCTTTGAGGGTGCATTGATTTAGACCACGGTAGTCGAGGCAGGGTCTGAGTTCCTTGGAATCCTTCTTAGGAACGAAGAACAATGAGGCACCCGCTGGAGATTTTGAGGGTCTTATGGTGCCATTTTCCAAATTGATGTCCAGGTATTCTCGGAGGGCCTTTTTCTCAGGTTCTGAAAGGATAAACATTCTGCCAAAGGGAATTACTGCCGAGGGGTCTGTCTCAATGGCACAATCTTCAGGTCTGTGAGGGGGTAAAGCCTGGACTATGGCAGTCAAAAAGACATCAGTATATCTTTGGTAGACCTCTGGGACTTGTACAATGTTGGAAACCATGAGTGAGGTTTTTTGCTCTCCTGAATGTTCAATAGCTGGTGTTAAGGAGAGATCCAGGGATAAACAGTGGGACATACAAAACTCAGAGCCCAGAAACAATGACCCTGCTGTCCAATTAATGTACGGATTATGTCTTTGAAGCCAGGGCATACCCAGAACCATAGGGTAATGGGCTGATTTGGTGATGTCGAATGTAATCTGCTCTTGGTGGTGGTTTATGGAGAGACGGACCTCTTTTGTCTGTAGGGTTATGGGTCCTGAAGAGAGAGGTCTCCCATCAATTGCTTCTATCGGCTGTTTAATGTTCCGTGACTCATATGGTATTTTATGTCTGATAACCCAGTCTTCATCAATGAAAATTCCCATAGCTCCACAGTCCACCAGGGCCAGTATGGGATAGGTCTTGTGCTTGGAGGGCGATAGAAAGGCCTGTAGAACCACCAGGTTATTCTGTCGAGGAGAGTTCAAGGATGTGATTGATGTGGAGCAGACATCTTTCTCCTGAAACCTCGCTCCATCTAGGGCCGGGAGCTGGCGTTTCCCGAATGCCGTGGATGGGCTAAAGGACATTCTCTAACGAGATGCTTGTCTGAGGCACAATACATACACAGGCCGGTGTGAATTCTTCTCATCCTTCCTTGTGGACTAATTGTCCCACGAAAGGCGCCTATTTGCATTGGTTCGGAGTCGTTATCAGGGGTTGAGACATGATCGGATTTCACCGTCGACTCCGGAGGGGTTCGTTGAAAGGCAGTCTTAGCCTTTTTCCTTTCAGCCCTTCTTTCCTGGATACGAAAGTCTATTTGTAAGGCTAGATCTACCAAAGCCTGAAACGAACTGGGGTGAGCCACTCTGGCTAATTCATCCTTGATATTGTCATTTAGACCCCTGCGAAATAAGGTGAAACTCGCTTCAGGGCCCTAATCAGCCTCCTTTACCAGCTGTTTGAATCTGGTAACGAACGTTAGCATATCCTGGGATCCTTGCCGAACATCAAGTAGGCGTTCCTGGGCGCTGAACACTTGTTCGGGGCAGTCAAACATAGACTTGAGCGCCTGGATAAATGCATCATAATCGTCCAGGAGGACGTCTCCAGAGTTCACTAGGGGAGTGGGCCAAGATAACGCATTCCCTGTAAGGTGGAAGATTATGAAGCCCACCTTGGCCCTGGAAGTGGAAAAATAATAGGGCTTGAATGTAAAATGCACCAAGCAGGAATCCAGAAATCCACGTAAGGATTTGTGGGGAAAAACTAGCGTGCTGGTGCTGCCAAGAGCAGACCGCGAGAGCCCAGGGGAAGCTGGAGAAGCTCATCAGTGTAGCCGAGGACCGGAACCATTGCAGGCCAAGTTGAAAGGTACGTGGAGGGGGACCGGGAAAGCACAGAGAGACCCCAGAGGCTGTGGTTGGGAGGAAGTGCAGAACTATCTGCCTCATCTCAGTGGGACCAAACTGAGAGACCAACTGGGGACATATTAGGTGAGAGAACACACCAGAGAGACCCGAAGAGAAGCCTGGCAGGATAGTGAACCGGGCCTAATTAAGAGACACTATAAAGCTGAGAAAGGGGCCTGGGACCCGAGTACTGAGAAACGGAGAGTGTTGCACATGCAAGAGAACGCCTGGCAGGATAATGAATTGGACTTAAGTAAGAGACATTATAAAGCTGAGAAAGGGGTCTTGGACCCGAGTACTGAGAAACTGAGAGAGTTATACATGCAAGATTGCGCCTCGTAGGATACTGAACTGGGCTTAAGTAAGAGACATTACAGAGCTGAGAAGGGGGTTTGGAACCCAGATAACGAGAAGAGAAGACCAAGGGGTGAGAAGGGTATCTTTGGAGAAAAAAAAACAGAAAAGAAGCAAATGAGAAGAGAAAGACTCTCTAACAAAAGTCAGGAGAAGACTGGGGGAAGAGAAAGAGATCATTTGGCACAAGTTATGAGAAGTCCAGGGGAAAAGAAAGAAATCCTTTGGCACAAGTTATGAGAAGACCATTGGAAGGAAGACATAGACTTTGGCAGAAAGATAGACAAAATTGATGCAATGGAAAGAGAGCCTGAGAAAGGCATGGGGAAGGGAGACACCTTCCCAATCTTGTTTTGGAACTAAAAACAAAATCACCTGAAATGGTCTGGGGAAGAGAGACCTTCTCCCCATCTGTGTGGAACAACACGGAAAAGCATAGTGACAGCTAGGGGACGAAGGATATTCCCCCATCGTTCCCGATCTGCCTAAAAACATCCCAAAGAAGGGAGTAATCCGGTTTGAGCTAGGGTGTAGCCTACTTTATAGTTTCCTTTTGAAGTGTAAGGCACATAGAACAGTGAACTATTTTATTTTGAAGGACAGTCTGACATTATCCTTTGTTTTGTTTGAGGCAGGGAATTAACTCTCAGTTATAGTTATAAGTAGGGTTCTTGCTTATTTTCTATTAGAAAATGTTTGTGCCCACATACATGCCACCTTTGTGTCCTGTGTCTACTACTGCACCCTTACACTAACCATCTGGATTTGTAGCTACTGCAAAAAAAGGCAGAGCTTGTAGTCAGGTTCACAATCTGGAACATGGGCAATGCTTGCCTCCCTTTTCTCTTTCTCCAGGTCTTTGTGCCATGATTGCATTTCCTGCTTGCAGACTGCACACATAGGAGCTCATTTGTGCTTTTTAAGTTTTTCCTATTCATAGTATATGTGGGGTTATGAGTGGAACTAATAACAAGAATGGGGATGGGGGCGATGTCCTGGGGGATCTCCTGTGTACCTCCTCCAGGGCTCATCATGTAACAGCTGTCCTCCTGCTGCCGACAGGTTCCAACTCACCCCACTTCCCAGCCTAACCAATGCGTCTTATTCTCCCTGCCCACCTCCACCTAATCTATTAACCTCTCTCCATTCAAGGACACTATTTCAAATCCCCTTTCGAATACAGGAGCATAGTTGATAAATTAAATTTAGCACATTAACTACTGCAACGCCAACCATAATATTGTGCTGTTAACCCAAATGCACTGACCTTATCATGCACTTTTAGGTATAGCAAACAGCTCTCAGTTAGCTGCTAGGCAACATAATTGGTGCTAGGAAAAACAATGTAAATACATACAAATACATGAATATATAGACGTGCATCTCAAACACAGGCATGTCAATGAGAAGGAATGAACAATTCACTTTTTACCTTGCAGTAGAAACTCTTCCATGTACTCTTTAAAAGGCTGAATGTGCCCTTCCAATGATAAACGATAAACCTTCTCTGCTTCCATTTCACATGCTGCAAATCAAATAAAGAAATATAACAACCGGGTGTGGAAAATGTTATTGAACTTTATCATTCGTTGCAACCTTAGCACTAAAACGCTTCCATTTTTACAAGGCTGTAGATGAACCCTGTGGATGGCACTGAGAAATGTACCTGAGCTTACTGTACTGGGGCTTAAACAATATGTGGCATTTTCAGGCAAAGGGAACACAACATTGCATTGCACCTTCACACCTCACACAACACTTGCTTCCCAGCTTGTTTCAATAACCCTATATACCCTGGTATTATTAACAACATTCACTGGCACCTAGACCAAATCCTAATGGAGCCTTGGTGTCAGTCAAATGGTCTACAGTATTGTCAATACCACTCTAACCACCAATATTGACTATCAACAGTGGTCCACATGCTTCAAAAAGGCTCTTGATATTGTCTTCAAGTGGTGTTATTGGTGGCCCACAAAACAAATAGATAGGTTGAAGTGGGAGCAGCAAGTTAGATTGTAAAGGCGCAATCATTCATCTTGTCGTCTAGCAAATCTCTAGTAAGGTTGTATTGTCTTTTTTGGAATTAGCTGCTTCCATGAAAGGTTCTCATTGCTATCAGATAACCCTTATTGGTGCAGACCACTCTCCAGCTTGCTGTTCCTAGCTTTGAATGTGCATAACCCTAACAGGCTTTGCTATATTGCACTAAGAGCTGTCTGTTGTAAATACATCTTTTGTTTCATTGATGTATTAGGGCCAGAACCTTTTTCTGATGGATATGTTTCGCGAATCACCTTGGGACTCATTAAAAGTTTGAGGTTTTTCTTCTAGGAATACCACATGCAGTATTTACCATAACCGCACCTTTGGTATTCCCAGGAGAAAACACCTGTCATGACTTTACCTCATCACGAGTTGGGCTGTATTCCCAGCTGTAATACCGCCAACTGTAATAGCCCTAGCACCGACTGGTCCGGTGGTATTACCACCGGATCAAAGGTTGGGCCTTAACGGTAAATTCCCATTCCTGATTGGGTCCATTGGATCCAAAGGGGAATTTTCGGTGCTAATACTGCGGGCTAATACAGCCAGCTGTAATACCACCGAAAACAGGGATTTTCACCTGCAGAAAAAAGCTGGAGGTAAAACAGCCGATTTAGCACCCAACACGTGATAGGGCCAGCCCTAAATGCGGCGGTAATACCGTTACCACTGCATTTAAGGGCTACAGCCCAACTCGTGATGAGGCCCTAAGTAATGTCAAAAAAGCAATATTTTAGAAATACCCCATATCCATTTTTATACAAAATCAAAAATCCATTTCTATCCCTGTCTGAGATATCGAAATGCATAAGGGAAAACAGTGATGAATACGCCTGGTTGCGCATGGATAAAAATGCACAGACTGGTCAGAAATAGCCCTTCTGTACATTGTGCATCTGCATTCACAAAGAGGGTGAGAATGTGAGCATCACAGAGTTTTGTTATGAAGATAGCAAATCATTTTATTTAACTCCACCTTTTTGAAGGAGGTAACATTGTAGGACCGACTGTCTGGTTTTTAAGAGGTATTTCAACCCAGTAATCATGAAGTATTTAACACAAGATATTTATAAAATAAATACTGCATGAAGCAAATACCTCACTAATCATAATGTCTATCATCATTAAAAACAAGGGACATTTGCTATACCACCTGTTTTTAACATTAACAGCATACTCAAAACGGAACAATCTTTCTCCCGAAAATCTGAAAAAAGGCTTCAATTGAAAAATCATCATCAACTTTCTTACATTACACTCCAAGTATTTAATTGGAATTCCCCTATGAATTGTGGCAACTGTTGAGCACATTAATTTACTAAAGGGCTATCCTGATACTACATAAATCAGGGGTGGTGTTGTTCCGTGGTGTCGAAAGGGTTGCTACATTCTCCAGTGCAGTTATTATCTCTGTCAGTGACACTACCACGCTGCCAATTCAACAGACAAGATGGAGGAGACCATCAACATGGAGCAAACAGAGAGTTTGCTGAACTGGATCACAGTTACGAAGGGCACAGAGTGGGGCCCTGCATGACCCCTACAATGCAATAACAATATGTCTATTAGTGATGGCCTAGAAGCAAATGCCTATATATATATATATATATATCCACTCTGGGAACACTCTAGGTGTCACCTATCAGGGCCACAGTTGGATAGTGCCTTTCAATCACCCCAGATAAATGCCTGATCTTCCACGATATTCTATTATTCTTCCTAGATGTAGCTAGTGTTCACCCTTGTCTCCTCCTTCTCCAGCCAATGTCTTTTTCAATTCTACCTGCACTTCCTTCTCTCTCCCTCCGATGTTCCTCTTGCTACTGTCTAACTCCACCCTCTCATTTGACTCCTTCTTACTCTCTGTCTCGCCCTCTTCTTTACTTCTATTACCTCTCTCCCTACCACTGCATTGTTCAAATTCCTACTGCTTCCCTCTCTGCTCTACTAATACTCTCATCTCTCTCCACCACTTTTCCTCCTCCACACAGCTACTCCGACTTCTACTCTCACCTCCAACCTACTAATGCCACCTCCACACTACTGCTAATCACTCTTGCACACTGCTACTACTCCCACCTCCACACTGTGTGATGACAAAGAATCAGAAATCTGACCTGGTTTTTAAAGTTTTGACTATAAACATTTATTTGATATTTCAAAATCCTATAATTTCCTATCTCTATAGGTGGGTTCACTAACTCAACCAAACTAAAACTCAGGTCTGTCAGGAAGTCTGTGTTGTCCAAATGAAATGTTACCATCCTGGCCCAAACCTCAAAGCTATTCCTACCGCTGACACACAAAAGTTCAAAACCATACCCCAGGAGAAAGCCTCCTTATCCAGGGTCGAACATTCTATGGCTAGGATAATGCCTCCCTTCTCCTAGCTTGTGAGTTAGACCTTGACTTGAAAGTCTCTTCTTATTTATGGTGTCTCTTGCCTTGTTTGCCTCTCTTAGGGTCCCTTCTTCGAGGGGTTTAAAGATTTCATCCCTTTTTATTGAAAAGAGAGGGGAGGGGGAAAGAAGAGCTGGTTCTTGGAGTGATCCAGTATTGACACATTAAAGAGTAAGATCGACTGAGACAAGAGACCTCTTCTAAACAAGAGATATCTTCCACAATTCTGAAGTTCCCAGTGGAACACAAGACATTTTTCTGGCAGGCATTTGGAGACCATAACTGCTTGGGGAAGGGATGCCTCGATGCTGTCGGAGACAACTTCCAAAGGATGCTGATTTCTGCTTTCAGGACTTCATTGATTCCCTTTCCCCAAAATTACTAAACTGAGGAAAACAGTTCTTATCCCAACCCTGGATTCACAAAGTTCCAGACATTTCACAGGACTAGGGGAATGGCTCCCATCTCCTAGTTTACACCCAGTTCTCAACAGGTTTTCCTTGAGTTAATTTTAGATTCTTCATCAATTCTTTAAGTTCTTTCCATAGACATTTGATTATCTCCAGTTGAACACTGTCCTTCAACTTGCCCCTACTGGGATGAAGGAGCGACTGCCCAAGCTCCACTTGACTCTTCAACGTTTTACCAATATTATTCATAATGCCCCCAGCGGTATGAGTAAGAGGCTCCACAAGTCCTTCTTGACTCTTCAATACCCCAGTCTTATGGAACTGACCAGGGAGTTTCCTCACAAAATGATCTACTTCTCTCTTGTCTGTTTGTTTCACTTTCTCAAGTCTGCCCTGCCCCCTCCCGGACTACTCTTACCATTACCTTCTCTCTGGGAACTCGTTACCAGTTTCACCAGGGATCTCGGGATCTTTCTTTTTTTCTTCTTCTACTCTTCTTCGCCCTGCTTGACTTTTCAGTCTGTTACTGTTGGCAAGTTTCAGACCAGACGGTGCACCCGTTACAGGTCACGCAACCATAACAGTTCCTTGTATTTCCGTTAAAATCGCCTATGCAGCTCTGCAGTAAGCTAGTGTTGGCGCCCTCGGCATAGTTCTTGGACTGCACGGTCCACCCACCACAGGTCACGCCACCACCACACTGACTCTCAGCTTCATGGATGTCGACTCTCAGCCGGCTGGCAAGATGCTTTCTTGGTATCGCTCGGTTCGTTCTCGTCCCTCCACATGACAGCCTTCAATTGCCCTGGTTCCAACTCCTGGGCTTTATAGCGGTCTCCTCACTCGCCGACTTCTCCTTCCAGATTTCGCTTTTCTTGTCCTTCTTTACTGTTGAACTTAAGTAGGTGGGCCAGCGTACCGTCAGTCCAATTGACAGCAGCTGGTCAAACACTATTCCTGCTTGTCTGTAGGGTTCTTGGGTTCTTCTTTGTCTCATTACCTATTGTGAAAAACCAGAGGGTGTTTCACAACCTAGTCCCGGGAATACCAATCTCTCTCTCAGGTGGACAGGGAAAGGCCATCGCTTTTGGATCCCGACCCTGGGGTAGGACAAGCGAGGGAGGATCCCCTGCGTAGGGGGTCCTCTGGGAGTGGGGGAGAAACACCCAATGACAAGACATAGTATCCCCCTTTTTCCACAACCCATCTAACCCCTATCCCTGTTTATTTTGTGGGAAACTACAACTCTCATAATTCCTCTCACTTTCTTTTGACAAAAGTACTGCACCAAAGAAGATGAGGAATGAGGTCAGAAGGATTACCTCCCCTGACTTGCATTGGCCTTGTCCCTGTAATGAGGCCATGCAGAGTCATGCACGTAGTTCTAATAATGTACATCTGCCACTTATTAAGACTCCATGTGAAAATAAAAGGTGGCGCGCACAAGCACACTTTGAGCGAGGCTGGGTACGTGAAGGAACAGCTCTTCCGAGGAGGAGGTGAACCAGGCTGTGGGAGTTGCAATGCCAACGGGGATCAACAATTCAGAGGATCGAGAATAAGCCAAGAGAGCTTTTCAAGCTTTTAGGAAGCCATGAGTGTTCAAAAAGCAGATCCGAGCCAGAAATCTTCCAGGTGCCAGGAAATAGCCTGTGACCCTCCCGGGTGAACGGCAGAGTTGGGAAGGAGCCGAGGAGGTGCTGGTAACAGCCTGGAAGTGCGAGGAAAAGAGGAAAGCAAGTAATTTAGCACAACCAGTGAGTTATTGAGAGCAACCAAATTTCGGTTGATGTTAAAGAGAAAGTGACTGTGATTTGAAAGGTGAAGGCTGTGCGTGTGCCGATAAAACACAAATGAAGAGAACAATTGTAAAAGGGAAAGGAAACAAAGTAGCAGAGTGGGCCTCTAGTCCCTATGGGGTTGAACCTGGGGAAGGGAGGTGGTTCTGACATTTATTTTTGACGCACTATTTTCCTTTTTGTATTCCCTCAACACATTTGTTATCTTGAACAGGAGGGCAAGGTTAGGTTTTTCTAGAATAGGCCTTTTTATTTTGACCAGACAGACGTATGTATTATTGTTTAATGGTGGAGATTACTCCCATTTTATAGTTAGGGCAAGCTAGGAGTTTTACCATCCCAACCTAATTCATAAATAAAGATTTTCAAACTTGTATCCATTGTGTCTGTGTCTGCTGCTTGATACCATGCCTTCCTCACACTATCATAGTGAGACTGTCTGCCACATTACAGTAACACATAGGCTACATTACAAGTTTGGCGGTCTGGAAATAAGGGTGCTGGTAGCAATATACCGGCACACTTTCTGGACCGGGAAACTAAGTCTGCCGGTAGGGGCATGGAAGCCCTAGCAGGCCTGACCTATTACTAATGGTGCTGATGCTTCAGGTTTCACATTCCCATGGGGTCCTAGAGGACTCCATGGGAATGGGAAATAACTGTTCCGCCGCCTATGATATCCCAGTGGCACCGGGATGTCAGACAGCGGAAACAGTGTTACGGGGTCGGTCATAGCCTGCCGCCTACCAGCGGGTTTTACCATCGACCCTGTAATGAGGCCCATAGTCTCTGATTTTATTATAGTTAAGGAAGGGTTGGGTGTTGTTATTACCCCGTGGGGTTGGGAGATAAAGGGGCCTGTCCCAGATTAATGTCCTTTTCCCCAGGAGGGGAGTTCCTCCCCATAAGATCCTCCCACATTTTACCATGCCTGGTGGGACTATCGGTGAGCGGCCTCACCTTCCTAGCCTCATGGAAAGGGGCTCCCCTCTGGGGAGAAGTGACGCCATCTGAAGGGCTGTCCCAACCACCAATCACACCTTCACTACTCCTATTCCCATCACCATACTACAACTCTCACCCCCACACTACTACTCTTCCAACCCACCTTCTCTTCAGTCACCATTCAATTACTCTTCCCAACATCCTCTCAGTGACTACCTACCTTCCTATTACCCTTTTCACTAATACCCCATGAACGTCCTTCATCGTCTTGTCTCTTGCTCTAGATCCATCTTCTCTGACACCACCAGAACAAACCACATCTTCCTGTGGCCTTTGGCCTCTTTTATGTTCCCACTCTTCCTTCCATTGGTTCTCCCATTCTGGTTCCCCGGGTCCATTAATCCCTTTCTTATCCCCAGCCCTGGGAGGTGTTACAAATGGTTAACAACATAAAATGGTTTGTAAATCCTGACCCTTTCTTGTACGTGGGTCTGCTGGTGTTTGTCCATGGCAGCTTGCTTTTATCATAATCAAGTTTCCAGTTTGTGTGAAGGTCTGCCGGAGCCGTTTGCATGACAGCATTATATGTAATAAAGGTCTTGATGTTTCATTCTGGTTTGGCAGTAATTCAGTGGTAATTCTGCCAAATTACCATCAAAATCGGATACTGTTACCGCCATTTTGATGCTGTTGGTTTACCATGGGATTACAAGTAGTGGTAGTTTGGCGCTAGTCCCCATTTATGGAGTCCTATGGGGATTTCCAGCGGAATTAGCACTGGCGGAATTACCGAGTGGTAACTCCACCTATCATGCTGGAGGTAATTCCTCCAACTTTTCCTCCCAAAATTGGCAGAAATTACCACTCCGTATTTCAGCTGATGGTAATTCTGGCAAAATTTGTAATTTGGCAGTGCAGGAAAAATGTAGGTTATTCTGTTACTGCCAAAAAGTGGCAGTAATGGAATTAGCTCCACCTTTTTTCCCACATCGCCAAACTCGTAATGAGGCCCTCTGTTTTGTTCAAGCTAGAAGCGCTTAATCAGCAGAAATGCCAGCCTGGTATGAGTTACACCCTTGACTGAGGGGGTCACTCTCCCCTCTTGACAAGGGCAGATTACTGACTCTGTCACACCCATTAAAAATTAATAAAACTCCAGAGCCTGGTTGTTTTACAGGTGCCTTTTACAAACATACATGAACGATTATCTTTGATATTTACTAAACAATTTGACACATTTAAACAATCTGGCAGCATTACAGTTTCAATGTTGGAATTGAAGATTTCTGTTATTTCTAAACTTGTGAAGGACCCACAGCTGTGCAGTTCCTATAGACCCATAGCTTTGATTAATCGAGAGGCAAAATTACTTACAAAATTCCTGGCCGTGAGACTGGACCATATAATCCCAATGAATTGTAAATGACGAATAGTTTACCAATTATGTCCAATAACGCAATTGGTCTGTAGTTTGCTGGATTTGCCCTATCTCCTTTCTTAAAAATTGGTATGGCGATGGCAGTCGTCCAGGACATTGGTAGCTCACCGCTGTTGGTAATATGATGGAGTAGAGAAGAGTTGAATATGGTCCAATCTGGATTTTTAGTTTTTGTTTCACAGCACAAGGATTGGATATCAAACATTCTAGTGAAGTGTCCAAATGCAGAAGGTGAAGTATACATTTGTCGTATCACTTTTTAGAATCAAAGGGTGAGGACCAGTTGCCATAGGTCTAAGAATTTGGAAAGGAATTGCTGCGTCGGCTGCAATAAATTTCCATAGGAAAGATAGAGATTTACAAACAATTATTGATTGAAGAGATTGCAGCCCTTGCTCTGCGCTAATGGCAGCCACTGAGCGTGTTCCAGATCTTCCACGAGAGGTTTAATGCTGCTTCACCTTGTATGTTAAAATTGTCACCATAGTTGTGTATAGAACAAGATAAGTGAATCATGGTAAACTTCCTGTATGTAGTGTAGCGCCTTGCAAAGTTTGCATTTTAGTTTTAAGTTGGAGTTCAACCAACCAAGTATTTTCATCCATTGTTTATTCAATCTAATCCCCAGGTAGCGAATTGACTCTACCTGTTGAAGCTGTTCGTGCTCTATTTTCCACTAAAAATGTCTTCCTCTTTTTCTGGTCTTGAAACCCAATTAAATTATTTTGGATTTCTCAGTGTTTATTATCTGGTCATTGGTGTTCGTATATTGTCGAAGCATATTCAACAGCCGCTGCAATCCTATTTGAGTTTGGGCCAGAAGCAATAAGTCATCCACAAAAATCAGTGACACCAATGCTTGGTTGTTAAACTTTGGCGGGTGAGCTGTTTTTGTTTCAAGTGCTATTGACAAATCTGCTAGATATAAATTAAATAGTGTTGCGACCAACAGACATCTCTGTTTTACACCTCTCTCTATCTTCATTTCTCTTGAAAGTTGACCTTTATTGTTCAATCTAATACGCATTGTTGTATTAGTATGAAAAGCCTTGATTGCTTGTAGCAATTCAAAAGGACAACCCCATGTGTGAAGTTTGGCCCATAATTTCCTCTGGTTCACACTGTCGAAAGCTTATTTTAGATCGTTGAACGCCAAAAAAAGATTTGCTTTATTTTTTAGTGCATGTAGTTCCAATACATTCAGGAGAAAAAGATTGAGATCCGTACCAACACCCTTCGTGAAACCCGTTTGTCTTGGATCAATGATGTTCGATTCAATTGCCCACTGGTCAGTTTTTTTTGTAGGTTTGAGGCGAATAGTTTACCAATTATGTCCAATAACGCAATTGGTCTGTAGTTTGCTGGATTTGTCCTATCTCCTTTCTTAAAAATTGGTATGGCGATGGCCGTCGTCCAGGACATTGGTAGCTCACCGCTGTTGGTAATATGATGGAGTAGAAAAGAGTTGAATATGGTCCAGTCTTCTGGATCTTCTTTCAAAATGGTGTTTGTGAGTCCATCTGTCCTGCTTCATTGGACTTTTTTAACTTAATAATGGCTTCTTTAATATCCTCATCATTGGAGCGCACGTTCCACGCTTTGGGTGTTGTTTTTACCCTTTTGTCAATGGTTCCCTTCAGATGGGCAACTTATTGCAATTTATTGCCTGTTTACATACTTTTTCAAGTGTGTAAAATGCAGAGCAAAGAAAACGAATAAAATGAAACCAATTTCATTTGCAAAGCAAATTACACATATTTTAAAGAAATTTCGTAGATGATTAGAACTAGAAAGGGCAAGTTTTCTCTCTCTTTACCCTAACCCTAGATAAGCGGACCACCAGCGCAACCTATGGACAGAAACTTCCGGGGTTTAGTTAGAATGTTGGAGGGCAAGGCAGATTTAGGCTACATATCTAGTAGAAATATTTAAATAAGTTTTGAATTGTAAACCTGTGATATTTGTTGTGTGATACATCTACTAGGGGAATCTACAGGTAGCGTCTGATCTGAAGAGAGTTAGAGCTGGAAGACCGAAGGGCTCTGGAAGGGAGGTATTTAGGGAGGGAGGATTGGATATAGCGGGCCCCAGGCCCCAGAAAGTCTTGTGGATGATGCAGAGGGTCTTGAAGCAACCAGAAGCCAGTGGAGAGATTTTGTGTTTTTTTGTTTTTTATTTTATCAGTTTATTTCAAATCTTTAAAAAATGTCCAGGCATTTGTTTTATACATGTATCTCATCAAGCAAGCCACAAGTAGTTGTTGTGACTGCCTCATAGTTCCTTGCATACAATCATCACAATGTCTCAGTAAAAATTCCATTTAAAAACTTCACCAGCAAAAACACTAGTGGCTGACTTTCACCCATTAGAAACTTTGACCACACTTCATCCACTGTCAGTGTAGGAGCTGTTGCAATAGTGGATCCCAAGTACAAGGTACAATGCTCTGTTAGTCGTACACATGAGGTTAACAAATGTTTCTACTTTCAGTTTCTTCCATTTCTAAGCAAAACCTGCAGGTCACCAAACTCTTGGCCATTTGTTTCGGTGCCACCAACACCTCCCTAGTAGGATATTGATTTAGACACATTCGCAAAAAATTCCCTCAAAACAGTTGCACATGGGAACTTCTTCATGTATTTGGGAACCTGCATTAGTGACTTACACTCCAGAACATAGTCTTTCATCAGTGATAACTAATTTCTTTTCACCTGGGTCAATATCCTATTATGTTGCTGGAGCTTCTTTTTTATCAGAGCAGGACTGGATATCAGAAGGGTAATAGAGGAGTTTAATTCTGTCAAGCAGTTAACACATTTCTCGATCCAAGAATTGAAGGGAGCAGTTTTTGTCGCCAAGGCATTGTATACCATGATGGTCAGCTGGGGGCTGTGTGCGGGTTTTTACGGAACAGGGATAGGGACTTCCACAGCGATACTGAATATAAGGACAGAAAACCCAATTTGAATCTGGTGCATGCCATGGGAAGGTCTTGGGAAGTCAGATGACTTAGTTCTAGAAGGCACCCTCTAGAAATTCCCATATTTTCCATGTGAGATTTAGCCCCGACTATGCCCCATATGAAAAAATGAGGATTACATTTTTATTATAGAAGCTAATCAGCAGGGTCATGGAAAACTTTCAGAACCTCTGATGTAAGATCATACCCTGGGCAGATAGATGTTTTACCTTAGATCTTAACAGGTTGTCCCAAGGGGTTTCCACCACACTCTAATTTACACAAACTCCCAATTAGATAATTGAGTCAATGCAATCAAGTGGTTTTTGGTCTAACTGCCATCTAGAATTCTGGCTTTGCTTTCATTTTTTATAATTGAACACCATGATCTTTGATTTTTTAGCATTGACTTTTAATTTGTTTAGGGTCATGTGGGAATTAAGGTCCTCTAGGCGCCTTTGCAATCCTATGGGAGTTC
This sequence comes from Ambystoma mexicanum, assembly GCF_040938575.1. Classification (NCBI taxonomy): domain Eukaryota; kingdom Metazoa; phylum Chordata; class Amphibia; order Caudata; family Ambystomatidae; genus Ambystoma; species Ambystoma mexicanum. The sequence goes on along the minus strand of NC_090928.1, from coordinate 235,705,475 downwards.
TATCAATCAGGAGCAAAACGTCCGTATACACAATCCATGGTATAGGGCTCCCATTGATCTTAGGTGGAAATCCTTGTACCACGTTTTGGGTTGTTTCCATATCCGATATATACAGGTTAAAAAGGATTGGCGCCAGTGAGCAGCCCTGATTTAGATCCTTTTTTAGCTTAATAACCTCGGATAGCAGCCCCTGCTTATTTAGGCGGACTTGCATCGTTGTTCCTGTGTACAACTCTTTCAATGCCTCGACTAAGTCCCCAGGGCAGTTCCAGTCACTCAGCATGGCCCATAAATGTTCCCTGTTGACACTGTCAAAAGCCTGCTCCAAATCCCCAAACCAAAAACAAAGAGGTGATGGCTGGAAGGTTTAGAATGAATCTTAACCTCTGCCGTTGCTCTGGGCAACCCTCCAGACCATCGTTCTTCGCCTGCGAAGCTATTACAGAAGGGGAAAGACCATATACAAATCAGCCTTGGACCCACCCCAAAAGGGGCAGTCCAGCCCAAACTGCTAGATCACATCCCTTCTGCACAAGACCACAAGCATTCCCAATCATATTTCGGCCTTCTTGGGCCTCATCAGTGAGGAGTAGCTTGGGTCTCTAGGGTCAGCAGGCACGGGACCCACGTCTGGGCATACACATCCCACTCGGGGTGACAAAGCAAAATCAAAGAGGTGATGACTGGAAGGTTTAGAATTAATCTTAACCTCTGGCGTTGCTCTGGGCAACCCTCCAGACCATCGTTCTTCGCCTGCCAAGCCATTACAGGAGGAGAAAGACCATATGCAAATCAGGCTTGGTCGCATCCCAAAAGGGACAGTCCAGCCCGAACTGCTAAGTCACATCCCTATTGCACGAGACCACAAGCATCCCCAAACGTGCTTCGGCCTTGTTGGGCCTCATCAGTGAGGAGTAGCTTGGGTCTCTAGGCCCAGCAGGCACGGGACCCACATCTGCGTTAATTAAAATCCCAATGACCAAAACATGGAAGCAGCATCCCACAAGTTTTTAATTTTTAACTAACTCTGTTCTTACATGCAGTAATTCTACTACGACAATATCATTTGAGGATATTGAACGCAGTGTCGGTATATGATGCAATAGAATCATTACATTTCTTCTGTTCACTATAAGACCATCATTTAGTTGGGTCCGGCATTCTAGAGATATGGTTATTAACTCTGGCTTGTTTCTTTTTACTTTTGAGGCTTCTTTTACACTTGTATGTTTTTTAGCCACCATTGCTAGAAACGGAAGGGTATCTTTGTGCAGCAGTTTCTTTTCCGGCATCAGCCTTTTCTGGGCCAATGTCAAGAACTTCTCTTCTCCTAATACGGTTGAGCCTGTCTCCTTTCGCTTCGATGCCAAGGGAGGTTCTTGGCTGTTCCTCCGACCAGCCTCCTCATGGTGTTGCACCTCTACCGATTCCCTTTCAAGGGCCTCATTGTTCGATTCAATCGAGTAGACTGAAAATTCCAATGAGGAGATCGATTCATTGCCATCATTCTCAGGACTCAAGGGATCTCGCCTCTATTGAGGGATAAGGGCTGGGTTGAACAATTAGCCCTTTTTCAAGTACAGGGGTATTGCCTCTACTTGCATCTGCTGCAATCCCTGGTATGATAGCTGTGTTAGATTTCCAGTTACGTACAAAGTTTCTGGAGGCGTTTGATTTGGGTTTCCTCTTTGAAGGCAGATTTGGGGATTTTTTTGTTGGATTAAAGCATTTGATTGCATAGTTTTGTTTTTCTCCCAAAAATTGAGTAAACTGAGTCTGAATTGACTGGATTATTGTGTATCTGCCCAGGTTCATCCACTAGAACTCCCCCTATGGCTCCCTGTGGGACACCATCTGTACCGCTCTTCTGCGATGGTAGTTTGTGAATTATGTCATTGGAGTCTGTGTTGACTGTTGTAACACTAGGGACCTGGTTTTTTCCATCAGACAGAAGCATGGGTGGGCCTCCCACTTTTGGTCCTCTGGATTGATAATTGTAGTCTGGTCATCACCCAGATTTCGGTTTACTTCTTTTTGCGATAGGAGTATCTGGAATTTAGGTTGAGGTCTCTGTTTTTCCTCTGCCTCTCTTCTGAACAGGTTAATTTCCCAATTACCTTCCAGGCTTGATGTCAGATTGACTCCCAAATCGGTAATTACTCCAATCCGTTTTTGCAAATCCAAGATTGCCTCCATCATTGCTGTTTTGTCGGCTTGATATGCTCTTGCTATGTTGCATAGTTTATTTTGCCATTTATTTTATTGTTCAGCTTCGTAATCAAGCCTGGCTTGTACTGTTGTACTGTCGTAGTAAATGTTTCCAAGGAGATCAGATTAGAGTGGATCATCGCTAGGAGGGTTGCTTAATCTTTAAAATCCTCACTGATTCCTTCATACAATTTAAAGAATGGTGCCAAGGAGATTGTTAGTGCTGACATAATTGCAGATTGAATTTGAGATGTCAACACTCCTCCTACTGGGGCCCTTGCGTCTGAATGTCTGGAGAGAAGATTGAATCATTGAGGCTGGGTGCCTGTGATTCACGCATTGGAATTTGCAGGGATTACTGACAGTAGGGGAGATCGCCTCGGATTGGCTGGCTGGAAGGTTGCAATCTCCAATCGCAATCCAATGAATTTACTTTGTGATGCTCCACTCTCTCCCCCTCACCAGCAGACCCAATTACAGTTATGTCTCCTTCCTGAGCTCAGCCCCCTTAGGAGCAGGGAGTGTAGAAGGTGTTATGGTGTGTCTCCCTTGAGTAATGGGAGAGGCAAGCTCTAGTAGTAGGTTTGTAACCTGGGATGGATGATTATTCAATTTCCAATTAACTATGCTGTTTAGGGAGGCTTGAATGAGTGCACTATCATGCGATAGCCGCAGAGCTAACACGAAGGTAGACATGGTTTTCGGAGTCTCATCCCCACCCTTTCCCAAATGTTTTCCCGTTGGGGGCTCTTAGAGATTAGAGAGTCTTTGTCAGAGGGCAGGGGTGGGGGGCTCACATGTCACCATTTTAGTAAATTTCTCTTTCACTAATGGTTCTGAGATGGTTGTTCAGGTGCACCTTGCAGGACAGGGGGTGGATTTGTGGATTGATTGCATTTTTTCAATGGATTCACTGGAGGTCTCGGACAATTCACCAATGCCAGAAATTGATAACATACAACTGCCAAGTGCAGCAGACAGCAGAATTAGATAATAGAAGAAATAAGAGATGAGGGGCAGTTAAATAGGGAGCAGTAGTGGCTGTTCCCCCTGCCCACACCTTTCTTACCTTGATAGCCACTGCTGGTTGATGGCTGTGCTGCATGCTCCCATGGTGGACACCGGCAAACACCCTCTGGAGCTGCTATTGTGGGAGCTGCCCTTTGCCTCTGGGCCCTTTGCCGCAGGGGGCTGCACGGGTAGGAGGGCTGCCCTGCTAGGTACACTGAATTAGGGACGATGCCCGATCAGGGGACAGGGGTGGGGAGGGAGGAGCGAGGAGGGAGGGAACAAGGGAAACCTGGAAGCAAAGACTCCCCCAGGCCGTGAAGTGGCTGAGGCAAAGTTGTAACAGGCCAATATAGAACTTTTAAGCAATCAAAGCAGGAGCACAAGATGGATGGAACACTCACCACTGGCCTCAAGGTGGAAAATGAAGCTGCGCGGTAGGTCAGCAAGGAAAGCACAATACTGAACAGAATACACAGGCTAATACCCAATGAGGGGACAAGGACGTGGAAGGAAGAGCAAAGGAACAAGAGAAACCAGGAAACAAAGTCTGCCCCAGGCCGCAAAGCAGCTGTGGAAAGTTGAGATAAAGAAGATGCTGCACCTGAACGCCTTTTAGCTCTCACAAGGCCATTAGTCATTTCTGATTGCCTTTGTGCTGAAGCCTGATAGGAGTGGGCAGTTTTTCATTGGTTTCAGAAAGGTAAACAAAATCTATATTTTGGACACATTGGGCCTCATTACGAGTAACTCGCCGTACCATTGCTGGCACCCAATATCGTGGTGTTACCGGGATATTGCGGGTGCCAGCAATGGCAGTAAGTTCCCATTCCATGGAGTACCACAGGACTCCATGGGACGGGAATTATTGAAGTAACGGCACCGTTTTGAACGGTGCTGGTTTTTCTGTGATTTCTCTGCCAGTAGGTGTCTGAACTCCCGGAAATTCGGGTCTGCCCATAGTTCACTGCCCCTACCGGCAGACTCATAGTAAGCTGGTCCGGGAAAAATGCCAGAGCCGGTAGTACTGGCCATTTTACTGCCATTTTTCCCAGACCGGATTACTCCTAATGAACCCCATACTCCTTGCCAAGAATTGACAAAATGATTGAGAGGATCAGATGGCAAAGTATACCCATGACTTATTTTATTTTTAATTTAATTGTTTTTTATAATGCGCTTAATAGCTGAGTTTGGTTTCTAAGTGCAGATCTGGGATTCAAACCTCTGTTGCTCTTCGTAGTCTTGCTTCCAAGACCAGCACGTTGCCCCTGTGCTTTCCTCCGTTCACTTAACTAAAGGATACAAATAGATCTCCTTGGTCCTAGGCGATTAAGAGAAAACAGCCTATGTTACAGCAATCGGCCTCTTCCAATTCACCATTCTACTATTTGACCAATTTCGGGCCCTTTCTACCTTCTAATATTTCAGTCTTACCAAGCTTTTGTTGGAGCCAATCTAGATGACATTGTGCTATGTAGTCTGAAGTGGTCCGACCACATTAGATATCTATATACGGACACCCAAAGATTTATAAAGACATGGCTTAAGGCTAATTTAGCTAAATGTCACTTTACCCTGCCATCAGCCAAGTACCTAGACTTCCAGGTTGGGAAAGGGACAGTTCAACCACAATCAAAACCATCCAGAACATGCCGACTCACAAGACAAGGAAGGAGTTGCACGCGTTTCTTGGCTTAGTGGGCTATTACCAATGATTTGTTCACAACTTCTTGACCAATGTAGGCATACTGATGGGTCAACTAAAGAGATCCAAACTTAAATGCATCCAGTGGATAGAGAGTACTGAGAAGGCCATTAGGATGTGTGATGATCCTTCAGATAGCGTTACTTCTCTCCACAGGGAGCCCTTTTCCATGAGACTACGGAGGTGCAGCCGCTAACCAATAGTCCCACTAGGGGCGGTTATATGCGGCAAGACCTCATGAGGAGGAACTCCCCTCCTGGGCATAAGGACGCAGGTCAGAGATATGGTCTCTAACTCCCAACCCTGTGAGCTGACACTAGTATATGAAATGCCTGCATTTAGGATTATGTCTGAAACAATGTGCTATAGTAATACATTCAAACCCACTGGCGGAACAAAGATGGAAGCGAACCAGAATTCAAAACCACTACCCCTAAATTAAAAAAACATTCGACCAGCTGTAGTTCATTTGACTGAAGTTACGATGCTACTTTTTTAAAAAAATATTTTAAATATTTTATTGATTTTATATTTCAGAAAAACAAACAACACACAACACAATACAACTGTTAATTATTTACAGAAACACCAAAGAAAATATGAAAAAAAGAACTCCCCCCAACCCCCATCAAGCCAGAGCCGGCTCCCTTGTATCCTCAGTCGGGGCACTGTCCGGTGGAACATTGTCCGTAGGTTCCTCTTCCGAATTCTCAGATTCGTCCAAGCCCTGTTGTGGGTGGGTCACAGAGGCCACCAATTGTCGCCAGGCCAGCAAGGGCCCTATCTCCTCCTCGCCCCCTCTAGTGACCGCTTCAAACCATACCACGGATTCAGCCTCCGCCCACCTCATAAGGTCCGCCCACCATAGTTCCACTCTCGGCCTGCTAGCCGATTTCCAGTTCATGGCAATCCTGCGTTTGGCCAGAACATATGACAGGTCCCTCAGCTTGCTCAGGTGCCTAAAGTGTCTGGGCCTGGGGAAGATCCCAAGCATACACGACCAGGCAGATCCTACGTCCAACACCATTCCCCCACCTGCGAGCTTCATCTTAACCTCCTCCCAAAATCTATACACTTCCGGGCAGGCCCAAAACATGTGTAGCAACCCAGCGTCCACCTCCCCACACCTGGGGCATTTTTGAGTGATCGAGCCTCCGAACCGTGCTATCTTCTGGGGAGTCAGGTAGGCCCTGTGAGTAATGTAGAACTGGAGTTGTTGGAGCTGTGCATTTCGGGACACCTTTTTATGATACCCCAGGACCCTCTTCCACTGACCCTCTGTCATAAGTCCACCCATCTCCTCCTCCCATTCATGCCTCAATTGGGGCAGCTCTTTCCCAGCCTTCGTTCTGAGGAGTTCGTATATCTGTGATATTTCATGCCCGCCCTCTGAGACATCATACATAGTTTCAAGGGTGACATCAGGATCATCTGCCAGTGCCGTCTCCGGCCATCTCTGTCTTACTCGTTTCACTAGCCTGGCATAGGTGATGTACTGGCCTCTGTGCACCCCCGTCTCATCCTGCAACTTTTGGAAGTCCAAAGGCTCCCCCTCCCGCCATATGTCCCCGAGCGTGGCCAGGCCCACCGGCTCCCAGTGCCTACGGACAGACTGAAACAGTTGGGGGTTGTTTTCGCACAGGGCCACCAGCGGGACCTGCCAAGATAGCGGTTCTGACTCCCCCATCAATTTCCATGTTCTGTGCCAGACCTCCCATCCCAACCTCAATAGCCGCCCTCTTCCCGTCATTTTATTCCTTTGTAGCCACACCACCTCTCTCAGGAAGTATGGGGCCGCATCCTCCCGCAGCAACCTAGATTCCGCCGAATCTTCATCAGACAACCACCTGGCCACATACAACAGCTGCCCTGCCAGATAATATAGTTCGAAGTTGGGCAAGCCTATACCCCCCTTCTCGTACGGGTTCTGGAGCTTCCACAGGGCCACCCTATTCCTGGAGTTACCCCACACGAAGCCCCTACACATACTATGAAGTCGTACAAATAGGCTCTTAGGGATCAAATACGGGACGTTCACGAAGAAATGCAGGAGTCTGGGAAGGACCATCATTTTCAGCAAAGCCGCCCTCCCCATCATGGACAGAGCAATCTGGACCAGAATGTCATGCTGTTCCTGGCCCCCTCTATGGCTCTCTCTGTGTTATGCTTGTGTACCGCCTCAGTCCGGTGGTAAATATTTACCCCCAGGTACCTAAACGTGTCGGTCCGCCATGGTATTGGCAACACAGGCAGCCTCTCCAGTGGGACGTACCTGTACCCGCCCAGAGGGAACAGGCTAGACTTCCTGGGGTTCACTGATATGCCCGAGAGGACAGCGTAATGATCCAGTACTTCCAGTACGTACTGCAGGTTCTCCTCCGGGTAGCGTAAGTAAAGCAGCATGTCGTCCGCATAGAGAGATATTAAGTGGCTGCCGCTGGCGGTGTTAATGCCCACCTCTCCGTATTGCTGCCGCAGGCATATCGCCAGCGGCTCCAGCGCGAGTATATATAACATGGGTGACCAAGGGCATCCCTGCCTGGTCCCCCTGCTAAGTTGCCAGGCATCCGAGATTGTGGCCCCAGTCTTGACCCTCGCCACCGGGCTGCTATATAACAACTGGACCCATCTGATATACCCAGGGCCCACGCCGTATCCCTGCAGGGCCGCTTTCAGCCAAGGCCATCTCACTGAATCAAAGGCCTTGACCGCATCTAGCGACACTACCGCCATCTCGCCCGTGTCATCCTTAGTATGGTCGATAACATGGTGCAGCCTCCTATGGTTATCACTGATATTCCTGCCTGGGACATATCCCTTTTGATCCGGGTGGATCAGCTTGCCAATCACCTTCTTCAATCTGTTGGCCAGCACCGCCGTGAGTATTTTGCTGTCCTGGTTTAGCATGGACAGAGGTCTATAAGATCCACACTCAACAGCCGGCTTGACTGGTTTCAGTAATGGGACAATCATGGCCTCACGGAGGGACAACGGGAGTTCTCCCTGTTCGTATGCCTCGTTAAACAAGGCCAGCAGTGGCTGGAGCAGCTCCTGCACGTACACCTTGTAAAACTCACCAGGCAGTCCATCCGCTCCAGGTGCCTTACATGTGGGGAGGCCCCGGATCACCACCTCCAGCTCATCTGAAGTGATAGGGGCGTCCAGTTCCTCCCGCTCCAGGTCGTCTAGGGTGGGCAGACCAATGTCTTCCAGTGTGTTCAGGATGTCCTGGCTCCTGTCCTCCCCAGTGTCCTCATACAAACGTTTGTAGAACCTGAGGAATTCCTCGTTCACCCCATCCTGAGTGTTGCGAAGACAACCGTCCTCACCACAGATCACATGAATAACCACTCGGGGGGACTCTCTTTTGTATAGCCAGGCTAGCAGTCTGCCTGGCTTGTCGCCCCCCGCGTGCAGCCGCTCCGTATATTTCCTATGGTTCAATCTACATAGTCGATCCCAAAGAGCGCTGAACGCCACCTGAAGGTCCCTCATCCTAGTCTTGTCTACCTGAGTGGCGTTTTCGAGACGAACCAGGCTCTCCAGTTCCCTTTGGGTGTACCTGGAGCGCCCTCCCGATACCCCCTTGAAGTCCCTTGGATTTAGAGATGGCCACTCCGCGCACCACTACCTTAAAGGCCTCCCACAGAGTTCCCGCAGAACGCACGCTACCTGTGTTTATCTCAAAATATTCCCCGATGGCAACCCTCAGGTCTTCCCGGAATCCCTCATCCTGCATTGCCTCCGACCGGAGCCTCCATGTGGGGACCCGAGGCCTAGGGGGTTGGTGTCGCCACTCTACCACCAGGGGCGAATGGTCCGACAATACTCGAGCCTTGTATTCCGCCCCCACTATTTCGCCCGCTATCTCGGCGGTTCCAAACACATAATCCAATCTCGTATATGAATCGTATGGCGCTGCATAGTGCGAATACTGCCTCTCTGTGGGGTGGAGTTTCCTCCACACATCTACCAGTCCCAGGTCTCCTAATAATGTCCCGAGCGCCTTGGCCGCCGGCGTCATTTTCCCTTTGGTATCAGCGGACCGGTCGATTTTGGGATCTAAGACGCAATTGAAGTCCCCACCCCACACCATCGCACCCCCTACCAAGGGGCCAAGTTTGCCATAGAGGGATCTAAAGTAGGCTGCAGTATCATGATTGGGGGCATACAGGTTGAGGATGTGTACTTCCCTGTTCTCCAGGAGTCCTGTTATCGCCACCATTCTACCCTCCGGGTCCACTATCGAGTCTAGCACCTGGAACGGCACGTGCGGCGCCACCCAGGTGATGACCCCTCTAGCATACGCCGAGTACGTGGCACCCACTACCTTGCCCTTCCACTTCCTCTTGACCACCTCCAATTTCTCCCTGGTGAGGTGGGTCTCTTGTAGCAGGGCTATGTCTATCCGCATCCTCCTCAGGTATAGCATTACCTTGTTCCGCTTGAGGTAACTATTGAGGCCTCGGACATTCCAGGTAACTATGCGAAGACTATCCGATGCCATCGGTTTGGTCTGTATTCAGCCCCGCCCTCCCCACAATACCCCCTTGGTCTAACACTCCGCCGGCTCTTCCACCCTTGGTCCCCATCCCCCCTCCCTGTTTCCCAACTACACACCACAGCAAACAACCCCTCCCATCCCAACAAAAGCCCAGCTCCATCCCTGGATCTCAGGCCCACCCGCGTCTGGTCTTATCCCGTATTCAAGGAGTAGGACCCCGCGGGGCGTCGCCGATCTAACAGCGACCTAACTAACTAGATGTGTTACTACTGGGGACAAAGGAAGCCTCTTGGAGCTCCCAACCAAGTAACTACGGGTAGGCACGCCCAATGGGCCAGCCAGTCAGCACCACATCATACTCACAATACACCGTATAAATGACTATATTCAAGTCCCAATGTCTCGGCCCCATTGCCCTAGGCGACCCAGCCGTAAGCTACTTATCTTCCGTAGTCTCTGCCTGGATGCCCGATTCTTGAGGACTGCCCAGCGCGTCTAGCCAGTCCATCGCTTCAGTTGGTGTTTCAAAGAACATGGATCTGCTTCTGTAGAAAACTTTCAATTTGGCCGGGTAGAGTAGCATGTAGCGATGGCCAGCTTCACGAAGTCTCCTTTTCACCGCCCCGAAGTGCATCCGACTCCGCTGTACTTGTAGCATGTAGTCAGGGTAGGCCGTGATCTTGGCCGATCCTCTGTCAATCGTTCCCCCTTTTCGAAAGAATTGAAGAATATTTTTGCGATCTCGGTAGTTCAGAATTTTCGCGATCACCGGCCGCGGGGGGGCCCCAGGAGGCGGCCTCCTGGTTAGGGCCCTATGCGCTCTCTCGACTGCAAACCCCTGGGTCAGTACCCCGCCGGTAATCTCCTGCAAAAACATGGATTCCACAAATTCCGTGGGGTCTGGCCCTTCCGTTCCTTCAGGTAGGCCCACGATGCGAATATTGTTGCGCCTGGCACGTCCCTCCGCCTGCTCCGCTCTGTCCTCCAGGTTGCCCACCCGTTGCACAAGGGCGTGTAGTTCCTTTTTATGAGCAGAGCAGTCTGCCGTGTTCGTGGCCGTCTCCTTCTCGATGGTCCCCGTGCGCTCCGAGATCGCCCTCACATCCAGTCTAAGCAGATTCACCTCCTCTTGGACGGCACCGATCTGAAGGTTTAAGCCTTCCTGTAGCTCTTTCATGGCGAGGCCCAACTTGGTCTCCCATGACACTTTTAAGTCCGCAATCGCCGCCAGCACCTCCTGTATCGTGCCCGGTGACTCCGTGGCCGACACGGGGGACTCTTTGTTCTTGCCTCCTTCCGCCCCTGAGGGGGACTTGGCGTAAGCCTCCATCGTGGGCTGTTTGGCCTTGGGTTTCACACCTCTCGTGGTCATGTTGTTGTATGAGTCGGGCGGGGGCCCGTCCCGCCAGACACCGAGGGGGAGTCACGCCACACAATGCTCAAAGTCTGGCCCACCACACCATGGGGCATCCAACACGCGCGGAGCACCCCAACCACCGGGCCCACGGTCCCGTCGTCACGGCTACATCCGTTCGGCTCTCCAGCCGCTGGGCCACCGTGCATCCTAGGCGGCGCTCACGTGTTTTAGTCTCCAAGCAAAGGGACCCAAGGGTCCTGCACTCGTGATCGCGACACTGACTTCACGATCCTCGGTGTTCGCAGCGTGTCGCCGCCATTTTGTCTTGTCCGCCTGCTCGGGGCTCGTCCCAGTCAATCACATTTATTTCAGTTTCTAGGCCTTCCAGACATCACAGACTTTCACCGGGTGTAGTGGTGGCATTCACACGCCTGGACATCGATTTCCAGCGTCGGCCGGCCCCCGTGGACGTACCCCTCCATCAGGATCAAAATAGGATCAGCGGAGCTCCTCCAGAGTGCGACCCCTTACATGGCCGTCCAAGCCACGCCCCCCAAAATAGCTTACGATGCTACTTAAACTTAACAGCAACGAAAGACTGAGTTCTTCATCAATCTCTGACCTGTATGGCTGGAGAGCGTGCTGTTCTGGGCTTGTGAGAGCCATTGCACAATCGGGAGGAGAACCAGACGTGCAAGGAGGCCGCCTGGGAGCCCGTAAGACTAGACTTGGGCTCCAGGAAACTGCAGCAAGGCTAGTCTCCAAACTTGCAGAGACAAGCAGCGGAACACCGAAAAACGTATTGCGAGTCGGCAGGAGGCCAGTGCAGCAGAAGCAGGGAGAAGGAAAGGTGGTGGTGTGACCTGTCGTGGGTGGACCGAGCTGTCCGACAACTACGACGAGACCATCGACAGTGAAGGGTGATGGAGAGAAACCAGCCGTAAATGTAACCGGCCCAGGCGGTGGCTGGAAGAAAAAGCAGCATTAACAGGAGTTGATCGGCCCAGGCGTTGGCTGAGAGAAGAAGGAACAGTTAGGAGAGTCGTCCTGCGACCCCTGGTAAAACCGATGAAGCGTTCCCAAGAGAAGGTAAAGGGAATAAGCCTAAGTCTCGGAGGGGTCCAGGAGGAAAAGCACATCACTGTTTCCGGCCTCTCTCTAGTCTATGGAAGGTTGGATGAACACACATTAAGCGCTTTACTCAGAAAGAAGTCTTGGACGAGCCCTCGTGATTTATCTTGAGTTGGCTTCTTCTACTGCTGTTATGCTTTTAAACTACATGTTTGACTTCTATTGATAGTTAATAGAGAAGGAATGGGTGCGGACCCTCTGGTTAAACAGGGATTTTGAGAGTGGTTTATCAACTCAGCTCCCAATCACAGGGTTGCATTCATTCAAACATTCAGCAGCCAGCCAAGCAATGATGGTTACCACATTCAAGCTTTCCATCAAATCTTCCTGAGCCTTCACTCTAATGTGGATTCCAGCGAGGAATATAGACACCATTCAGGCATCTGGATAGATCTGGTTCTGGCTCTGTCGCCCCTGCACTTTCAAGACCATAAACCATGGCCATATATGGAAAGGTCTGTGCCGCAGTAACCCTGGCAGGACAGAATGTTAGCCTGCTAGACTAAGCGCTGTATTTTACACAGCGGTTTCCAGAACAAACACCCCGAGGGTACAGATGGCTGTACCCTACTAATGCTGCACCCCAATAAAGTTACAAACTACAGTTTGCCAGCACCCAGCCTACAGTACAAGGAGACTCATCAATGAACAGGGTACTTTTAGGGCTCCCTAACCCTGAGAGACTATGGTCTTTTTAGGACACCTTCACGATTTAAGTTCCTAATGAGGCTTTGGATGAGAACTCCTAAGGGAAAAGTCAGGTTTACAGGTCAGGACAAAATACAAACATTTCAGGGCCTCTCTCCAGAGGTGCAGTTTAGGACCTTACCTCCAAGGGATTCTGAAGCACGATACAAAAATGTAACACACTTTATTACTCAAATCAAAAACTATCAATATATTAGCCTCTGAAGAATGAAGTGCTAAGTAGGGCCTGCAGGGATTCAAATGCGTGATTGCTGGTTGCACAGACATATGAGCAAGTGCTTAACTTGCTAAATTGTTTTCAATGTAATCCCAGCAAATTATGCAGAAATATTGTGCCTTTTGTTTTGTGTCTGCTATTGGCTGGGTTGAGTGACTGAAAGAGCAGCATTTGCAAGAGGCGAGCCACAGCATGCTAACCAAAAAATATGCACAAATATAATTCATAATGAAATGGCAATAAGGGAAAGTCACAAAATGCTCTTACACATTCTGTATATGTACTATTTTTAACAAACAAAGCGGTTACAATATGAAGGAACTCATGAGATCAATCTCCTCGAAGGCCTCTCATCATCCTCCCTTGTGCCCCTGGGAAGTGTCTTAAATGCGGCTGCACACCTCCTCAAGGGTCTACGCAGATACAACCACATCAGCCGCCCCTCATCGACCTTTACTGGCTCCCACTGCACACACAAATCACCTTTAAGTCTTGCTACATCATCTCTAAGGCACACACCCTCAACTCACCCAGCTACCTCGCTGAGAAACTCACCATCTCCGATGGACTGCGCACCACCAGAATCCAGGACACGTGCAGACTGGAAATCCACCGCTGCAAAAAGGAAAGGACCAGAAAACAAGCCTTCTCTGCCTATGCCCCAAGCCGATGGAGCCTCTTCACCGTCAGCATCAGACTCGCCCCCATGCTGCTGCAATTCAGAAAAGAACTCAAGACCCACATCTTCAAGGAGTTCTCCTCCCCAACACCTAAGCCATCACATCGCCGCCTACGGCACCTGACTCGCTAGACGCCTTCTGCCCCTCTCCTCCCCACCACCATGTACAGCTGTCGATCTCCTCTGTGCCCCTCTGTATCCTACCCCCCGCTGTATATCTGTTCTGTTGTTACCTCTGAAAAGCACTCCGTTATGCATCTGTATTGTTGTATAGCCCTATAAAGCGCTCTGTTGCTTCTCAAAGCTAGGTCCGCACTCAATAAATACAATAATAATAATAATAATAATAATAATAATGAGACACCTACAGAAGAAGGTGTTGTGCGAAAGGAGTGGAATGTATAAGCACAACAGAAAAAAACCCAATAAAAACAAACACTGATTCTTGCTCGAAGCTTAAACAAGCTGTAAGAGCCAACAGAGAATGATATCTGAAACAGACAATAAAAAAAGAGCGCTGAATGTAGGCTGTCGCACAATGCGTTGTACTGCAGCCCTGTGGCAGACCTTAAGCAGCAATGCAGGAGGGTCCAGAAACATAGGTCTGGGGGTCAGGCGGGGGTACGGGTAGAGAGGGCAACGGGAAGGTGGTGTGGAGGCCAGGCAGCATGAGGGGGAACTCGGGGGAGGAAGACCACTCCAGAAATGAGCTTGGGGGAAAACAAAGAGTGACCCTGCCAGGGTGGCCTTTACCGGGCGGCATTCCGCAATGCCTTCCTTTTTTGTAGGTGGGTTTTGAGCATAGATCCAAAAGTGACAAACGCATGTTGTTTGATCACAGGCAACTACTTTTAACAAACAGTAGCAGGCTATGGGTGTGATGGGAAAGGGAGACTGCAAAGCACACACGTGGATGTGCATTCATCCCTAAAGGCATACTTGCCAACCCTACAGATTTAGGCAGTAGGCTACTGCTTTTTAAGCACTCCTACCGCCTACAGATTTCAATGACCGATCCTACTGCTTTTTACAGTAGCAAGTCATTTATGTGACTCTAAGGCAGGCTCCAGGACAAAGCATGCAACACATTAGTCTGTCTATACAGTTGACTGGTAGGTGATTACTTTGATTTTGCTCAGACCAATCCACTTGACTCTGTCCTGCACTCTTGCCAGGACAACCCTTAGGTGAACCACCAGTGAAGGCAAGTGGCAGAGTGTAACACCATCACACAGCATCAGCCTATCAGACTGAGGGGGGCATCAGTCGCCATGTCATTCAGTGTTCAACTTGCAATAAATATGTACCGCTTAGGCTGCTGCAATAGAGCAGTGGCACACGTTGCCTACCTGCTCTGTGTGATAACCTTCTGTGAAGTTATTGAATTTGGTGTTAAGTTACCATTCAGAATTACATATTTTTACCATTTCAACATCTTTCCATGTTGTGATGTTTGATGGGTTGTGTATTTTAGAATGCTTCAATGGTGCCAACAATGTATGTTTTGTATTTTCCTGTGATGTCATTGTTCTGGGAATTATTATTTTTGAAACTTGAAAAATCCTACATCTTTTTGGTCACAGAATGTTGGCAAGTATGCAAAGGCAATCCTTCCCTCATCACACTCATTGGCAGTCATTTTGGCTCATACTGGGTAGAGGGAGCCAAAACCTGAAAACCGGTCTTTAGCTCAAACATGAAGATGCTTTTCTCTTTCCAACCATTAGTATGCCAAGATTGCCATGTTTCCATGGGCATGCTTTTTGGAATATTGCCTCCCCTACCTAAGACTTATCACCCAACAAGTACATTTACAAAAGCTGTAAAACCTACAAGTATTTAATTATAGGCTAGATACAATCCTGTAATTACCGCTTGGTTCTCCTCATTGAAAGCTTGTGATAGTCATTACGAATGCTATTGCATGTGATTACATAACAGTGCATTGTGATTTTGTTCTTAAATGTTCCATACTTTGGACTCTCCCTTGACATTTGGCAGGCATTACTGAAACCCTGGCAAGGTCTCCCACAGTGTTGCAGAGAAAAGCTGGTAAGTTAAAAGCAACCTTTCAAGGAGCACAATAAATGGGCAGCAGAGTTAATGCACATCGGAAGCTGCGCAGTGCCTACCTTTCAAATCCTTCCTTAACTTTCGGAGATCTTTTTGAAAATCTTCAAACTTCATCTGTGAAACATGGAAGAGATCCTGAGGCTCTGGCAGGGGGAAGAGGCTTTGTTCCTTTCCAGCACTCTGCCATGGCTGTAAAAGTGAGATGTTACTTTTAACAGACTCCATTTTGTTTTGTGTTAAATAGAGGTTTTGACTTTTGTTATAAATAAGACACAAGCAAATCGTATGTCAGATAGCTAAACACATTTGATATTTTTAATTGAGAACTTTCAGACATCCTTATGAGAAATGAAATATTTACGGCCAAACTGAACAAGGGACACATGAAAATGTAGACTTATATTTCCCCAGTTCACACTGTAGTCGTAATAGCAGTTAGAGGAAAAACTAAATTGGAATGCATCTGTCCAAAAAGCCCATTCTACGTGCCAGCCTCCGCAGCACCTCACACCCACCATCTGCATACTTTCACAACTGCGGAATCAAGAGACAACTCGAAGCCAGGTCTCAAAGTCCAAGAGTCTTTAATAAACAAGAAAGGAATGTTAACAGACTCAGTGGGACTGTTCAAACAAAAGGTAAACTTCAACAGCCAATCTGGTTTTCTGGTCAACAAACAGTCAATCCGGTTTTCTGGAGGGCCATAGTCAGTTGTTCCCTCTCCCCCTTACACTTTGGCTACCGGCGGTCAAAAGAGTCCCTCAAAGTCTTCTGCGTCTTTAAGTGTTCAAACACTTATTTCATGGTTATTGTAGATACTATCTGGTCTTTGGTCGCACCTGCCACAATGTCGTTCTCTTTGATATTTATTTGTTTATTTATATACTTATAGAGGGTGATTAATATACTTATAGATGGGTGAAGATGTCACCAGCACCCCTGGTGTACAGGTTCGTCAGCACGTGCGCTTATCGTTAGGCCTTGGTGACTCTTGCTCAAGGCATTGAGGGTCCTGGGAATCAGCATGTTTAGCTTGGTGGATGTGGGTCTCAAACTGAGTTTCTCCAAGCACCAAGGTTTTAACTACCTGCACAGACCTTTGCATTTTGAACTAGGCACATTCTCATCCTCCTCAAAACTCTTGCTGACCCCTTCTGTTCCTTACTCCTTCTTCTCCTCTCCAAACTGAACCACCTTTCCTGTCCTTGATGACTCTTAAAACTCTGCTCCTACCCACCACCCTCCCCAACTTATCTTCTTTACACCTCTTTTTCAGCCCTCTGTCCGATATTACTGGTTCTCCACCGTACAGCCAACGTAATGCCTCTGTTAGAGGGCTCATGTCTCTTTAAGAGAGAGAAAGGCCCACCTCAGCAAAGTCACATAGGACATGACGTGGGAGGAGGCTTCAGGGCTTGAATTTAGTATCTGTTTAACTGTTGCATAAAGAGGACGTTGATACCCTTATTGGCGTGTATCTTAAATCCTTACAGGCCGAACGGCTACAATAACTGGCAACGAGGCTGCTGCCTACACGCCAAGGTCCTGCGCCTCCAGCTTACTACTACAGCCGCTTCCAGATTGCACACACGGCTGTATCCCCGATGGCTTGCACCCGATCCCGGGCCCCGCCTTCCTCCTCCTCCTACTGCTGCCAAAATACTTCACCCAGGCCGGCGGGCACCCACTCCCGGGCCCCGTCTTCCTTCTCCTCTTACTGCTGCTGACAAACATTATCTGGATGGCACGAACGAAGGAGGGCGCCGTCCTGACACCACACGGCAACCCGCCAGCGGTTGAGGCCCTGCTTCCACGGACCACGCATCGCTACAGGCGGGTGGCTCCCCTCCACCACCACTCCACGACGTCAGAAACAACGCAGCCCCACAGTAGGTCGCCCTACATAAGGGCCAATATTCTACTGAGCTGCATCACACTAGCTCTCTGTCCCAGAGCCTTCAGACTGCATGCTAACCTGCACAGCAGCCAGCCCTCCCTACCAGGGCCCACAGTCTATGCCTCGTGTTTTCCACACCAATCGGGCCTCCAACTCAACGCGCATGGTCGCGGCCGATTTAACTCTCCCCAGCAACCACCCTGAGGGTAGTATACCCACCAATACCTTAGCAGGATGCACCAGTAAAGTGGCCCAACCAACACCCTCAAACGAGGGGCATGCTCAGCCCCCACCATTCCACATTCAGAATGAGTTCTCCTCCAGCTCAATTTGTGCTACCCCAGGCAGCTCAAGCTCCCCCTATGAAATCTTCTGCCACTGCCTGGCGCATGCCCCCTCTGTTCTCCATGACCCCGCAGGCTGACAAAGGCCTGCGGCGGGTTGAATAGTTGGAAGATTTTAACAACTTAATTGCTACCGCAGGTGAAGAAAACTCCCCAAAACTGCGCAGCATGTTCAACATAGCTGGTAACCAAGTCAAGACAGTAATTAAGACCAACCCAGCACCTGAACACCCTGATTTCCCATCGCTGCTCATGGCCCTCAACAAGAGACTGGTGATTGAGCCCTATTGTACCCAGAGAATTGACGAGACAGTAGATGAATTCATCACCCGCATACAAATAAAAGGAGCACATTGCCAATTTCACGCCTTCTCGTTAGATGAGGCAATCCGCCTGGGGGTGATTGAAGGGGGCATATCTCAGACACTCAAGAAACAATTGCTCAAGAAACCACTCACTGTTACAGTGGGAGTTGCATGTACGCATGCGCGAGCCTCGTTCAGGCTCACGCATGCGCATTTATGAATAAATGCATCCCGAACGGCAGTTGCCGCCGGGACCTCAACAGCACCAGATGTGTCTCCGAGTGTTGCTCAGTATGCGTGCGTGTGTGTCTGGATGAGGCGGACCGAGGCATCCGCCGACACTAACACTCACCATTGAAGAGGTCAGTGAAATGGCCAGGATCCTTGAAAGAGTAGACATACAAGCAACCCAGATGTCGGGCAACACCACGTCCAAGCAAGACAGGGGTGAGACAGTGGCAGCGATCCAACCGAGCAACGCAAGAACAGCGGACAGAAACATGGGAAGCGGCTATGTGATGACTCCAAGAATACAACAGCAGTGCTACCGATATGGAATGGCTTTTCCCCACGCAGGGACATGCCCTGCACTCACCCAGAGGTGTGGGAATTGTGGCAGAGAAGGCCACTTCCAGTCAGACTGCAGGAGGAAGATGCCTCCTAAACTACCGGACTGCGGCCTGTTTCAGCCTAATTGACATTCAGGTTCAGGAAGACGACACCATCCGCTCGACCGCCCCAACACGTGAAGCAAGAGATGAAGTCTACAACATATGGAACAGTCCCTCACCAGTGAATGCCATCACGAAGGACACGATTGTAAGTGAATTCCTGCTCCTATGCAAAGGACTAGGCAAGATGAAAGGTCCCCCTGTGAAATTACACATTGATCCATCAGTCCGACCCATTCCCCAACATCCGAGCAGAGTTGGATTTCATCTGCAAGCAGCAGTGTCGAATGAACTCAACCAACTGCTGGACGACGGAATCATTGAATCAGCCACTGGTCCGACCCCATGGGTCTCGCCATTAGTGATTGTGCCAAAGGAAGGAGGCCGACTAAGACTCTGTGTGGACATGAGAATGACCAACAATGCCATCCAGAGAGAGTGCCACCCTGGTCCACGGATAGAGGACATGATAGTCCAACTTAACAAAGCTGTCCTCTTCTCCAAGCTTGACCTCAACCAGGGGTACCATCAGATGGAGTTGCATCCTGAATCAAGGGGCATTAGCACCTTTGCCACCCAAGATGGCCTCTTCCGCTATAAACGCCTACATTTCGGAATCTCGTCAGCGGCCGAGATTTTCCAAGAAGCCATCTGGCAAGTCATTTGGACGGGAAGCAGAGCACTGAACTACAGTGATGATATTCTTGTGTTCAGAAAGTCACGAGAAGAGCATGACGAGGCCCTGTGAGCAACCTGCAATGCCGTTTAAGGAGAGGGTCTTACCCTCAATGTTGACAAATGCCGTTTCAGCAAAACCAAACTGAAATTCTTTGAGCATATCTTCTCTGCCAAAGGCATGACACCCGACCCCGACAAGGTCTCTACCATCTTCAACCTTCAAGAGCCAAGTCAAGTAGCGGACGTGAGATCCTTTCTAGGTATGGCAGTATATTGTGCCATTTACATCCCACACTATGCCACCATCACGGAGCCACTGCGGCTGTTACTACAGAAGGAAGTTCTGTTCACATGGTCAGCGGAGTGCCAAGTGGCATTCAATACCATCAAACAGGCGCTGGCCGAAGCCAGGAGGCTTGCCTACTTCGACCAAGATTTGCACACAGAGATTATAGTAGATGCAAGTCCAGTGGTACTAGGAGTGATACTGGCACAGACAAACGGGATAGATACCCACCCGAGACACATCGTGGTATATGCCAGTAGGGCACTAGCACCACCTGAGTCAGCGTATTTGCAGGCCGAAAAGAGAGTTTGGCGGCCATATGGGCGTATGAACACTTCCACAACTTCGTGATAGGCAAGAAGTTCACCCTCATCACCGATCACCAAGCCCTTCTGTGGCTCTTTTGGAACCCCAGGACAAAAAGGACCCCCAGGATCGAACGATGGGGAATCGGACTCCAGGAATACGACTTTGAAACCTTTCATCGACTTGGCGGTGAGAACAACCCGGCTGACTATTTGTCCAGGCATCCTACAGGCAAACCGGTGCAGAGACATGGAGACGCTGAATATATCAGCTACGTGACCTCGAATGCACTTCCCCAAGCTATCTCACTAGAGGCCGTTGCCTCAGCCTCAGCTGCAGACCCCTCCACGGCCTTGGTGATTAGTCTCACCGAGAACAACAGATGGAAAGACTATCAGCGTGCAGTATTGACACATACAGGAGCGTGCAGAGATGAATTGAAGAGACTAGCAAAAGTGCACACAGAATTGCCCGGGAAGGATAAAACAATCCTGAGAGGGTGCAGGCTTGTTATCCCAGCAACCATTCGGTCGAAAGTCATCAAGACAGCCCATGAAGGACACTGTGGAGCGGACAACACCAAGAGACAGCTCAGATGTCACGTGTGGTTCCCATTCTTGGATACTATGGTGGATCGGTTGCTGAGAAACTGCATAGCGTGCCAATATACGGCCAAAGCTGAGGCTCCAATCCCACTACAACAACACAGATCCCGTAGCACCCCTGGGAGAAAGTTGCTGTGGACTTTTATGGTCCCCTCGAATCAGGGGAATATTTACTGCTGTTCATAGCTGAACACTCGAGGTTTCCAATTGTAAAAAGGTGTCTACATCCACAGCGTTTGTCCAAGTGGCAGCTATCTTCGATGAGGTCGTGAGCGAGTGGGGAATACCGGACACCATCAAGTTGGACAACGGTCTGCCATTCAGCGGTCATGAATTTGTGGCCTTTGCGAAACACATGGGGTTTAACCACCAGAAAATCATACCCCGCTGGCCAAAAGCCAATGGGATGGGAGAGAGGTTCATGTCCTCGATCAAGAAAACCCTACAGAGGGCCCGCAACGAAAGCGCTGACCCCCACCAAGCGCTCTGTCGCCTGCTACGAGATTACTGCAACACGCCTCATGAGGCCACGAACAAGACTCCTGCGGATCCCATAATGAAGTATCAGATCTGCACACGCATCGCAAGACACCCGATGAGCCAGCCGGAAGCTGACCAAGAAGTCATAAGAAGAGAAGCTGAGCGCAAGAAAAAGGCTTGTGTGGAGACCGATGAAAGGAGAGGGGTCCGACCAAAAGAATTTCATGTGGGGGTGCAGTGCTGGTCCAACAAGCCATGGTCAAGAAAACCGATTCCCGGTTTGCACCGAAATCCCTACAGGGGATCATTGCAGTCAAAGGAACCATGGTGACCGCTGTGAACTCTGCGAAAGAAATAACACGGAACAGTTTGTTATTCAAACATGTAGTCAATGAAGAAACTGAAAGACCTCCACCTCCTGACCCAGACCCAGAGTCTTATGACGTCAGAGATGACCTGTGGACTCCCCCTTGGTCCCTGCCTCGACCAGAGATAGAGAGGGATGACTGTCTAGAAGGAGGTCCAAGTTTGGGCCCCAGCGGCCAGCCTCAACGTGCTGTCAAGAGACTACTACGCCTGGTCGAGGAACTTTGAAACGGAAGCAAGGACATTTGTCCGGGGGGTGTTGTTAGAGGGATCATGTCTCCTTAAGAGAGAGACAGGCCCACGTGGGCAAAGTCACGTGAGCCATGTCGTGAGAGGAGGGAGGAGGCTTCAGGGCTTCAATTTAGTATCTGTTTAACTGTTGAATAAAGAGGACGTTGATACCCTTCTTGGCGTGTATCTCAAATCCTTCCAGGCCGCACGGCCACAACAGCCTCCAGCCCCTTCTTTTCTAGTTGTCTTGTTATCCTTTTCTGTTTTTCCTCCTTTGCAAATCCCTGTCGTGTCCGGAGAGGACACAGTTAATGTATCGTGACAGAGCCCCGTCATGCAAAGCAGGGAAAAATGGGAAGTGCGAGAACGCGGTAGTGTAAAATGAAAAGGGAAATAAATAATATGAGTTCCCTCTGGCTCTGTCTGTTCATTATTGGGGAGCATTTCCCGCATTACACAAACACATGATAGGAATGATCTTTTGAAGTTAGAGAACAGGAAAACTTGCGAGGAGGATGACATTTGACACCCCTGTTCCTCACGATAAAAATATCCAGCAATTCCTCTGCTTGATGAGCTGCTGAGCCATTAACTGAATTCCTCGACAAGATGACTGAGGAAGCACCCCATGATCGTGAAGCCCAGAGAAATGAGAAATGAAGAAGGGCCCAGCGTAGACGAATTTCGCCGCCCATGCCCATTTCACACAGGAGACCAGCAGGCTCTGGGCCAAATATCGGAACGATGGCTCATAAGGTTTGAGAACTACTTGACTGCACATGATGAGAGCGCCCCAGACAAGTTTGCTAGTAGGCTGTTTCTGAATCTGGTAGGAGACAAAGTGGAGGACATCATTCCGCCTTTCCCACCTGATTTGGTAAAGCCACTTAAAGAAGCATTAAACACATATTTTTACCCACAGCAACATGTCGACCATTAGAGATCCATGTTCAACACAGCAAGTCAAATGAATGGTTTGTTTGTTTGTTTGTTTGTTTGTTTGTTTTATTCACTTTTTATGCGCGCCAGACCCAACGGTAGCAGGGCGCAACAGTAAGAAAATGCAAAACTTACATGGTTACAACATAGAATGATGTGCAGTGTACAAGAAAGGTCTCTAGATCACGGATAATTACAAAATATACAATGTTCAAGGTATGGTCAATCAGAATTACAGAAATGTACAGTAGAGTTTGAGGCAAATGAATACAGTGGGAGGTAGGTGACACAGGTCAGCTAAGGTCAGTAGAAGTTAGGAGTGGAATGACATTTTTTTTGAAGCGAAGGTAGGGCAAGTCCACTCTCAAATCTTGTGGCAGTGAATTCCAAGATTTTGCAGCCTTTACAGGGAAGCCATTTCCTCCGATCGTGGTGAGTCTGAAGTCAGGTATTATCAAACAGTTAGAATTGACAGCTCTGGTCGGTCTGAGAGATGTTCTCCTTTGGAATTTGTCAATCAGGTATCTGGGGGCGGAGTTATTAAGGGCTTTATGGGTAAGAGATAGCATCTTGAGTTTTATTTTGTTGTCAGTGGTCAGCCATTTGTGATGGCGTCTGGCGGAGGAGATATGGGAATTAGATTTGGCTATACGATCGTCATACGAGTTGCGTTTTGCCTGTCAGACTTCTTTTTTGTATAGCGGAGAGAGAGGTTAATTTAGATTTGTTATCAACTGAGGGGCAGAGCCTCCAAATGGTTTCACTTTTTCTTTTCAGGATACGTAGGTCTCTTAGCTGTGGTGTAAACCATTTTTTTGTTTAGATGAGCTTTAGGTTTGCTTGATCTCAGTTTGAGAGGTGCCAGTTTATCTAGAGTAGAGAGCATAATGTTATTGAATTCTTGCACTAAGGTACTAG
Organism: Ambystoma mexicanum; assembly: GCF_040938575.1. NCBI lineage: Eukaryota > Metazoa > Chordata > Amphibia > Caudata > Ambystomatidae > Ambystoma > Ambystoma mexicanum. The sequence goes on along the minus strand of NC_090928.1, from coordinate 235,681,856 downwards.
GATTTAGATTTTCTGATAATGCGTTGAGGGTGGGTAATATAGCTGGGATAACTTTCTCTGCAGTAATGCATTTTTTATTTCTGGTTAAGCATGGTGGAGCTAGCAGGGGGGCCATAGGGTTGGGTCTGGAGGTGGCTAAGTTAAAGGACACCAATGAGTGGTCTGTAGATGGTAAGGGCATTATGGAAGAAATAGTGGCTGAGCAGTTGCAGTCTGCTATCCAATCTAGCGATCTCCCCTTCAGGTGCGTGGGCTTGTCAACTTTTTGAGTTAGGCCTAGTGCGTGAATCATGTTAGCTACCACTGAGGCATTAGTATCCGTAGTGTCATGGAAACCTAGGTTAAAGTCCCCAAGAAAGATTAGTTGAGAGCAGGGTTTGAGGTTGTTGGTAAGTAGGTTATGGAGATCCTCTTCAAAGGTGCCTAAAGGGCCTGGAGGTCTATATAATAGGTGAACAGTGAGTGATTGGTTATTATTTATCTGGAATTTGGCAGATAAGGTTTCACAGGATTGAAACAATTGGGTAGGGACTAGTCTGAGGGAGAGGCTCGTTTTGGAAATTATGGCGATACCACCACCTCTTGCACCTTCTCGATCTTGTCGGACTATCGTGTAACCATCAGGGATGGCTAGCATAAGCGACGGTCCTGCGGCATTATGTAGCCAAGTCTCAGTAATCGCAAGAAAATCAACTTTACCTTCTGTGATTAGGTCGGCTATGTCAAGGGCATGGGCGACGAGCGATCTCACATTGAGGAGTGCTCCTGCGATGGGTGGGGTCTTAGTGACATCTGTAACTTGGAGGGATTTAGTAGTAGATGTATTAGGTAGCTTAGGCTTGTTATTATGAATTGGGCAGGCATCGGAATTGGGTGTATGGGGTGGCAATGGTGGCCTAGTATGGCTCGGTTTACTAGTCGGTGAGTCGATGGGCGCTTTTGCAACCTGGCTGCGCAAAGTAGTGGCCCATCATCAGATTACGAATCATAGGAGGATGCCTCTCATCCACCTTATGAAAGAAATTGCTCTGTGAACCTCTTCCCCTCAATACCATTCTACAAATGGCGCAAACAGAAGTGAGAGCAGATTCCCAAGCAACGCAAATAGAAACAGGAAAGGGGTCAGTGAGAGACCAAGCATACCAGGTTAGACAAGGTGGAAGAAGCATGGTAATCGTCAATCTGCCTGCACGAAGGTACAGAACAATGGGAAGATATGGGAAGATAATGGGAAGATATTACAGATGTGGCCTACCATTCCGTATGAAGAAGGAGTAAGGTGCCCTGCATTTGGACACAAGTGTAGAAATTGTGGAAGAGAAAATCACATGGCCAGTGTGTGCAACGCGCCACCAACTCGCATGCAAGGAAGTAGCAGCCCAGGCAGTAAACCCAAACCTAATATGCGCATGTCAGGGCCCAGAAGAGATGTGGATGCAATAAGAAACCTGGTGAGTCATGTCCGACAAGGCATGGGCTGCTTTCCGTCGCCCACACCGTCTCAAGAAAGAAGCCAACGAGAGAATGCATATATGATGACTGAAGTAGTGACATCAACATTAAGGTGGTGCAACATCCAGCCAAATTCGTCACTGGCACCACTCTAAATAACATGTGCATATCCGAGTTCTGCAAGATAGCGCATCCGCCCACGTTGACACCGTCCGTGCTAAAGGTATTTCAGTGAGCTGCAAAAGGACCTGTTCAAAATCATGGAAAGTTCACAATGGAGTAAAACTATGTTCTTCAAGGTGAAGTACCGGGAAGCAATCTCCTGGGGAGGCCGACGGCCTTAGAGATGGGAATTTGCCATAGTAACTTATACCTTGAGACATGAGGTGCCAGTCAGACAGCGATTTCCAGAGCTATTCAGGGGAATCGGATGTTTGAGTGGGGAACCAGTATCTCTTCAAATTTATGAGTAAGTCATCCCAGTTGCCCAACATCCCACAAGGATACCGATTCACCTGCAACCACAAGTGGAGAAGGAAATCAAGGTGCTGCTAAAGTAGGACATAATAGAACCAGCCTGCGGTCCCACTCTGTGGATTTCGCACGTGGTGGCAGTGCCCAAACAAGGATCATTCGTCAAAATGTGTCTATGCGTAGATATGAGGTAAGCAAACAAAGCCATTGAACGTGAAAGGCATGCATCTGGAAGATATGATTATCTTGCTGAACGGAGCCCCAATATTCACCAAATTGGACCTATACAAAGGATATCACCAGATCAAACTTGATGAACAGTCACAAGTCATACCAGCATTTGCAACTTATGAAGGATTATTTTGCTACAAAAGGCTCTGTTTTGGAATATCATCCGCAGCTGAGATCTTTCAGGAGAGCATCACGAGAGTGATTTGTCATGTGAAAAACTGTGACGACATTTTGGTTTTTAGAAAGGACAGGGAGCAACATGATCGAGCGCTACACGAAAAGTGTATTGCGTTATCCCAAGCAGGGTTGCCATTAAATCCTGAGAAGTGGACGTTTCACAAAAAATCCCCAAGATTTTTGAGCATGTGTTCTCGCTGGGAGGAATGAGCCCCGAACCAGGAAAGGAGGAGGCCATCACTGATATCTCGCCACCACAAGATATAAGTGAGGTGCAGTCATTTTTGGGCAGGGACAGTATTGCAGCCAATATCTTTGCCACCATCCGTGCGCCTCTGAGGGAGCTCACCAAACAGGGCAAGGAGTTTCAATGGGATTGCCACTGTGAAGAGATATTCATACACATCAAAAAAGGGATTGGATCGGTGGAGTGCATGGCTTATTTAATTCGACCCAACTAAATGTACCGAGCTAACGGTTGATGCTAGCCCAGTAGGCTTGGGCACCATTCGGGGCCAGCACAGTCCAGGGAGTGACAGCCCAAGAGCGATTTTTGCATATGCCTCCAGGAGTCCTCAGAAGTAGAACAAAGACACTCACAACCAGAAAAGGAAGGACTTGTGGTAGTCTGGGCCTGTGAACACTCAGCTATTACTGTTGGGAAAATAATTTACAATTGTCACAGACCACCAAGCACTGACCACCATATATACAGGCACCCCAAAATACAAGATGCTTCCCAGAATCGAGCGGTGGGGATTACGACTGCAGTATTTCAACTTTTCAATAATCCACAAGCCTGGCAGAGAATTCAGTCCAGCGGATTTCATGTTGCGTCACCCCCTCCCGAAGCAGAGGAGTGAGACACTGATAGCAGAAGAGTACATTAACTTTATCACTCAGCAAGGACCACTGAAACTGCTCACGATGAGCATCGTGCAGGAGCACCCCCTCACAGACAGAACACTACAGAAAATGAGAGCGCTCATCATGTCTCAGAGGTCGAGAGAGTCAGACATGAAGTTGAGGGTTAAGGGGGAGCAAGCAAGATATGCAAGCTTTCAAAAATGTGAAGGAGGAGCTGGTGGTGACTGCTGAGAACATCATAATGTGAGGGAGTCGCATTGTCATACCGACGGAACTACGGCAGTAAGTGGTGGACCTAGCACACAAAGGCCATCGAGGCATGGTTGCCACCAAGAGACACCATGTGGTTTCCAGGTATTGATGCCATGGAAGAAGACACAGTAAGAAGGTGTCACCTTTGTCAGTGGACGGACAGAACCAAACACCCAGAGCCGATGAGGATGTCCGAAACACCCGATATCCCATGGACACATGTGGCAGTAGATTCCTTCTGACCGTTCGGATGCAGCAAATACTGGATGGTGATGATGTATGCATTCTCTCGGTTTCCTCACGTGCAAATGATCGCTTCCACAGCAGCTAGCACTGTTATCCCAGAGCTGGATAATATGTTCTCCGCGTAGGGTGTTCTCGAAGTTCTCAAATCAGATAATGGACCGCCATTCAGCAGTTTGGAATTTGCATGTTTCATGAACCACATGGGCATCCAGCATCGGAAGATAACACCGCTTTGGCCTCAGGCCAATGGAATGGTGGAGATATTTATGGGAAGTCTCAAGAAGGTAATACAGCAAAATGAACTGAGCAGGGTGTCGCTGAACCAAGCAGTATGCAGCACGCTCAGAGACTATAGGAACTCTCTGCATGGGAAGACGGGGAAATGTCCCTCCGAGCTTGTGTTCCTGAGAAAAGTGAGAACCAGACTTCCCCCTTCGAGAGGAGTCTTGAGAAAGTGACCTCATGGTGCTGCAGAGAGAGGACGCTGTCAAGAAGCAAGAGATGAAGATATACACAGAGGAGAGGAGAAGGGCCAGAGCTTCCACACTACAGGCAGTAGACAAAGTACTTGTGCGACGCAGGCAAGATAGAAAATTTGAATCCAAATTTGACCCAGCACACATGCTGAACCCTCAGATAAAGGGGTCAATGGTCACAACACGATCGCCAGGGCGTGTGATTACACAAAATATATCCCAGTTCAAGCTATATCGTGAAGGAGAAGAAGAAAAGACTGGAGAAGAGAGTACGTTTGGAGAGGAGCAGGATGAATCAAGAGGAGAGGACTCAAGGGTCATGGGCGTAGATCCAGAACCGGAGACACATGTAAGACCCCATAGGTGAATCAAGAGGCCAGTATGATTGATCGAAGAGATCTAAGATGAACTGTGACTAGAGCATGTTTATTTGGCCACGAGGGGAAGATATTGTGTCCGGGGAGGACACAGTTAATGTATCGTGAGAGAGCCTCGTCACGCAAAGCAGGGACAAATGTGAAGTGCGAGAGCACACATGCGCAGTGGGGGTTTTGTCACGTACCGCAGTAGTGTGAGATGAAAAGGGAAATAAAGTGGACGTGTTCCCTCTGGCTCTGCCTGTTTATTATTGGTGCACATTTCCTGAATTACACAAACGCATCAAAGGAATGATCTTTTGGTGTTAGAGAGGACAGGAAACTTCCCTTGACCTCCTCCACTTCCACTGTACCTTTCACCCACTCTTCTCCTCAGTGCCACCTCCTCTGGAGCACTCACCCATTCCTCTGCTGTATTTCATGTCACCTCCTTCACCTCTCCTTCATCTGTGACTCTCTCCATCTCCTTTCATTGCATCTCTCACCAACTCAGTTCCCTCCACCTTCCCATTCTCTGTGTCTCTCGCCACTTCCTGTCACAGCTTTGTGTGCTCAGTACGGGCTGCATGGAGATTCAGAGGCTCATTCCATGATGGCCACTGAAGACGTACGTGATGTATGTGACGTCAGATGCCATGCCACTGACTTCATGCTACCTGGAAGAACCTGCCATTCCTTGCCTTGAGTTATACACCATCCAAAGGGAAAGGTAAGTCCAGTCGCTGAAACCGCCTTCTCGCCACTTCCTTTGAACACCTCTTGGTTGCCTTCTCCTTCACCTCCTCCCCACCACTAGTCTCTTCGCAGAATTGCCACACACACTCCATTTCCCAATCCCAAATGCCATTCAATAGTTGAGTGGGACATCCATCAAACATAATAGTGGCAATTATCAGAAAGATAGCGAGCAACTTACCACAATATACAACCACGTGGAGCAATGGATGGACTCCAATTGGATGTGCCTAAACGGAAAAAAACGGAACTCATGATTTTCGGCTCATCCTCTGCTCGTGCTAAGCTACCCTCATCCTACACATCCTTCCACATTAAAGATACCCCCATTCCGGTCCTAAGCAAGGTTAAAACCCTAGGTATGCTTCTAGAAGCATCGTTGGGTGCGGACGCCCAAGTACAGTTGATCAAAAAAAACTGTGCTTACCACCTCCGCCTAATAAAAGCCATCAGACCATTCATATCTGAGGAAAATTGCGCGACCATAGCAAGAGCCACCATCTTGTCGCGCCTTGACTATGGCAACGCTTTAGTCCTGGGTGCCTCCAAGCAATGCATACAAAGCTACCAAATTGTACAGAACAACGTGGTAAGAATTGTCAAGCTCAAAACTAAAACAGAGCATATCAGCAACTCCAGAAGGGAGCTTCATTGGCTGAAAATCGAAGATAGAGTGCATTTCAAAACCTTAACCATCGTTCACAGATGCATCTACGGAAAGGCTCCAACCTACTTAAAAACTAGGATCAAACCATACGTTCCTAATAGAACACTGAGATCATCCCAACTTGGTAAAATTGCTACGGCACCACACAAACTCAAAAGTGGCTTAGGTAGAGCCTTTCCAACCCTTGCAGCCAACCTTTGGAACAACCTACCAGACCACCTTAGACTGGAAAACAACTACTCGCGTTTTCGCAAACAGGTAAAAACCCACATCTTCAAATAAACGGCCATCACTGCCTATACCTCAGTTAGCTTAATTCTATGTGACTGTCCCGTCCGCTCTGTCTAATCACTATCTGTCCGTCCGTTCTCGTGTCCTTGTTTCTGCGCCCCGAGGCTCGCGAGCTACCGGCGCAATATAAATATAATAAATAAATAAATAAACAAAATAAATAAATAGTGAGTAATAATACACATACGGGATTTGGTGTTGTGCATGCGCTTTGATTGGCTGTCCTGTCCTTGAACTATGAAAGCCTCTGCTTTTTTCAATCTCTATGTTCTCTGTAATATGGCCTGGTGACCTGTGATTTCATAGCAGCAGGTCGTCATCTTGCTTTCACTGACTTGCTGTCTCTGTGTTGGTTTGTGTACTGAGGTCACCCACTCTTTCCCCAAGACAATCATCTGCAACCGCACTCACTCCTGGCTTCCATCGGTGGTGCTTCGGTTGGGGAACTCCAGCAGGGGGCTGCCGTGTGGAAAACATGTGGTGCGCCAACAGTCTTTAATTAAATAAGGTCCCCTCCTTTATGCTGTTGCAATCACAGGGCATTGGCCACAGACATAAAGACCATGATCTGCGACCACAAGTAAAACCATTTCCTTGACTGTCCAACTCTGTGGCCTTAGTTGGTTAAACAATTGCAGGTATTTTCATGCATTTTCTTTCAAAGGACTGTACACTGTATGTCCCCTTACTACAACCTTTTGCTGTTGCGTTCACATAGTCCTGCAGCTGCCCGGCAGACAAAGGCCAAGATCAGTGACCACAATTAAAACCAAGTCCATGACCTTAGTCGGTCATACAAAAGCTGGTATTGCCATAAGTCTTGGTTCTAAAGCTTCACCGAATTTCCCATTACTACACAGAGTGGCCTCCAGAGCCACATCATGTGAGTCTTTATAAGGGGAGATGCAGGTTCGTATTGACACAGGGTTACTCCACGTGAATCAAGTCAATGCTGGCTTTTCTCTATAACTTTGAAGAGCTATTGGTCTTTCTTTTCATGTGGCCCAAATAATGGGTGTGATCTTCAAATATCCCCCATCTCATTTCCTAGTAGATGGCCCTATCAGAAGGTTGGGGCCGTGAAAAGATGGTAAGAGTTTTGGGTGGATGTCCTTGGGGGTCATTTGAAGATATGACATCGGAAATTAGCCCGAGGTGGGTGATCGACTGGAGGGAGCCCCTGTGCACCTCCTCCAACATGTAACACTGCCAACAACCCCATTAGTACACACAGTGACCACTCCAAAGTATGTATAAAACATGACATGCGTACATTGCTATTACAAACTCAGGAATTAAATATACTGCAGATTCAGCTCCAGGGTAATACCACCAATGATGTATAGAAAACATTTATTGTAGAGGGAGCATCTCAGACATCATATGCTCCTGACATAACATTATAGTGTGAGCAATTCCGTTGCCACAAGATTGTAAAAACAAGATGTGGTGGAAACCTACCATTGGGACAGTAGCAGACCAGACACAGGAGAAAATGTCTTTACATTGCACTTACCTAATATTTCAGACACATGGAATGCAAGTAATTTGCCCAGCATTATACCGTTTTTATGGTGAAGTACCAAAGCCAGGATTTGAACTAAGTTCTCAAAATGACCAGGTTTGCAATTTAGCCAGAAGACCACTTCCCACAATCTAAATGCAAAGTGTGATGGAACTGTTAGAAGTCACTGTCCACGTAGAGGTGGGGGAGAAAGAAGCAGCTTAATCCACTTTTGCCGAGCTTCGACAACATCCACACCCAGCTATTCACGAAGAAAAGTAAGGGAAGACTCTGTAAGGTAGCCCCTGCTATGTCTTGAGATAGTGGGCTGGTTTTAAAGTTGAACCTGCAGGGGGTGGTGGGGTATGCAGGAAACATGAAGCACCATGCAAGCAGGTAAGAGATTAAGGATGTACGGGCCAGACAAAAAGTTGTTATGAAACTATAACTAACAGGTTTGTCGTAAAAATAGGAGCAGGCATGACGTCAATTATCTTAAGAGTCAAATAAGAATTAAGACTGGACCCTATGAAAATGTATCATCAAGAACCCCCTAAAGTGTATGGTACTTTACTTTACTTTAGTACATTTATATAGCGCGGCCATGAACCCGAAGGCGTGAGGGCACTACAAGACACCAACAACGAGTAACAAATAGAAGAGTCCGAGAAGCAGAGCCGCCACGGAGAGGAGAAGTTAAAGCTGTCTAAGGATCAATTAGTTGAATAAATATGTCTTTAAGCTCTTCTTAAACAAATCAAGCGAGTCAATAGATCTTATATTTAGAGGAAGAGCATTCCAGACCCTAGGTCCGTTGAAGACAAAGGTTGAATTAGCTGCTCTGACAGTATGACATATTGGTTCAGCCAAGAAGTGCTGATTGTTTGACCTTAGTGTTCGCACGTTGTTTTTTGTGGATAGCAGCTGTTGTAGGAATCCGGGCATACTTCCTGATCTACACTTATGTATAATGGTCAGGGTACGGAATAGGAATCTGGAAGTCACTGGCAACCTGTGTAACTCACGTCTTGCCAGTGTGACATGGTCTCTGAATTTGATTCATAACAACTCTGATGGCCCCATTTTGGCAGACCTGCACCCTATTACAATCAGATTAACTGATACCCATGAGTAGGCTAGAGCAGTAGTCAATTTTAGAACCCACTATTGCTCTCGCAATAGTCTCAGCATTCTCCTGTGAGATTAATGGCCTTAGATGTGTTAACAATTTGATGTAGTAGGCACAGGAGGATACTAGGCTACTGACATGTTGTTACATGATCATATGTTGGTCAAAAGTTACTCCAAGGGTTTTCACCTTTTTTAAGGGCTTAACAGATTCTCCTCCCAGTTGGAAATTCTCATACTCTGGCCCCATACTGTTAATGGTGTGTGGTGAACCTATAACACGTAGTTCCGTTTTTGATTTGTTCAGTGCTAATTTGTTATAGGCCATCCATGCCTCAATAAGAGTAAAAACTCTATTAAAAGCTAATTCATCTTCCCTATGACAGCCAGTAAGCGGGATGACACATTGCGTGTCATCCGCATAGTTAGTAGAAATTATGTTCTCGGAGTCGAGCATTGCAAACAAGGGGGCTGTGAATATATTGTAGAAACAGGGAGATGTACAAGCACCCTGTGGAACGCCACAAGTTGTCACAATAGGTTCCGATTCTGCATTGCCGCAGAAGACTCTACTGTCTCGGTTATTAAGGAAAGACGATACCCATTTACAGGCCAGAGGTGAAAAGTTAGCCACTTCACACAACCTGGTGGCAATGATGTCATAGTCCATCAGGTCGAAAGCAGCAGAAGATCGAGCAGCATAAGCAGGGATGCTTCCTTGTTGTCCATACGGACCATCAATTTAGATTTGAGTTCAAGTAATGCAGTCTCAGTGCCATACCCAACCCGAAATCCAGACTGATGGTCATTTAGGATGGGGTGTGCCTTTGGATGTTCTGCAATTTGGATGTAGGCCACACGATCAAGAATCTTGAGTAGGAATTCTGTATTTGTTATTGGTCGATAATTATTTGGCATATCGACTGAAAGGCCTGGTTTCTTCAGGATTGGCATGACCCATGATTGCTTAAGTTCCTGAGGGACAGTACCAGTTGAAATGGAGGTATTTATAAATTGACGGATAGATGAGATTAAGGAAGGGGCACATGTCTTGATTATCATGGTAGTATGAATGTCGTTCTTATTTTTTGTAGCTTTTAATTGGGTGATGATGACTTCTAAATCCCTATCCGTTATGGGCGCTAGGTTAAAAATAGGAATATCTGGTGATCTTTGATATGGCCGGTCAGTAGATATGGCCTCGGAGCAGTTTAAGTTAGTAATTTTCTTCAGTATATCTTCCCTAATCATGCAAAGTTTTTTGTGCATGGCTTGTTGCATGACACTACACCAGGTAGCATTGTCCCCAATAGTTCTATCTGGCGTAGAGAGGTTGGTTCTTTCCTGTTCTTTCAGGATACGAAAGAGCTCCTTCGTGTCGTGCTGAGCATTTTGAATGAGGTCATAAAAGAAACTTGATTTGGCTTTAAGAATAGCCTTTTTATAGATGCCAATAGTGGCTTTGTGTTGATTAAGGAGCAATGGGGTATTATGCTTTTTCCACAAATAATAGGATTTTGTGGTCATTGATTTCAAGGACTGCAGCTCTGGCGTAAACCATGAGTTATGTATATTATCAGCTTTAGGAGCATTGTGGAGTCTTTTTTTAGTAAGAACAGTGCTGAAGGTCAGTCCATCTTCTAGGGAACCAAACTGGTGTACGATGAAGACTCGACCCACTGAAGAAATGCACCCTCATGCACAGACATGTTTTCTAGAACTCAGAGTACTCAAGGAGGAGTGAATCACAGGTGGTGTTTAATGAAGGATGGATCATGATGGAACGGCTCAATGGGTGGTCTTAGTGGAAAAGGCTTGAGGTGTACAAAAAGCTCATAGCTAGAGAAGCTGTTCACTAGGTGCATGGATAGTCACACTGGCCTTCCTAGGCGGAGTTCTCTCGAGCCAGTCCCTGGTTGCAGACAGTTTGATGGCTTCAAATCAGTTTGCAGACGATTCACAGTGAACGACTCATCTGTTTGGAAAAATGAAGAGCTTCTGCGTAGGTTGCTGAATGTCAAATATGGCTTGCAATATTTGGAGCTGCTCAACAGAGATCCATGAAGAAATTCACAGACAAATGGCAAGATCTTCACGGTAACTTGAGTTGCAGATGCTGCCAACTTTATGTATCTTCTCTGCTTCGGCACAGTACCTAGGGGTAAAAGACCCTAGTCCTCACAGAGATCTTTTGCGGGACTGCCAAAGATAGGTCTTGGTGTATGCATGGAATTCTGCAAGCATTTTCACGACAGTGGGGGGCTTGGTCATCTACTGGGCATTGCAGGTCTAGGTTTCTATGGCTTGGTCTTACAGGTTGTTTGCACTGATTCATAATAAGGCTGAATGGACCGCACTATCTACAGCTCTGCCATGGGGGAGGCTGGCACGCACAGTTACTGTCACTGAAAAGGGCCTATCGACCTGATAAAAGATAAACATTTGTTGTCCACAGATGCCTTTTTTTAATGACTTGGTTGAGTGACTTTTGGGTATCTCTTAACACGAAAAGCGCCAGTCCCATGAAGGAAAACTTATTGCAGTAAATGGAAACTAAAATAATGAAGTTAAAAGGTGACTCACACAAAGGATTTGGCAGTCTTTCAAAGGTACTGGCTATGCGCTGTAAATCATGGGACTTGCAGTGTAGTTAAGTGTCACCAGAAATGTGGAGAACAAAAGGTGTTCTCATGTTTTTGGAATAAAACTTCCCAAGATGATCTAATATGCTGGCTCCTGAGTCTGAGAAAAGTGTCATGGTTAGAGCATTCTAAAAAATGTCATCTCACTCAAGATTCAACTGGTAGTAACTCCGCCCTCTCATCAGTGAGAACAAAGGAACTGCTCTTAGCTGACTACATTTGGAGAGGGGACTAAATTCCAGTGACCTCAAACCATAAGCTTGACACACACTAACTCCTGGCTGACTAAGAAGTGGATCTTAAAAGATGAGATCTGATTATTTAATAAAATGCTGTACTCTCATCAAAACTGGTTCAAAACCTCGTGATTCGTGTGGTCTGCTCTGCTGGCAGTAATGCTGAATGTAAATGCTATGGATGCCCGTCTGCCTGTGTCATGCTGGTAGTCTTCACTTGCATGGGCGCATAAAGAGTGCCGTGCTTCATGCATGAACAAAACACAGATCTTCGTTGCAGTGCGGCCGAGAAAGTTCTAGCTGATGTCGAAAAGAATGTCACACAAAAGTGACAGAGCTTGCGGTTCAGCAGATACCTCCCTTACACACAAACACAATCAATGAAAAGGAAAATCAACAGCACCTGCAAGAATGCTCGTTATGTGTTATGTTATCCATTTACAGAGCAACTAACGCCAAAAGGCGGGCTGGCGCTACAAGCTTTTCAAAACAACTGCACTAGCACAGCACCACTCACAGAAAAGCAAGGTGTTTAATGAACGTCGAAACTGCAAATGAGCGTCAGTGGACCACAGTGCAATAGGCAAAGCATTCCACAGGGTTTATAGTGATAGCATTGAATGCAAAAGCATCGAAAAAAATGCATCGAAAAAAATTCATTTTTTTTCTTTTTTTTAATGGGAGGGGTCCCCCTCAACCCCTGTTTTTTTACCCCTTAAAACCCATTATAATAAAAAATAAAACCTTTACCTATGAAAAAATGATTTTTTTTCGATGCCTTTGCATTCGATGCTTTGTATTCGATGGAATCACCAGATACCTTCCACAGTTTGGCAGCTGAAACAGAAAATTAGCGCCCACCAATTCTGACATACCGCAATCTGGGCACAGAGATAAGCAATCTGTCCCTTGAACGGAGAGGACGGCAGGGTACACAGGGGCAGAACCTGTGCTGCAAATATTCAGGCCCCACATCATGAAAAGGCCGATGGACTAGGCACATGGATTCAAAAGGCACCCGCTTGGCCACTGGAAACCAATGAAGGGCCTGGAGGATCGGGGAAATATGATCCCTGGAAGGAGTATTGGTGGCCAGCCGTGCCGCAGCATTCTGCAAAATCTGCAGATGTTGAAGCAGAAAAGCCGGTTGTGCCAAATACAGAGTTACAATAGTCAATCCGACTAAGGACTAGAGCTGCAACAACCGGGGCACGAAGATGCTGAGGGATACATTGCAACATCCTTCTGAGAACCTTTAACTGGAAAAGTCCAGCCTGACAGACTGAGCCGATCTGAGTGGACATAGAGAGGGACGCAGAAAACTGGACACCTACATTTCGTTCACACTGAAATAGCGCTGCCCACTATGCAATGTGAGTCAACCTCCCGGTCAGACTATACATGCAAACGAACAGTGCATGGTATGGACACCACACAAAGAGAGGTCCAACTAGAAGAAGGCCAGATCAACCTAGGGATACATGGACATTAACAGACATCCTTATATGGGTGACACATACCATGAGCATCGGTCACAGCAAAAAGGCATTGCCAGATATGGCACACCCTTGGTGTCTTCACTGACCAGAAAGGTTTGGTGAGTTTCTGCTTCATGCATAATCAGACACCCTGTACATGATGAAGTCTGCCATTTACACTGGGACAGGAACCTTATAACACCTGTCTTCAGGGCCTACACCCCTCCTACTGCACCACTAAGACGGGCCAGTTGGACTCAAGCCTCATGTGGCATATGGCATGGCATCTTCCCACAATAAATACGGGTTTCTGAGAAAGGGTTCAGTGACAAAAAAAGGTGCACCTGTGCATAGGAGTCATTGATTAAATGCACATCTACTAAGAATGAGAAAAGCTCCACTAGACTCAGGGTCCACGCGCAGTGTGATATCAACCGTGGCTTCCCTGGTTATTCAAACAGGGTTCTGGGTTCCTAGCACAATAGTGAAATCCATTGGATCCCTCTTTTGTGTCTAGACCTATGTGCAGGCATAAGAAGTGTGTATTGCTTCGTATGAGGTACACTGTAAGACACATCACTGCACTAATCTATTTTGTTATAAAAGGGTAAGCTACAGCAGTAGAGTAAGTGTAAGGGCAAGCGGTGGAAAGGACAAATCAGCTTCCGTTCCAAGGGATTGTAGGAGGAAGTGACTTGGGCGGTCGGAGGGGGTCAGTGAGAAGAAGAGAGAAAAGAACTAGAGTGCCAGCACAGAAACACCTCTTTGAAGGGAAATCCAGAAACAAGAACAGGAGCCAGAAGGGGCGGAGGACGACCAAGGAAGAGAACAACAGGCAAGAAACAAGGGCGCGGAGTACAAACTGGGCAATGAAAAAGGGCTCACCTTTGGTGTGGACAACACATCTAGACACTTTGATAGATGATATAAAACTAGCCAACAAGAAATCACTCCATGTAATGTGCCATTACTCATTGAAACTATGCTGCAAAGCAAATGTACTCACATTTCAAAATCATATAACTTTTAAATAATTTGCTATACTATCTTAGAGAAACACACAATACTCTCTTTAACCAGGCAGTCTCTTCCTTTGAGTAATTCCCAACAGAGAGTGTGCAAAGATCTGAATCAAAGGGATGGTTAAAATAAAAACTCAGGTGACAATACCTTCCAAATTGCACAAAAGGGATCAGATATTCATACAGGTTCTAGTATGGGCGTCATTTTAGGGGTGGGGCAAGGGTGTCTGTCCCTCCCAACCTTTGTGGCACACCATTTTGTCCCACTCATTCGGCAGGGGCCCCTTTCATTTAGATGTCATGTTCCCCCCAACATTTTCAGCAAAGTTACTCCACTAGATCTATTTCAGTCTGAATAGCTGCCAATTTGAGGAGAGGGTGTGGGGGTGCACACCAATAACCGCTCCCTGTTATGGATGCCACAGCCTTCGAGGACTCCATCTGCCGCTCGTGTTCATCTTCTGCTGTTCAGAGGGGCTTTAGAGCAAATAAGAATCCATTCCTGACAATGACATTTGTGGAACCATGAAGAAGCATTTCCAGTGTTTTTCTTTTCTTTTGCCATCAGACGCTCTCCTTGTTTTTCTACTCAATCATTGCTCCATGACGAAGTGACTCAATCATTGCAACTAGATCAAGAATAGTTGAACTCTGCCTAAGAAGTTAACCAAAGCCAAGGACCCCAGAGAACGGGACTGAATCACCCGATAAATTAAAAGCAACCTCATCGACAGCTTTGCGGGAAATCTCCCATAGGGATTTAAAGTTATTGTGAGATATTGGGGGGGCTGGGAAGTTTTCAGGGAGGGATAGGTACTCAAATAGACTGCGCTCAGCTGGAAAGCCAGGAGGCCCCACCAGATCTGCACTTCTTTGATGTGTTGCTCTCATGTATGCAGAGACCACCATTAATCTCTTGCTCACACGCCTCTGAACCAGGAGCTCATGTGGGCTTCAGATTGATCCAACTCAGCCTCCTTCTTG